>NW_028278822.1:0-360677 GCF_059751315.1 Micrasema longulum
TGACATAGGCCTCTTCAATTTTTTTCCAGTTTTCTCCGTTGAGATTTCATATCCACCTATTACCTGCGACGGGGACAATATCGTCGGACCATCTTTTCTGTGGTCGCTGTGTGCGTAATTTAATAATATTTCAAATGGAACCATTCTCAGTTTATTCCGCACAACGGTCAAACCTTGGTTTACACCTCTTTACCATATTCATAGATGATATCGCGAAGGTCATCAACTTCTCGCAATTTCTTTTATTTTCCGACGACTTCAAATTATTCCTTGAGATAGAAAAGCTAGTCAACTGTTTACGCTTACAGCACAAAATAAACTAAATCCAAGACTGTAGTATAGTCAACTTTTTTTTTTCAATATTTCAAAATGCGTAATTTTATATTTCACAGGAGCATTGCGTACCGTATATCACAGAGATGACCGCTAACGCGTGTATGTCTTGACAAATCTTAGGTTCATCTTTGAAAGTAGATTGACATTTCATGCTCATGTTGAGAGAACATGTGACCTTGCATTGAAGATGTTGGGTTTTATTCACCAAACTGGGAGGGTTTCCGATGATTTCCGAAAGCTCAAAATTCTGTACAACTCGTTGGTTTGGACCAGGCTTGAGAGTGCCTCAGTGATACGAAGTTATTCCCTCATGTTGGAGAGAGTTCAAAAAAATCAAAAGTATTTTTATCCCACTGTATTTCAATTGAGCATGCTTGAAACCAAAAGTTTGCAACTTAGAAGGGGTGGGTTCACACTGACCCAGTTTTTCAGACTGATAATGTTTTATAGATAACTCAGCCATTTTACAGAGTGCCAATTTTTATGTTCCTGATGGTTATCTTCAACAGCGTGAACACAGACGGTTTGACCTCCCGGCTTCCAGAACCAACCTGCTTCTGGTTATGCCGATTGAAAGGGCAGTCAAGCAGCTGAACTTTATCACTTTGGAAATCGACATCTTTCAGTTTAAGAGGCAATTTTTTTTTGCTGTTGGAAAGTATTTATTAATTTTGAACCATTGCTCAAGAATTTCTGGTTCAATATGTTGTACCAATAAATATTTTGTTATTTGTAATATAATTTTGGTATAATAAATAAATTTGTACAATAATTTCTATAGATCATCTTTGGAGTCTACTATTAGGGCAGTATCATCTGTGTAGCATATTATATCCATATTTTTCACTCCCCTTATGTATCCCAGCTTCATTGATTTTATGTCCTCTGTTATCTTATCCATAATATATGTATACATATATATGTACCAGTGGCGAATGGTGATTTTATTTACAAGTAAGCTTTAAAAAAATATCATAAATAGGAGGTACATAATATAATGTAAGTAATATATACTTTAAATTGATATTTTTCTGTGGTTCTGTGTGATACAACAACTCTCATCCATGAAATCAACTCAAACGATGTAACTTCGTGATATATTATTATATAGATATATTATCCATTACTTTAACACATAATTCATTAAAAAATAAATAAAAAATATCACTATGAATTCAGTCGATATTAGGTATTCAATTGAAATGTCAATTGGCCGAATTGTTCTAGTAATTAATAGTGTTAAAAACGGTCGCGTGGAGCTCTATATGTCCTGCAATATGACGCATGAAAGTAATTATGGTCTTATGTCAAAAGTACCATCTCAAATAAAAATAGTCCTTAAGATATAATGTTTGAAATACTGTTTTCCAAATCAAGAATATTTAAATAATTTGTGTAAACTGCAAGTTTAATCTAGGAGAAAAAACCCGCACTGGGGTTAATACATTCAAAATATAGTATACTTATTTGTATAAAAAAATATGCTGGAATAATCGGCTAGTTTCTTGGCTCACCGCAGGCGCTGGGTGCACTTTATTAATATTTATATTAGGATAAAACTACAAACGGTGAAAATTATTGAAAATAAATGCTAATTATTTATTTGTCTTTCTGTAAATAAAGTTACAATAAAACATTATTATAAGTAGTCAAAAAGAATGGTAAGCTGCGCATAATAGCTTCTATACACGGTTCGCCCCTGATACGTACAATGTAATTATAAGAGCACACATTAGAATATGTTTATGTGTCCTACTTTAAAATTCACAATTTAAAAAAAATTAAATCGTGTTGAATAAAAGAGGGCTCAAGCTGTCCCCCTGTCTGATGTCTGCTGCAGCAAGGATTTATTTTGATAGATCATTTCCTTTATTTATGCGCATTTTATTCTTACTATTTCAATTGCTAATTGCTTTAATGATGAGTAGTGGAACATGCTAGAAAAAACAATATTTAAGTGTATTTTGTCGAAATTAAATGTTTTATCAGAAATCAAAAATACTTTTAAAAAAGAAAACTCAGTTAACAGATGTTGCCAGTGCTACGATAGATAATATATTATCGGAGTCATTAACATTAGGTATATTGATATTATTTGCACAAAAATTCAAAATTTCAGTTGAGAATATAGCTACTTTCTGTGGGGAATAATACTTGTTTAGCCATTAAAATTATATTTAATTTATTGTTTGCACGCTGTACAATCCAAAGTCACGGTATTCGAGCTACCTGGTCGATTAGCGATAAGAATGTACTCGCTCGCAACTGCGAGATATGAGGAGATGGCCAGGTGCATGATATTAGCAGATGGCTAGACTCCGGCGTAATTGGGTTAAATTATAAGGATAGCAATGCGCCTCGAATAAGCCAAAAAAACTGATACAGGTAGATATTGAACGAAACCATACAATGAATCGACCTTTTGTATTATTGTGCGACAGATAGGCTCGATAGGCCTCTGACTGATAATTTAATTGATTTTTATTTATTTATTTATTTTATTTATTTATTATTTCACGTTTTACATAAAACTTTAAAAAAATATATGAATACCTTACTGCGCACAACCCGTGTCAAAGCATTCCTTTACATGATTTAATATATTATACTTATAGTGTCTAAAAAATATATATAAAATACATATAAAATATTACATATTCACATTTAAATCCACACAGATATATATACATAAATAATAGTAAGAGAGAAAAAAAGAATTTAAAAAAAAAGAAGAAAAAAACAACATTATATTATTAGTACAGCTCACACATTTAACTACTGTGCAGCCATTGGGTCAAGTAACAAGCTTCTGTCAGCTCCCGGTGGCCCAACATCCGTACAAATGCCAAATGTACGAGTATATGACATATATTCATACGGACACTGTGTGGATACAAACACAAAACACGAAAAGCAATAAGAATTATATATTAACAAGTTTACTGCTTTGGTGGGGGTGACCATCTCAAGACAGTTCTCGGGACCCAAATCAAGTAGCCATTTTTTTACAAACAGTTTTTTTTTTTTAATGCACAAAATACACGATTTTACGTAGACACAGTTATATGTTTTCTATGTCCCGACCTGTTAGAAAATTCCGTGTTAAGTTGGGACTCTTCTATATATAAATCAAAAATATTTATTTACATATTAAAACAATATACAAGTAATCAAAACAATATGCAAAATAATCAAAACAATATAGAAAATAATAATAGAAAAATATAAATAGTAAAAATTTATACATGTCAAAAAATGGAATGTAGAAAAGTTATATAATAATACGTATGACAGTGATGATATACACATATAAGTATATGGATAATAAGGAAGACAGCAACGATGTTATTTGATTTATTATTTTAATAAATTTTTCGTCGTCCGTTTATAGTCAAAAACGAATAAAACAGATAAGATCGATAAAGTTTTTTGCTAGCCTGAAAAGCTTTAAATATTTTTTTAAACGTTTTCGAACACTCGGTACCGGTACAATACAGAGGAAAATCCTGGCAATAATGGTCCCAAATGTGAACGTTCTTGTATCGCTGTAATAATATTATTATGTTATAATATCAAGGGGTCGTTAGAGGCACTTACCGTGCTTATAAGGCGTGGGATGATTTCAATTTAGAGGGGGAAACGCACAATAAAACAAACATACTTGCAAAAATTACATTTTACAAACAATTTACTGAAAACCTGGGTGGCGATTATTTACAATCGGAAGATTGAAAAAAAAAAAAATTAAATACAAAAGTAAACAATATCTAGATTGCGCTAAACTATAGATGCAAGGCGGTAAAATAATTAAATTTTATTTTTTTTACGGATATTTTATTACATTTTGGTAAAATACGGTATTTTCCTGTATTATATATATATATATTTCCTGTATATTATCCGGTAATTTTCAGTCGCAAAATCGCGCCATGAGCGGTGGTCGTTCAAAGTCACAAATTTAAGGTCTTTACTAAGGACCCTATGTCCACCGATCCAGTAAGTTTCAAAACATTATAACCTTTTTATCAAAAAGTTAAAAAAAGTACATACTGAATGACCTTGAACGTCCTATACTTATAATAAATCTCAACAACCACCCGATGGATCTAAACCTGGTTTTCACTGTCATGTAACGTGTCCTAAAACAAAGCTACTTGTATTTGTTAAATCTTCGAAAATAACAATTAGTACGTCATATTCGTTTCTTACCGAAAATTACCGTAAAATACCGTAAATTACAGTATTTTACTGCGCCTTTTGGTAAAATTACGTAATTTTACATCCATACGCCAAACTAATAATAAATAAAAGGCTATCTGTTGACGATTGTGAAGTAAAAGAGTTGAAACCTTTATCATGCGGGTGAGATTCATCCGGCTGAACCATTTCACCTACTGGCAACGCCTGGAAACAATTTGCCATTTTTTTTACTTCTCCTTTTACCAATTAGTTGATTCAAAAATGTTTTTGAGTATGTCTTAATGTTTGCAGATTGGCTGGATTTCCTCTAGGTGATATTGAAGATATGGGGATGTTTAAACATAGTCAGAAGTAAATGTTACACAGTGTGTTAAGTGGACACTTAAACCAGCCACCGACAGGTCATAAGCCCTGTAAATGTTTTCTGAATTCCCTTTCCAAAAATGTTTTCCCTCTGTTGCAACAAATTTAGAAATATATTTCATTTACGGATACAAAACAAGAAATATCTTCAGTAAATACAAAAATCCCACCAAGCCTCTTTTTGTGGAGATCAATCTACGAATATACAATTAATCCTACTTATATTTAAATATTAATACATTTACACAATGACAGTCACTTTAGTGTTTGAGATGACAAAATGCGCATGCGCCGTAAGCTAAAATGGCAACACCTCAGAACAAATGTTGCCGCTATGAAATTAATATAACCATTTAATTTTTTATCGTCGTTAGCCATATCTTCCTGAGAATACGTATCGACCTGTCGTTAGAGCCGGCTTCGTAATACCGAGGTAGATAGATGTTGTAGAAAAGTTGAGTGTACCGTCTCGATACGTACCGATGGAGATAGCGTTTGTTTTGGGTAAAATATCGATTTAACAAACACTTTTCGTTGCAAAGCAACTGCAAACAGGTAGTGTCGATGAAAATCAATTTTATGTCAAAGATAGCATTATTTCTGATATAAATTCAGTGAGTTTTATTGGAAAAGTGCATTGGACAACGAATCATCGATAAAGAAATATGTTTTTTGTTATAAAGTAATTCAGTCCATAAAAATAATAATGAGTAATGAAATTAATATGTTTGAAGATCGTGCAGAGAGTGAAGAATTTAATTCAATTGAATCTGTTGCAAAGGGGTAAGTGTTAATAGCTTAATTTTATTTAGTTTTTTTAAAAAAGGTCTCTAAGATAGTTTATTAATATAAATAGTTTGAACATATTACAACAGAGATAAATATAATTTAAGAGAAGGTAATATAGAAGCCTAGGCATCTACGGGGCTTATGACCTGTCATTGGCTGGTATAAGGGGTCACTTTACACATCGTGCAACATTCACCATTCTGCCCATATTTGAACATCTATATTCCTTAAATTCTTTCACCTGTTGATGTATGTAAAGTTAAAGAGTTGAAACCTTTATTTATGCGGGTGAGATTCATCTAATTAAATTATTTCACCTAGATTCTGGGCTACGTCTGAAACTCTTATTTTTTAAATTTCCATACTTTTTCATGGATCAGGTGGATTTATCAACAATATGTTGAGTTTGTCCAAATTTTCGTAGATAAGTACTGGATGCATTTTCATATTTATTCATATTTTTTTCAATTATAAACTATGATTAATAATAAAAATAATGTGACCTCACTGGTGCCCATGACACTTAAAAATATACTTTTTTTTACAATATTTTTACATTAGAGAATAAACAAAACAGATATAATTAACGGGTTATAGTCCTGTGGCTAGTGTCTCGGACTCAAGGGTCAAAGGTCCGTGGTTCAAATCCCACTCTATCCCAAATTGATTCCCATTTTCAAATAGTGAGTTATTTACAACTCGTTGAAAATGGCCCTCAAAATTAAATATTTGGATATATCATAAGAATCCAAATATTTCTTTTATTTAAAAAAAAAAAATTAAACCCTACGTATTTATGTTTATAAATTATGTATTTACAACTGGGGAGCTGTTCTTCATCTCTGTTGTAATATGTTAATATAAACAGCTCCCCAGAGAGTTGAATCTAGTCCTTGTCTACAAAAATTTTGACAAACTCAAAATATTGTTGATAAATGGTATGGATAACAAAAGAATGGTAAAACAGATATATATGGATGACAAAAACGAATGATGACGTATGACAAAAACGACCATGAAAGACGTGGCATGATCAGATAAATCAAAATCTCATATCTTGTCACGTCAAAAGCAGACGTGGAAGGGTATAAGGGTGTTCTCTCTGCCTACCTTTACGGGGAAATGGCGTGGTAATAGTATTTTTTTAAATTATATTTATTCTTAAGCAAGTACATACCGTCACACATAATTATGAACGTCTTAATATTAAAATTTATATTGCCCGAAAAGGATTTGAGAAGTAAATATGGAAATCCAAGCATTTCCACAGGGCTTATGACCTGTCATTGGCTGGTTTAAGTGGCCACATTACACGTGAAGTTTAAAATGTTAAGGATGCTTTCCAGCGGAGAAGACGATGATGTGATCGGCAAACTTCTATGGAAGCTGGATACATCATCTCTTCTAAACTTGAAACAGTACTTCCACAAGCTGGACACTGAATCCTCGGAAGTTCAACCAGCAGTGGAAGTTCAGAGACACCGGGAAAAAAGGACATTCTATATATCAGAGGCTGATTTCGAGAATGCTATCCAACGTGTCTTTGGTAAGTGAATTAAGAAGAGGCCGGTAATTTAGAAGCTTTGACCCCACCCAAAGTCATTGAGGCCTACCCAGATATTTTGTGACAACTTTCCGCCTTGTTTTTTATTGCCCTTCAGGCTAATGTTTTCAAAGAACCAAGCTATTGAGAGGCAAGTTCTTTTTATTTTATTTCTTAGATTTTACAATCGGTACACATAAGTTACAAATACAAAATACACCAGTCATCATCATCATTCTCTTTCTTCACCTAATGATACTGCATTGGAACAGAAATCGCAGCATTTCTTGATCATTTTTGTTACATGAAAGAAAAAACAATATATTTACCAAGGCTGATATTTTTTGTGACAATGTGTGTAAATTTAGGTAAAAAATTATAGAAATTTTGAGAAAAGCAGACATTTAACTTTATTATAATATACATATTTTTTTATTTCGTTTCTTTTTCATTTATCCTCTTCTTTGCAGTCTCAATCCTGGGGTATAGTTTGTAGCAAAGTTCTGCATCTCGTCCTCCATTGGTCTCTATTTTCTGCAGCCCTCTTCAGCTTGACATATGAGGCACAGTTTAAATCTTCGCACACTTGCTCCAAATATTCCCGTCGGGGCACCCTCTATAATTTGTCCTCTCAGCCATTCCCTCTATGATGTCGTGCAGGAGACCCTCATGGCGCATAATGTGGCCGATCCATCGGGCTCGCCTCTGAGATGGTTTTGATTAGGTCCCTACCTTCTTCGATTCTGTTGAGAACCTCGTCATTAGTGATGTGGTCTCTCCAGCAAATTCCTAATATTTTTCTGTAGCACCACATCTCGAAGGCCTATAGTATTTTTTTATCTCTTTCGGTAAGGCACCATGTCTCACAACCGTACATCAATATGCTCCATACATATATGTCTTGGCAAGTTGCTTGCGGAGATTTATTATATTTAACATAATTTAAATTATTGTATTAAGTGTAAACAAGTATTTTGGTGTGTGCATGAGTGTCTTACACTAATTTACAAAGAAATTAGCAATATTTGTGTACATACTGTTTGTTTACCTAATAAAATAAATAAATAAATAAAAATGATCACTTTATTTAAAATAAAACACTTTGTAATTTTAACCACATAAGAGTTTAATATATTATAACACAACTAGTTTTAGGTATTCTGAATTACCCATCATCAGGTGTAAATATAAATTCTCTCTTTTATGTGGGAAAAATTACTAACTGTTTTATTTTAAATAAATTTAAAATGTTTTTCCACAAAATAAATGCTGAAACAATAAATAATAAAAGATTATCAGTCTTACGCTTTAGGTACCAGTCCAGGGACTATGAAATGAGGCCGTCAGCGCAAAAGTGGCCTAACCCTCATTTTTCATATCCTGACTTACCTTCTACAAATTATTTAAAACGTGCTAAAATTTCATGCAAAACCGGCCTATCCTTTTTTCAGTTATCCTTGTTAAACAATTTTATAAAAAAACATATCTTCCTTTCACATCTATTGATAAATCCACTCCAAGTCATAGCTTCACTTTTTTTTAATATTGTGTTGGGAATTCCCGTATCAACTCATTTCGTTATCAACGATTAACAACACACTGATCGTTATGAAAACCACGATATCCTTTATCGATTTTTATTTGAATAACGTGAGTTTGTGTGCGTGTGAAGTTTAGTGGAGAGAGCACTGCAGATTGAAAAAACAACTTGCTAGGATTTATCTCTCTAAAACCTTTAGATGTAGATTCTGCAATACAGATAATGAAACACCGTTACACGTGTTATGAGATTGTGATGCTTTATATCACAAATGAATCCGAATCTTCGGTAGACCATTGGTCAAACCTGAGGACGTGAGAGCACTCGCCTCCTACTAATAGCCTGTTACTTTCAGGACTCAGACTTGGAGGAGTAGATTAGCAACAGATATGAGAGCATGGGGACCCGTCACAATATGCAATGATGTCAGGAGCTTCTTTGGCACTGACTTCATGAACTCTGAGCTAGATCAAACAGACTCCCCATGATCAATATTATGAATTAAAACTAACAAAAACACTTCTTTTATTTAGATTAAAATATCCTGGATCAATTGTCAAAATATAATTCAGTGGGTCTACCTACACTAAATTTGTATTTGTTTAAAATATCATTTTGTAGGCATCTAGATTCATTATTCGTTTAATTTATGAATCAGAATATTTATCTAAAAATTATTTTATAGACCAGAATTTAAAATGTTGAATAATTTCTGTAGAAAATTCAAACCTTGTGTCGGAATCTTCAAAGCTTTTCAAAGTGTTGGATATCGATAGTTCTGGTTTCATCTGGTGGGAACAACTTTTGGATAAACTATTGGAATGTGGAGAAAGGAGAACTAGCAGGAATCCAGATGGATGGACTCCAGTCAAGAAGACGCATATCAAAATATTGGATCTGCCACACTGCAAGGTATTTTTTAAATTTTCAAATAACTGAACACGTGTATTAAAAAACCCTTTGCTGCATCTTCACACAAGCAGTATTGTCCAATTTTGGAGCACAATCATAGTCAATACACAAATACAAAGAAATTCACCCAACAATTAAAAGCATATCAAAAGCATATCGTCTTCTTGTGATTTCATTAGTTGAAAGGGAAGTATGGAAGTATTTATTTATTTGACACTTTATATACATATACAATATATATACATATAAGGGCGGGCATATTGCTCTTAGGCAATTTCTTCCTACCTACCCAAACCGTTCAGTTTGAGAAAATTATAAATACATGGACATATTGAATCTTACAATTTTATAAAAAAATTAGTAAATAAAAAAAATTACACTATACTATGAAGAGGGGAGAGGGAACGGGAAGGAAAGAGAAGGACAAAGAAACAATTTAAATATTTTTATAGTGACATTTTAATCTTGACTTAAATGTAAATAAAGAAGTTTTATTTTTAAGAAACCTGACAAACTGTATTTGGCCAATCCATATTAAATTTCCACATACGTACAACTTTGTATATTTGTGGATATCTGTAATACTATAAGTCGTTTTGTAAACGTGTTTTAATAGCCATCTGTTACTTTTTTTGTGAAGCTAACAAATTTTTGATTCATCACATTGCTCCAACTAACTAACAATCATTGTGTTTTTTCATGTTTACATTATCAGAAAGAATCGATTGCCTTTGTTGTGTCAATCGAAACGGAAACATCGTTTTGCTTTGTCATTATCTCTAAACATGGAAAAGTTGGAATTTATGATGGTAAATTCAAACTTTTGATGGAGTATGATGTCTTCTTTACAAGAACCGGAGTCAACAGAAGAGTACGGGACGTTTGGATCACAGCAGCCATTAATTTGGAGGTATTCTCATTGCTTTAATTATTGTAATTCTTAGAAAAAAAAATTTGAAAGTTGTCGAAGATAGTGGATTGGATTTGATAGTGGATTTATATGCCACTTATAAAAAAGTAAGGCAGGTACAAGAAGATAAAAGGTAGATGATACCTAGATACCATCCTATCGTGAATAATTTTACAATATTCTATCCAAATCTGTTAAACTTCTTGGTTTTATCGATAGAATGACGCCGGCTTTCAAAAATATCATTACCATCAAACTCTTTAAGGCTAACTAGTTCGACCCCATCTAGAATATGTTTCTCCATTGGGTCTCCACTCTATAGGACTCATATTGACCATATTGGGTCTCTCCAACGCCGTTTTCTAAGAAAAGTGGCATGGTTGCTCAGATTGCAAAGGGGTAATTATTTCTATTTTGAAATAGAACAATCACTTAATCTGTCTTCATTGGAGAAACGTAGATCTGAGATGGACCTTGTATGCATTTTTGTTCTACCTCTGTTACAATCAATTTCTTTTCATGTTCCCAACCATGTCATCAGAAGTCGAAATCTGCTAATTATCAAGATTAGTCAATTCGTTACACAACTTGGAATTTTTGAGATTGATCTTTTGGATTTTTGTAGGTCTCTTCGTGCGATGAAGATGGATTGGCATGGTTTAGCTCAAAGTCTTAAATGTTTTTTAATACATTTTTTTTGCACCACAACAGGCCAAGAGGCCCAATTACAGTGGTAAATTACATCACAGAAAACCCAGGCTTAAGAAAAATCATATTTTTAATTTTTGTGTTCTCATCGGGAATCGAACCCGGAACCTTCCGTGTGTGAGTCAAACGTCTTGACCACTCCATCACAGAGGCCACCTAAATGATCCTATGTTGATCGAGTTTTTGAATATATTGTATAACATCATTTAATTATCCTTGTTTGTCGTTACTACATAGTTTTTGTTCAGTTTCTTGTACATCTGTTTCTTCATATAACTGTTGTAATTGGCTTAGTCCGTATATATAATATAATCAATAAATTAAAATAGCAAAATGGTGGATGAAAGATATGAATGATAGATGTAAAAGGAGTGAATTTATATCATGTAAATCGTTATATATTTTTAAAAAATGGAGTTCATAGAGGTTAAGGTTTGGGAATAGAAAAAGCTAGAGGTTCTCTAAAAATGGAGGTTGACTATGACAAAAGCACATATTATAGTTTTTCGATATATTTATTTACATATAAAATAAAACCTTTTTCAGGATGCTCAATCTCTTGTGATGACTGCATCTGACAGAAGTCTTATGATATTCGATTCTTCAACATTATGCCACGTTCCAACATTTCTAATAACTGGAATCACCAACATACCAACGGTAATTATTACCATCCTTTACTTTACCCATACACATTTTAGCAATTTCTAAGACAAACAATAAATCCGATAAGATTTCTAAAGAATTGTGACGGGATCAGTCACAGTTTATCTTTACGGGTTTCAGTGACATCAGGAGCTGGTATGGCATTGACCTCACCTCTACAAATAAAAATAAAAGAAACCTGAGACAACATTTACTTTTCCATACTAAAAACCATAGAACTAGTTGTGGTTTTTACTGTGCTTTGCTTGGAATGCTCAGGTCTGCCAATAAATATCCCAGTTTTAATTTCTATGATAACAAGTTGTCTTCTTTCATGCGACCATTGAATCAAATTTAACTGTAACCATATCTCTCCCTCTTCCATTCCAACCTTGTGCAGCCTTGTTTCCTCTCTTCCTTAATGTTATATATCCATGATTTTTCTTCTTCTTCTTCTTCTTCTTACTAACCAGTTTCTCTCCACTGCTCGACATTGGCCTCTTCCAACTTTTTCCATGTTTTTCTGTCTTAGGCCTGTCCCTCTGTTTCCATCCATGTTCCAAGAGTTCGACGATGTCGTCAGTCCATCTCTTCTTTACTTATTTCTACTCGTACATGTAATTATGTTTGTTTTCTATACTGTAATCTGTGGATATGGATTTGATTCAATTTTCTGGGTGAATTTTAGCAATTTTGACGAATATTTCAACGATGAAGAAATTTTCCGATAAGACCGAGGAAATCTTGGTATTTACAGAAATTATGACCTACTGTTTACTTATACGAGTACTTCTTTTCTATAAATGTATCTGTGTCAAAATACATGTCTTTTGCAAAGCATCTTTACCAACTACGAATTCTACAAACCCATTGATTTATGATTGTACATTTTTGTTCATTCAGTGTTTAGCCTATAGTTCATCTAAGAATAAAACTGGACTATCTTGTCTGGCGATGGGAGATGACCATGGAAACATTACTCTGGTCAATTTCAAACAACCAAGAGTTGGACTCTTCTTCAAGCAAATTCAAGACAAAGTTAATAACTTGTTTTGGATCGTAAGTATTGTCTTTATCAATTTGATTAAAAAATGTTAGCTTTTCACAACAAAAAACAACAAATATTGAAATCATTAACGTGAAATCTGAAAAAAATGTTTACGTAAGTCATTAAAAGAAAGGAAAAGCAGTGCAATTAAAGTTGAGGAAAGGAGAAAAGGATATCATTGAATGTTTACATATTTTGTACTTCTTTTAACACCAGCATTCGAATATTTAATGCAGCGCTTGAAAGATCATGTCTGTTGGTAATTGGTATTTTTTTTTCCAGGATCTTCATTGCATTTTACAAGAGCCTTATTGCGAAATTAAAATCCAAAGAAGACTCCACGCACGTCCTGTCAAAAAAATCGTATTCATTGGATTGAACGATTCCATTATATCTTGCTCTAGCGACCCTGATGCTTCCCTTATAATAAAACATAGGAAGGGTATCAGAGATTCTTACACCTTTAAAGTCAACAAGGGTATTTCTTGCTTCTACTATTCTACAATTCTCAAGCTTATAGGCACTGGAAGCAGTGATGGAAGAGTGAGGACTTGGGATCCTGTAATAACATCGAAACCAACTTCCTTTCTTCCTCTTCAAAATTCAGCCATAATGGATATTGTCATTCTTGCACAAATATCGGCTGTGCTCAGCTTTAATAAAAACGGAGTAAGAAAAACAGTGATATTAACAAATTTATTAGATTGATCAAAGATCTTGTCACTTATTTCTATAATAAAATACGTATATTGATATAAAATGTGTAAACTGAATACCATAATTAGCCAACAACAAGTGAAGCTTAGTTAATGCTTACATTTTCGTCGTCGGTGTTGAGATACATATCTATTTCTGATTTCAGGAATTAAAAATAATTGACATTCTTAATCAGAACTATCTACAGTCTATCCAAATCAGATTTAGCTCATTTGGAGTTCTTGGCAGACTTATCCAGTTCGGGGTTCAATCCATCTTCTCTGGTCCAGCTAGGAGAAGACGATTTACAGATAATAGAGACAACATGGCCAAAAGGAAAATGTCTGTACCAGTTGAAAGTCGTGAGTCTTTAAATGTATCTGGTGCAGGAGAAGGGATCAAGAGATTCAATTCTCTTCCAGAGGAAGAATCATACCAATCAGCTTATGAGAAAGAAATTGCCGAAGAAATTAAAATGTAAGATAATGGAATGCGTATTATTATAATTATAGATAACTTATATACAGCTGTTTTTGTAATACAAAGTGATTCAAATAATACTTATTTAATTTTCGATAAAAAATTATGCAAAATCTTTGTAGCAAAACAGTTTATTTTGATCACCTGCTGCAGATTTATTCTAAAGTTTTTAGTTTTTAGTTTTTTCCAAAGATCACTTCACTTTTACAGCTTCACACTTCGTATCATTTGTATATTTGAAGGGATGGGGGAATCAGAAATCAACATGAAAGGGAGTGCACGTGGTACGAACAGAGATACACAGAAAATCTCTTTATTTATTAACAAAATTTGAAGCATAATAATTTGATGATATGCAAATCAAAGCTTTGGTTGTTTGACTTCATAAAAATCAAAGAAATTTAGAAGTTCAAACATGGGTAAAATGTTGATTGTTATAATCTTCTCCTCAGAAAATTCTTCATCCTTGAAATACCATCCTTGAAAATATTGCATTAGCCTTAGTTACTTTAAATTTTTTTTTTTTTTTTTAATTTTTACACAAACATTCTTTTGAACAATTATTTAATTCCCGCCAAACTGCAAAAGCAGTTTTTTTGCAAGGATTTCTCTCTTTAAATATGTTGGTAACACAATATAATAATGTTCACATAAAATTTTTAAATATATCAATAAAATAAAAGTAAAATTAAATTAAATACAAGTAAATCAAGTAAATTTTTATAAACCAAAATGTATAAAAAAATAATAAACAAACGCTTTTTTTTAACACTGTTTTAAATTGTTTAGTTTCCCCCTTTTTTTACTCAATAAGCTTAGAAAATAAGAAAAAGATTTTTAAAGCAAATTTTACTTTATTTTTATTTTTATTTATATCACTATTCTTTATTTCGTCTGGGAGTCTATTTACTATGCGTTTACTATAATTTACATTATACTTTAAGAAATACATATGTTTAAGGATAGAGAAAATTGCGGATGATAACTTAAGTGAAAAATGATCACTTAAATTACTAATAACAGTTCATACATCTTGTAAATGTCTTCAGCATTCCTTTGTCAAAGATATTCTCCATCTTTGGTACAGAAATAACTTTTTTTAAATATACATTACCTTAAAGAAATACTTAATGAAAAACGGAATAAAGAAGAAAAAGGAGATATTTCTTCAGACGTGATTTAAACAGAGATACTGTAGTAACATCTTTGATAATGGATGGAAGATGATTCCACAGTCAAGTCGCATGAACACTATATGAGTTAGGGAAGAAAGATGAATTATGGATGGGTATTAAGAGGTTGCTTTGAAAATTAGAACAATAGGTGAACTATGAACTGATAAACGTTGAAAATTTTTACAGAAATATACAGGTGTGGTAAGACTATCAAGTACAGTATACAGAAGTGAGAGGGAGTGATAGTCTCTCTGTTGTCTAGTTTTGAGCTATTTCAGTTGCCTACGATATTCAGAAATGGGGTCATATTTCCAAAGAACAAAAATATACCTTATACGTGTTAAACAATTTATTGAATTCATCCTTCTCAAAAAAGTTTCTGTCTCTGTTGATGCTGAAGTATTGATCAGTCATGATAGTAACATTATTATTTTCAGGGAGAATTCAAAATGGGACAGACCAGAATTTTTGATCACGTGCTGCAACCACATTGCAATAATTCCTCTTAGTGAGACCCCTTTAGGGCACAACAAGGAGCATGGAGGAATCAGAGTTCCATCGTCTCTTTTACCTCCACCAGATAAAACCAACAAACCAAGGAAACCTTCCGTTTGGAATGATGAACAGTTCAATTTTGGTGAATTTTTTCGTATTTTCCTATATTTTTTTGTATTCGAAGATTGATTAATATGCTCCACCTTTTACTTATTTCGAAGTTGATGAGAAAAAGATTTCGTACCTTATTTTTCGAAGTAATCTTTTGGACTTCTGTGCACTTCATTTGCGACGCTTTAACATTTCTACAGCTTACGGGTAGCTCAATTATAATGATGAATAATCGACGAAATTAAGTTTTCTCACTGAGATTCTATATCGTTTTACCGATTTCAAAGAAACATCTACTTAAATTGATCGATTTAAGGAAAGGAAACCTTGCAAATTGAAACAAACGGCAAACGGACAAACTGAACTCGACTCGCGTTGACTTTGACAGTTTGTCGTTTGGTCACGAGACCCCGATAGACTAATATTTCCAACGCGCATGCGCAAGTTTATTAGCGTGATCCGCTTTCATTGTGATTTGACAAGTTGCATAAGGACTTTTAACCGACGTTGATAAATAATATCTGTGATTGAACTATTAGCAGAATATTTTTCCGACCCCTGCCAACTTCTTATCTTCACGGCACATGACCTCTTCGTCGTCTGAAAATTTATTTCACGCAAATATTCCGAGTTTTAGGTAAAGTTGGTAGTCACTGAAGGTTAGATCAGGTGAACATAGGGGGTGTTCAATCAATTTAAGCCCAGATTCGTAAATAGCAGCTATAGACACTAATTTTGTACTGTAGCATGAGTAGTGGTGTGTAGATGAGTGATTGGAATAGGTCCGACAAATGTACTACCAGGATGCTATGGAAACGATGGAAAATGAATAAAATGCATGCAAGTCTAGGAGACTACATCGAAAAATAAGGAACTTTTTTTCATCCATTTCAAAAAAGGTCAGAAGTATAATAAATAAATAAACAATATAATGGTGAATCGTGTAAATAGATTCACCTTTGCGTTTTAAAGACAAATTTATGATAGCTGCCAGTCAAATAAATTTCTCCAAACTGACAATATGAGCTAGTGGATTATGCAGCCAATAATTTATTGAAGATGTACTCGGACCAGAGGAAATCAACACTGACTAACCTGGTGTTGAGACTTCTTTCTTCTCGGCAATCAGCTCACGCAATCAGGGAAATGTGTGATCAGAACACTGCAGGCACACAACTTCGTCTGGAGGCGGTGGATGGTGCTGAATGGCGATGGATGATGAAATGGTTGCGGCGTTGTGCGAGTTTAGGCGAAGTTATAATAACTTTCGCGGCGAAAATAGCGAAATACTTTTGTCGATTCAAAAAAGCGTGCGTAACATTCAGTCAAAAAAGCGAAGAGAGAGCGCCAAAAATAGCCAGTATCTACTTACATATGACTATTCTGGCTATAATATATCAATAATATATTATAGCCAGAATAGAATATAATTATCGGCTCAACCAAATATTCAACTAAGTATTGCATCTATCTAAGTAAGTTTATTCGTTCCAAAATAGTTCCAAGTTGTATAGAGTAGTACGGTATTGGTGTTTCGTATTGGTAATACAGTATATTAAATTAGTTTAGTCCGGCAAAACATAGGTAAGCAATATTTTCATTACTCCTTAGATATACTACTTTGCAATCACATGTGAAATGCATTTTGCGAAAACTGTTTTAGTAGGAGTCTTGTTAATATTCATTAAAATCACATAAAAATAAACTGAATGAAAAAGCAAAGATAAGTGAAGATGAAGGACAGACATTGCCCAATGTCCAAGTACCAACGCAGTAAGTAATTCACGATTAAGTGCGGATAGGGGAGGGGTATGCTGATGGAGACTTTGATTGATTATTTTACATGTGACTCAAATTAAGCATTTTCGACTAAATACTGTGTTTTGTTTTTACATTTTAGATGCCACTAATCAGCCAACTCCATCCAAAGTATTGAAACCTAAGAATACCCGTCGCTTTTTTCCCCGTAAATTGGACCGTGGCGGTCCATCCTCTCCCGATACAGACTCAGAAAACGGGGCGTGCTACACTCCGATGGTGGATTCTGACGATTTAAGTTTAGAAGAGCTTCTTAAAAGAGCGGGTAAAATCCGTATTTAAGAGGTTTTATAAAAAAATTAACAACGCTTGGAGTATATCTACTCCAAGGAGTATATCTAAAAGTTTTAAGTTTATTTGACTAATACTGGGGGTTTTGTGTCAGGGAGGACGAGTAAAAAGTACCAATTTTTTTGTTTTCACATTTGTTTTCGACTCGATGGCAACTCTCAGGTAAAAATTCTGAACAAGGGAAATTGGATACAGATTAGTTCACCTCGTGGTCTACTGGTAGACATATCAGACAAGGGGACAGTTGTCTGAAACCTTTATTGATGCGGATGAGATTCTGATCGAATTATTTTACCCGCGTACTAGGCAACGCCTAAAAATACTTTTCTATTTTGATACTACTTCTTCAACCAGCTGCTTTTATCAGAAATGTTTTGAACGTGTCCAATTTTTCATAGACAAGAAATGGATTGAACCCTCTTGGGAGTAAATGATACTAATATATTACAACAGAGATGAAGAACATTTTATCATCAATAAAGGTTTCAAATGATTAACTTTACAAAGATCAAAAGATGGAAGGATTGAAGGTCTATAAATGTCCAAACATATGCAGCATGGTTAATGTTATACGGTGTGTAAATTGACCACTTAATCCAGCCAATGACAGGTCATAAACCCTATAAATCGTCTCTTTAAATCGTTCTGCACCTTCGTTGTATTATATTCAATTTTAAACTGTTTGTTTTTGCTCTCCTGTAAAATGGGCGATTTTGACATCGAAAGTTTATTCTGGGGTGTGATATATTGCTGATATTTTATTTGTTTTTTAAAGTATAATCTTTTTTATTGTTGATTAAAGGTTTAACTGGAATATTTGAAAAAGATTTTATAACGAAATTCGGACTTAAACACGACATGAATACAAGATTGGCTCTTCAAAAGCCTAAACACGTAAAGGTAAGATCAATTTTTCATATAAGATTAATTAATTTATTAACTATTAATAATTTAGAATTGAATATTGTACCATAACAAACCAGGAGGCCCAATTACACAACAGAACACCCGGGAATCGAACCCGGAACCCACCATGTGTGAGGCATGAGTCTTAGTCATTACACCACAGGGACCGCCATTATATAATCACAATGATTTCTTTTGCTCTCCTGATGATACATTAAATTAAATTGCTAAATTTATTGATACAAAATAGCAGCGTATCATTTCACACGAATGCAATATGATTATTCTTACGCTTCGGGTGCCAATCCCGGGGCTGTGAAATATTGCTTTGATTGTGACTCGCCAGTCATTACTCGTATATGCATACAATACAGCTTATAAATTTAAAATATGTTGTCTGTCATTCATATAACGACGACTACGACACGGTATAAATTTTTAGTACATAAGGTCTTGAATATTACATCAACTCTGTATAACCGTTCCTCCCCAAATAACTTAAATGACAGATTTTGCACTATTTAATTTCGATCGCTTGAGAACCGAACTTTTTGCGTAGACATTTGGTTTTGGTAGCATTATTTTAAGTGACAGATTCATCTTTATTACATTTCTTCCGAAAAAAAAATATGAGGCCCAAAGGGGCAATATTTCTAAGTGACCGAGATTCTGATCAACTAAGACCCGTAGGGCAGATGAAACGGGGCTGTTTCCTGCTAGAAGTGTTCAAATTCAATGTTGCCAATGAAATAAACAAAATTATTAAAGGAATAGTTCCGAGATATTTTCAAAATAAACTAAAAAATAATGAGTTCTTTCATAACTATGCAACAAGAGGATCTAAAAATATAAGACTGGAAAAGAAATCAAAAGCAATGTCCCAGAACTGCCTTATGTACAAGAGAATAAAACTATTTGAAGAAATGCCAGAAAGCATAAAAAATGAAATTAATGTAAATATATTTAAAATTAAATGTAAAAAGTATATATGTGAAAAATATTAGGTAGATATAGTGTAAATAGTGAATATAATTAATGAAAATGTACATATGAAACAGTTAATATTATAAATTAGGATATTAAGTGTATAATAGTGATAAATAATGTTAGAATAAGTATAGATGTAAATATTGTGTTGTAAATATATATTAGACTATGTTACATAGAACTAAATAAATAAATAAAATAAATATAAAAAAAAAATTTAAAAAAAAAAAATAAAAAAATAAAAAAAGAAGAAGTAATATAATTATAATATTCGTTTTTGGAATTCCCTACATCGCTATTTTATTTACTTGGCGCAGAGAGTTATGCGCAAGGAAGAGTGATGGCGAATAATATTTGTTGAGAGTTTTCAAAGTATTTTGTTGCCATGATACATTTTAAAATAAAATTATAGTTTGATAAGTAATAAACATTTTGGTTTTCCAAACTTGAAACCTATCCAGCCTTGATTTTTTAGTACTTTATTTTACACGGTACTGCGTGGTATGTATCTCCCGTGTAAAAACGTGTTCCGATGTATTTATTAAATTATTTAACTTTCTTGCAGATGAGATTACAAGTATCCCAAGGAGCACCGTACTCTGCCCTGGAGCTGCAAGAACCACATGAAATCAAATTCTCCTCGCCGATGCCAATCAGCTTAAGGATGAAGAAAAAATCAGGGCTAGAATCCTTCTCAGAACCTCAGCAAATACTTAGACATAACAGGTTAGTCAATAAAAATGATTTTAGTTTACATTTATAGTTGCTTAAAACGTCTTGGGCCTAACTCATTAACTTGGTATAAAGTTACGCCTAGGCATAGCGCTAGAATTACGAATGGAAATACCTTTTTTAATATAGTGGTAGGATAAAGATGGTTTTCCCATCCTTATTCAACAGCTATGCCTAGGCGTAACTTTATAACAGATTTATAAGTAAGGCTCCTTATTTTTCCGAAAAATGACTATCTTCGGTAAAAATACATAAAAAAAGAAAAAAAAAATAAAGAGAAATTTGATTTAAGAAATTCATTCAGTAAGTACGTATTAACAAAATAATGCAATTACATTATATATTTTTTTCGGATAGCGAGATTTTTCAAAATATTTTTTTTTCTCCAACAACTACACAACTTCTACACAACTTTTACAAGTAAAAATTTTCACAGTAAGTTTAGAATTGTTTTACAACAAATTAGTCAGTAACTCATTCTCCTTATTTGTTTTCTCATTTATTGCTTCGATTGATCGCGAACAGAAGGTGTCGAAAATATTTTCATTCGATTATTTGATATTCCATTTTAAAGGCATGTAATATAATAAAACAATATATTAACTTTAAAAGCTAAAATACGGTACCTTGTAGAATATTTTTTTTACTAATAATGCTCATTTAAATTTTTTAAAAACGGACATAACTTATGTTAAAATCAAATATAATACAATATAAACTAGGAATTAAACACAGTAAAATAAAGAAAACAAAAATAATAGGTATGGTTTGCATATTTTGGGTACATACATGTATGTAGGGTTCATGGTCCATAATCGATGACGCATACATGCTAAAACGTTTCACCTGAAATAGTGCGATGACCGAAGAAAGCAATGTCATCATTTTCTATAGAATCCAATACAACATATAATGCAACTCTACATGAAATCGGGAGCATCGTTCTGCAATACATTCACATCGTCCCTACTATGAAGAAATGAACTACAAAGAACCTTTGCCTATAAAGAGACCACAGAACGCAGTCAATCCAACTCTCAATTACCTTATCCTACATGTATTTAAGATGAGTATGAGATGAGTGTTTGTGAACAAGTTACTTTTTTTTTATATATTAGAAATAATAAACCTAAAAAAAAACAGATACACTGCAACTGGAGTACCAATGCAGTGCTCTATACACAACTAGGTCCGTCCACTAAAATTATGATGACAGACCATGAAGCTCAATTCATAGAGAAGACATTCTGTCGAAAACATTCGTCCAGGGATCTGTCTCTATTTCACACACAAATCTGTATTCGGCCCTAGACTAAAAATATCATTTAATTTTTGAGTTTTTTCTTTCTCCTTCTTCTTTCCTTGCCATTCCCCTACTCTCTTCATAGTATAGTGTACATTTTTTGTCTATATTTTATTCAAATTTTATATAAAATCTTATGTTCTCAAACTGAATGGTTTGGGTAGGTAGAAAGAAATTGCCTGAAGGAAATATGCCCGCCTTTTATGGTAAATAAATAAACAGACTTTAAAAATCTAATTACTTTTTCTATTTTTTACAGTTGTTTTTCAATGACAACGCCTCGCTCCAACTATACAATTTCATCAACGACAACCACTGAAAACTCCAAAAAGACTGAAAGCTCTTTACGCTGATTTTTTTTCTTCTGAAATTTGGGAATTTTTATACTGGACAGGGCCGAGTGCTTTGGATTATGTGATTAAGCACCGATTATTACAAAATTAAATAAAAATAGTTTATTTAGTCGTCCTTTTAAATTATACTAGATACTCCACCCTGTTGCTGCAAAAACAATTAAAAATTAATACAACCTTCGGTCAAACAGGATTGGCCTACTACTCGGTTAAAGTGTACGATCTAATTCCATTATCCATAAAGACAATTAGTAAGTACTCGCAATATAAAATTGCTATAAAGAAATGGATAGTGGAGGTGGGTTGCACACGGATCGATGAGTGGATCAAGCCAATAGGTGAAAATTTGTGTACTGTTTATGAAATTTGGTCTACGGGTCTATGTAAATTTATTATGTTATTTATGATTATTTTCGTTTATATTGCTTATTATGTTAATGACAATTAGGTTTATTAGATGAATTACGTTTTTACTTTATTATTATGTTAATTTTGTTAAATAACTCACACTTTTTGTAAAACGTTTCCCTTGGCACGGGACAACCCAGCGAGGGAACATTATTCTGTATAAAAAATAATACAAACATTGTAAACATATAAATAAATAAATAAATATCTATTTAAGACATGTTTTAAATATATTTTGCTTAAATTTGATTGAATAAACTTTTTTTTTTTCAATTTCAGTTTTATTTATTCATATACATGTACATTACAAAATGGAATATCTTAATACATACAAATAGAAATAATTCAATGAAAAGGGTAAAATTAGGGATAAATAAAAAAAACACAAGTATACATTTTTTATTTTTACACTTTATATACATATAAGGGCGGGCATATTGCCTTAAGGCAATTTACCAACCTACCCAAACCGTTCAGTTTAAGAAAATTTTAAGTACATGTACATATTTTAACAGAATACAATTTTATATAACAATTTAAAACAAAAAAAAATACACTATACTATGAAGAGAGGAGAGGAGAGGAGATAGGATGGTAAGAAATAACTCAAACATTTAGATTGTGACATTTAAATATTTATTAAAAAGTAAATAAACAAGGGGCGTCTCTAACATTAGTGGGTAGATTATTACACAATCGAGCATCTACTATTGTGAAAGAGGAGGCAAGAAAATTAGAGCGGTGAAGGGGTATTAAAAGGGTTCTCTCGTTACTAGAGCGAAGAGATAGTCCATGTTGTGGTATACATAATATTCAAAGAATAATATGTTAAAAAAGTAAGAGAACTCTTGTAACGAAAAACTCCCTCAGAGACGTGAAAAATGTCAATGTCCAAAGCAATATTATTCTAAGCATAGAGATAGCCCTTCCAATAGGCATTACCATTGGCAGGTTGGTCCTGTATATTGAAATGTGAAACAGTCTATGCTGACGCTGTCTAAGGTAATAATCCGGAACATAAAAGCCAATGTTCCGCATAATTTCAGGGTTTGCAAAAATACCGCGCAACAATCGAGAGAAGTGCATAGTTAATAAGGGATTCGATAATTCAAGAAAAATGATTTAATTGTTGTTTATTAAATAACTACCTATATATTATTAAATTATTATACCATAAAACGCTTGAATTCAAATTTTATACCTGTCGTGTGAAAGCGTTCTGGGCGTATATTATTTTTCTTCTTCTTTTCCACATCCGCTCCTAAGTGGAGCATGTGGACATCACCAGTCGCCTCCAGGAGGCCCTATCGCCAGCCAGCACTCTCGTCTCCTCCCTCGTCAACCTAGCGCCCCTTAGTTCCGCCGAATAAAGTCTAAAGATCGTCATCGACGGCCTTCCAGGACGGCGTGAGCCCGCAGGTTTAAAGGACACGCAACTTGGGTTTAGGTTCTCCTGAGGCATGCGTAGAACGTGTCCGAGCCAGGGACCTTATGCTGGACTCATTCGTCTTTAAAATCGTATGCGACTTCCGTAATTCGACGAGTGACATTCTTGAACCACCCGTTTATTCCCAGGGCCGGTTTTAGCACTAACAGCTTTTAATTTTTTTTTAAAAGGCAAGGTTTATAATAAAATAACCATTTGATAAAAAAATACTAATCATTTTTACTTTTCTAGCCTTTCTATCAACGAATTCTTTTATTTAAATACTTGAGTTTATGTTTTCCGAAATTTCGTTTTCGATTGACAAAGATGCCAAGTTGGTCAATCTAGATTGAGATATTGTCGATCGTAGATAAGTTTTTATCGGTTTAAGCTTAGAAAACTCATTTCACAACTAGCAACCGTTACAGGTAAAGTGATCAATATTCGCAACGCTATCCATACATTTAGATGTAGTTCTTGTAAGTTACGGTCTTTGATAAAATTCAAAACAATGACAGAATAAACCACATTCTGGTCAGGCAAAAATTATTTCAGACTTAAGCTAGGGTTTCCTAGGACAGCGGTGCCCGTATTTTAACGGCCGTAGTGAACGGTGATGCAGTGGACAGCCGTCGTAACGTCGACTAGAGAGTGGTTTCCGAGGTAAACGGTGTTAAATGGAGTTGATAATACCGTTTTCCTAGGAAACCACACTCTAGTCACCGTTACGACGGCTGTCCACTGCATCACCGTTCACTACGGCCGTTAAACTACGGGCACCGCTGTCCTAGGAAACCCTAGCTTTACGAGTTCATCACACAACATACAACCATCTATATCAGATTTAGAATGTTCTGTTAATTTCAATTGGAAATTACCACAGAGTTTGAGAAGGTCTGGTTTTTCCAGATTTATTTTATATATTGAACAGAAAAGACCAAGATGTCGAGTACTTATTTAACTTTTCAAATCTTTCATTGAGTGAAATTAAGGTAGTGTCCAAAAGGCTGTGGAAAAATTCAACTTCAAATTTTTTTTTGGAGAACTTATAGGCTCATCGTGGGCCACCATACGAGTTTGTCGCTAGATTTTGGAAATTCACCAGTAAGTTGGACTGGTTTGATGAGCGAGAGGATAAAATGGGGCGCCTGCAGCGCCCCTTTATATCTGTCGCCCTGGGCGGTCACCCAACCGCGCCCTACCCTAACGCCGCTACTGGAACCACCCATACGAATGCAGTAGATTGAAAACCAATCGACTTTATCTCGAGTGCCCCAAAGCACTTGACATTGATATTTGAATGCGACATCGTAATTTCAGCTGTCAAACTTCCTTCTTGTCAAAAGCTCGGTATTTGTGTTTGAATGACGAGTATGAATTTGACTTAAAATTTACAACACTAATCAATATTATAATGATGACGTATCAACAAATGTCCAACAAATACAACTGCACTTATGTTTAATGCATTAATCCATTAAATGCATATGAAATTTTTCTAATAAGTTTCAGTGTGTTATGTTAAAAGAAAATAATAATTTAAAAAGTTGCAGTGCCTCAGTAAAACATTTTCTTATATTTTTTCGTAATATTCCATATACAAAATGAATATTTTGAATGAATAATGGAAGCAGTCTGACAAGAAACAATAAACGTTTACGTGTGGCAGGAGAGCCATAGGCCATAGATAAATACGGATTTGTTAGTGTTGCCACTTTCTCATTCGTCTTTGTAATTAAATTGTCGGAGGGTTTTCAAGAATAGCATTATGGCAATCGAGATGCCCAATCGACTATTGTCGAGTAGGTGACAAAATGTCACATCTTTCCAGCATAAGCCTCCAAGTCCACCGCTTCTTTCTCAAGACGCACATTAAAGGAGGCTGCTGCGTCCGTTCTCGGACTTAAATGTTTGTTGTAAAATCGAACCACCTTATGCCTATTATTGCCCTCATGCCATTACTCTCAAAACTCAGAAGTTTGGTGTTCTAAACCATAGACTAGAGCTCCTGACAACACGCATCATGTCAAAAGTTGCTCCAGCAATTCCTAGGCGGGTTGCGAGCTCTTTGTGCATGCTTTCATCCTCAGTTATGTGAACTTTTCAGTATGTCACCTGTCAACTTTCTCGATCTTCTGTCCATTTTTATAGAGAGGCTGATCAAGGTCAGGACAGGATTTGTTACACATAATCTGATTATTTTTGGTGTTAATATTAAAAACCAGACGAGTAAAGTTTTCCTGCTCTTTGTCAAAAAAAATTTTTTAAATCATTGATCATAAATTCGCTCCATTACTGATTTTTTTTTTGTCCTTATCGGTTTGAATTATTTGGCTGGCGGAGGAGTGGTAACGGTTTTGGTTCTCCCGATCGGACTTGTTTCTTCTGGTTTACTAACAAGCTAATGAACTAACATACCCCATCGCCGCGCCGTCAGAATTGGGAAAATTTTATTGAGGGTGACAGACAAATTGACTATATATTCTTGACTGGTTGCTCTGACGGTGATCGGGGCATTAAAATCAGTAAATGTAAATTCAAAAAATAAAAATACGCGAATCTTTTGAAAACAAAGTTTTTTTTAAATAAATAAATTTACCATTAGTTACAGCAAAAAAAAATGTTTTTGCAATGTGCGGATCTGAAAAGAGGTCATAAGACCTTTAAAACAGATTCGGGTAAGTGAGTGGGGGCTTTCAATGCACTTTATCAACAATTTCCTGAAAATATAACCAACAGACATTCTAAAAAGAACCACATCGTCTGCAGTGGCGTACGTTCCATAAAGGCACATAAGCAGTGCCTACACTACTAGAATTTAATTAAAACAATAGCTAAAAATAAAATCAGAAATATTAGTAACCTTTTTTAAAATTTGAATAATGCGCCAGAGATAATTCGGTTAAGTAGTGAATTATACCGATCAGGGCGCGCCGCTATCGGCCTGAGTTGGGAGAAGCACGAACTACAAATGCCTATTTCTTCCATATGAACAAAACGCGATGCGGGAACGAAATGTGTATGTGTGGGTTTTTTTCCAGTTGTAATTACGCGTGTATGTGTTAGCTAGTAGGCAGTGCTTTTCGAACGTTGGTAGGTACATTCTTTAAGAAAGAACAAACGAATACGTTACTGACATCTAGCGTTTTTTTCTATTATTATTTAATAAAAGACAGTCATGTCGAATAAATAACCTCGAATTGGTTTCTTTTATAATTATACAATCGAGGGTATTTATGTTTAAAATTAATATAATAAAGGTAATTTTTTGGAACTTATTGATTTGCTAGCTAAATATGACGGTATCTTGGGAAATCACTTGCAATTATCTAGTAGTGCATTAACGAAAATGTCAAAAAGAGCCAAAAATGATTAAATTTTGAGTGTAACAACCGTAATAAATGAAAATATAAAAATATTCAAAAGAAGGATTTCGTAGCAATATATTATATAAATTATATAAATTATATTGAAAATAAGAAATATCTTATAATTTTTTTGCATTTATTTGGATATTTGATGTAGCTTGGGTAATTACAATATTAACTACTGCATAGTGTTTCAAACTGATATGACTAGTGAAGGAAACTGTTTGGTAAGATTGATTACTTAAGCTAGGGTTTCCTGGGACAGCGGTGCCCGTATCTTAACGGCCGTAGTGAACGGTGATGCGGTGGAAAGCCGTCGTAACGTCGTCTAGAGAGTGGTTTCATAGGGAAATGGTGTTAAATGGTGTTGATAACACCGTTTTCCTAGGAAACCACACTCTAGTCATCGTTACGACGGCTGTCCACCGCATCACCGTTCACCACGGCCGTTAAAATACGGGCACCGCTGTCCTAGGAAACCCTAGCTTAATACTATATAAAACGTAGTTTTTTCTACTGCCTACCCTAGTTCAAAACTCAGTGCACCTGACTGATCGTTTGCATACTCCAAGTCGCACAACTTTGGGAGAAGTTTACTTCTATGCCTCGATCAGGTGGTATTGATTAGCATAAGATAAAATCCATCAATTAAAAAAAAAACGGACGTATATAGATAACTAATGTAAAAATAAATTGAATTTCTATTACGCATTGTTAAATTATTAATGTTCAAAAAAAATTTCGTTTAAATTTTGGACTGCGTTATTTCGAAACCGTATAAAAAATTTGAGATTCCAATGTACGAGAACTTTTTACTTCCGATACATTGTAATCATAAAATAATTTCTTTAATGAGTTTCGGTTTTTTGTGGGAAAATAAAAAAAATAAAAAAATGTTTGTCACAAAAGATGTTTGTCGCTAGAAAACAAAACATGACATGACAAACTAGATTTCGAATGGCCCTGAAAATCTATTAAATATGACAAAAACTAGATTCTGACGTTAACACTTTTCTTTTACACAACCATATATTATGTGAGTGTCTGGGTGGAATGGAAAATACAGGTTTTGCCAGTGAAATAAAACCGAAACCCTGGGGAACAATTACAAAGCCATTTTTATCGGTAAATATCGAGACCGTATACTTAACTTCTATCCTAAATATATCTTTCTACCTCGGTATGTTCTATTGACTTGTCATCTCGATATCATATGATCGAATCCAATCAATGAATGACGCCAAAAATTTACTCCGCGTTCCTTACTTAATTAAATTTTAAAATAGTTGTCATCCATATTTTAATTAAATAAGCTTCTGTGATTAAAAGTGGCTACTTCAAAGCAATTATACACTTTGATAAATTCCGATTCCAGCAAAAAATGCTCGTTAGAACATTATTTTTATATGAATTGACAATTACCAGGACGGTATGCTTGACTTTTTTCTGTATTTATCTACCAAGCGGCTCTTTTGGCATCTCGATACGTATACTAAGAGAGATAGTAAAACAGATGAAAAAAATAAATAACATTAATATAATACGTTAATAGGGTTGCATCTAGCCGTTCGGATGAAAAACTGACAGTTACGTCAGAATTTAATTTGACTTCAAAATTTACTTTCTCTTTCGTATTTTAAATGGGCTTTTAAGAAAAAAAACTGGCCCCCGCAGAGCGACAAAAAAATCAAATCGGGGTAAGTTTTTTTTGTCTGGATATTGATTTAATTAATAATTTATTTATTTGATTTTATTTGGGAAACCAACAGTTTAACATACATATTTATAGTAAACAAACAAATATGCTGTATAAACTTAGAACCAATTACAGATTTCCACAAAGTATACAAAGTTAGTTAAAAAAATATTTAGCATATTATAAAAATACATTTAAGTTTAAACATATAAAAATGTTATTTTCATGTGTATATTTTTTAATAATCAAAGAAAATACATTTTTTTAAGAACAGTAAGTTACTGTAAATTGGGTTGGATTAGGCCAAAGATGCATGAAGGGGGGGAAGGGAGATGTACATATTTATTATTATAATGTCTACTAAGTTACAAAATGCATTTTTAGTGTAAATTTTAAATATGACAGAGTGATGTTTAAGTAGTCTATGTCATTAAATTTTGTATTGTACACTTCAGTGTACAATACAAAATTTCACAAAGTCCCACGAAAAAAAACATTTTTAACATACGATGTTTTACTTATTGGTACATGAAACAGGTGATACCGTCTACAAATCCTGGCTGGCACATGAATTGTTATTAAACTAAGTAGTTCTGCACAGTCAACTATTCCCGTCATAATTTTGTGAAGCAGTAGTTGGTCCGCACACACACTGCGGTATTGTAGAGAAGTGATTCCACGGTAGGTGGAGGCAGCGAGAGTTGATACATAAGAAATACCGGTTTTGTATTTTTGGTACTTTATAAATTTGTTTTTAATATTTTATATTTTCGTTATATACATGTATATGGCATACTGGGGATTTCATATCTGAGATGCGTGTTCCAAATGGCTTCTAACAAACGTATAATATAATGAAATTAGGGCCTTTGGATTATGAAAGTGTTTACTCATTCGAACTATGAAACCTAACATGCTTTGGAGGTAATTTTATTGATATGCGATTCAAAAAGTAGTTTCGAGTCTAAAACAATCCCAAGATCTTTCATTTTGAAAGTACAATTCATTTTTCTCAATCAATATCTTTTTATCTGTATTTCCGATTGCGGTGTCATATGCACCACTTGGTGTGGAAAGAGGAATAATTTTAATGATACACAATTTATTGTAAATTATTCTACTTCTCAATAAATTTACCAAAAGGTTAATAAATAATTAATTAAATCTACATGACGAGGCCAATAGAATATGCTAATTGCAAATTTTACGTTGAAGAAAATATTATGCTAATCCACAGTAATAAAACATCATACAAAGAAACAAGACGGTTCTCGACATTTATGCGAGTAGTTATGGAAAAATAAGTTTTCTTACAAGAGAGCAAAATACGATAAATCGATAAGGTATGTTTTGTTTTTATATTTGGGTTTATCTTCTTTTTTAAGCACCACAACAGGCAGAGGCCCAATGAGGAATTCCAGCCCAACCCGGAATTAAATTTTAAAAATGTTTTCGTGTACACGTGAATATTTAAAAAATTTGGAGAAGGATGAAATATCTCAAAAACGCACGCAAAAATAAATAAAAAATGTTAAAAATAGTATTCATTTTAAAATCGTAAATAATGACGTCACTCCGTATATCTACGTGTAGTATTTCCGGCTTCCGCTTTAAAGCCCCCGCACTTTGTAAGGAACGTTTTGACCATAGAAAAAAAACAGTATAATTAGACATTTCAACCAGAGATTATGTCAACTTTCCTGGATCTTCTAAATCGAAACGTTCGTAAAAACAACCGAAACATAGAAATGAGCAAATTACGATCAATTAAATAAAGTAATCAAAGCAATATTCCATAGATTCTTGTCAGTTTTGTTATTGGCTAAAGAAATACAACTTACTGCGGTCAGTGAAAGTAAGAACGCCAACCGTTTCATGACGTCACTACTGAAAAGTGACACACTGATTACAGTCATTTGGCGCGATATTTGATAATGTAACTTTAAAAAATCATATCTTTGTAAATAACGCACAAAAAATATATATATATTTTTGCTTAGTTAAATAGTACGCTAATAGAAAAAAATAAATTAGAAAACAGTGGAATTCCTCATTGTACATATTATGTAGACATGCATTGGTGTCAATTATTATCGCAATATGAACATCCGATCTACCTTGCCTTCTCTACCCCAGTATTCCTTTGTCACCCCCCTTGAGTTCAACCATCAGAGTGATAATTCTTTAGAGAAGCCCTTAAGCTCGATTCCATACAGCAAAAGCATTCCAAATTTTCTGTTTGGTTTTATTTTAGATTTTAGTTTTTGGTTTAACAACAAACGTGTAATCATTGAGATATATTATAACCAGAGTAAGCATAAGCGTTCGAAATATGTCCCCTTAACCTGCGGCCAGTTGGTATATGTTTGATAGAACGGACTTTAGTCTATTGCGAGCGTTCGTCGGTTACTTTTCTCCTCGAAATTACTAAAATGCTTATATGTGCGCTAAGATACTGCACAAATCGATGTGGAAAAGCGATGATTTAACCTTTCACCGGCAAGTTATGTTCTTATCTTAATCAATACTTGTTTGAAATAGCTATTTTAATGTCAAAAAACATCTTATTGATATGTTACAATTCGTGAGTTATCTCCTGTCTCCAACCTGCTCAGTTAGTCGGGCGTAAGGCGAAACGACTAACAAAAGTGATGCGTATGTGAAAGGGAGCGACATACTAAATAGAACTTACAATAGACCGATGTAAACAGTCCGTGCTTTTTACTCTTCTACTTGTTTTGCTTGTTAAAGTCGACGTGACGATACTTGCTATCTCCGCTGGTCAATCCCTGTTCTTTGAATATGACTTTTGAGCTCGGGTTTGTATGGAGTAGTATCTCTATATATTATATCTCAATGCGTGTAATGGACAGCTTCAGTTTGCGCTCGCAATTCACAACGCAAGTACCTACTGCCCATTGTATTACTGTAATGTAAAATTTACAGTACTAGCTATGAAACGCGTCTTAAAAGAAAACAGCTATACATGGCACCTAAAATGACAACATCATTTGGTCAAAGGAGTCAAATATACATTGGACCAAGAATATACAACAATAAACCATTTGCCACAAAAGCAGATAAAAATCTTGAACAATTTAAACTATTTGTAAAAAAATGGCTTCTTGATTTGAGTCCCGAGAACTGTCTCGAGATGGTCACCCCACCAAAGCAGTAAACTTGTTAATATACAATTATTTTTGCTTTTCGTGTTTTGTATTTGTATCCACACAGTGTCTCTATGAATATATGTCATATACTCGTATATTTGACATTTGTGCGGATGTTGGGCCACCGGGAGCTGACAGTTGCGTGTCACTTGACCCAATGGCTGCACAGTAATTAAATGTGTGACCTGTACTAATAATATAATGTTGTTTTCTTTTTCTTTCTTTTTTAATATTTTTTTTCTCTCTCTTACTATTATATATGTATATACATACGTGGGTACTAACTATGCACGACACTCTCCGATTCCGCGTTTACATTCCTTAGCCAACAAATTTACTTGTGAAATAGACATTTTTAATACGAAATTATCAATTTTAAAACGTTCTTAAATGCACTGTTTGAAACAAATTATTAATGTCGTAATAAAACTTTCTTTTTCATACAATTCTTTCTCTGTTTTTGATGTGTATTATTATCTTATCTCTTTCTGATATTAATTTATCAAATATTTTTGTGTACCGTATATTATATTATTTTCACACATATACTTACTGTTAACTAATTTTCATTATTTGTTTTTAACAAAAATTTGTTGATACCATTTTTTTTTTATACTTATAAGTATATGAAAATGTAAATATTTTTTTGTTTGAATTCTTTAGAAGTTATTTACAATTTGCTTTTTATTTCAATTACTTTTATTATTTCCATCTAAAATATTTTTTTTCTTTTTTACTATGTAAAGTTTCACTTTTTATTTTGCATGGCAGTATGCTTCTTATTGTTTCTAAATGTATACAAAAAAGCATTGTTTATCTTTTAAATTTTTACGCACTATGTTTGTACTTAACTGTATATTTTTTGTAAATGCCCCTTGGGCGTATTGTAAAATTAAATAAATAAATAAATATCTGTGTGGATTTAAATGTGAATATGTAATATTTTATATATTTATTTTTAGACGCATTAAGTATAATATATTAAATCGTGTAAATGAATGCCTCGACACGCGTTGTGCCTAGTGAGGTATTCATATTTTAAAAAAAGTATTATGTAAAACGTGAAATAATAAATAAATAATAATGAATAATAATAATCCGTAGCTTACTTCGTGGTCAATAATCATGGAATTTTTTTCCGTATGGGCGACTCTATTGGATTATTACTTTAAGGTTCAACCGCAAGATTATTTCGTTAGTTTGAAGGGTCAAACTCATTGTGTGCACTTTTTGGGAAAATTAGTTTATTCATTTAAACTACTAATTTTTACGATATCTATCACAAAAAACATACGTTGCGACAATCACTTTCCTATTTAAGGAGAAAAAATGAGGAAAAATTCATTATGCGTGGTAATTTACAGTTGTTGCCAAAAGTGTCATAACTTTTTTTTCTCATAAGATCATTCACATTCTGTGTTATATTAGTACAAAATTAGCTATGTTATTCAAACAGTTTATAACAATTATTAATATTTAAGGTGATGCCAAACGAAAATATGAAATAAATTATTCATGAATGGCGCTTTTATCATTTTTCATTGAAAAATGCAACTTTTACGTTTATTTTCAATAGAAATTTTACAAAACTTTAGATAGTAAACTCTCCTATCGTGAACACATTGATAATATTGTAAACAAATCTCTCAAACTTCTCGGTTTTATCAATAGAGTGACTTCAAAAATATTAATGCCTTAAAAACTCTTTATTGCTCACTAGTTTGACCCCATCTAGAATACGCTTCTCCTATTTGGTCTCCATTCTACGGGACTCATATTGATCATATCGAGTCTGTCCAACACCGTTTTCTAAGAAAAGTGGCATGGTTGCTCGGATTACAAAGGGGTAATTATTCCTATTTTGAAAAAGAACAATCTCTTAATCTGTCTTCATTGGAGAGCCGTAGAACTGAGATGGACCTTAAATGCATTTTCAAAATCTTTAATGCATTAAGTGATGTCCCATCTCTGTTGCAATCAATTTCTTCTTATGTTCCCAACCGTGCCACCAGAAGTCAACATCTGCTATTTATTAAATCTTCTAAGAGAAACTTTGGTTTTTATGCCCCAATGTCCAGAATGTGTAGATTAGTCAATTCATCACATGATTTGGAATTCTTTGGGATAGATCTTCCAGCTTTTCGTAGATCTCTTCGCGACTCAACAGTGTGGGATGAAGTTGGATTGGCATGGTTTAGCTCGAAGTCTTAGGACTTTCGTTTTTATGAATATATTGTATATAATTATTGTTTTTCCCTTGTTTGTCTTTGCTAAATAGTTTTACGTTCTTTTTGTTCAGTTTCTTGCATTTATGTTTCTTCATGTAACTGTTGTAATTGGCTTGGCCGTATATATAATAAATAAATAAATAAAACGTGGTTTGCGGAAACTTTACACTATATTGATTGTAACAAGTATCATAATAATATAATTTAGATCATTTTCACAAAATGGTGTACAAAACAAAAAATAGTAGTAGTTCATTTTTGTATATTTTTTTATAGTAAACGTTAGTTAGCATGTTCAATTCATTATTGTTCATTGCGATCGCTCAAATGCTTAGCATGTTTTTAAGCACGTCGATAGTTATTTGTGATTGAGCTACTGATGATTTCAATCACAGCCAAAATAGAGAGTATTACACAGTGTGTAAACTGATCAGTGATCGCCTAGACCGGTTTATTCGTTTTACATAAAAGCAAAATGATCAGTCTTACATTTTACGTGCCAGTACTGGGATTTTGGAATATGGTGTAAAAAAATAATTTAAGGAAGATGATGTTGTATTCAATTGCTTGTTGAAAGATGCCGCGACATGAACGTAGATGTATATGCATGTTTCATAGACTATGCCAAAGCTTTTGACAAAGTTCGTCACCAAGAACTTCTAGATATTTTAAAAATAAACAACCTAGATTCTAGAGATATAAGGATAATTGGTAACCTATACTGGCATCAAAAAGCTGCAGTGAAAGTGGATGATGAATTGACATCGGATATAGACATATGTCGAGGAGTCCGGCAAGGATGCATTCTGTCTCCTCTCCTTTTTAATATGTACTCGGAAGCCATTTTTAGAAATGCACTAAATGAACTAACAAACGGCATTAGCATAAATGGAAAAATTATAAACAATATCCGATACGCGGATGATACTGTCCTTCTAGCAGATAGTATGGAAAGCCTGCAACTATTACTGGACAAAGTTTACACGGCAAGTTTGAATAAAGGGCTAGAGATGAATATTTCCAAGACTAAATGTATGGTTATTTGGAAAAAGCCACAAACTTTCCCAATGACTTTAAAACTTGGAGCGCAGTTTATTGAGCAAGTTCATCAATATAAATATTTAGGATGCTGGCTGAATGATAAATGGGATCACTCGCAAGAGATCAAAGTCAGAATAGAGGTGGCGCGAGACTGCTTTTTCAGGATGTGTGACCTTCTTTGCAGTAGAGACTTTAATTTAGGCTTCCGAATGCGCATTACTCGATGTTACGTTCTCGGTACTTTTTTACGGCGTCGAAACGTGGACACTCACCCAAAACACTTCAAAAAAGATCGAAACCTTTGAAATGTGGTGCTACAGGAAGATATTAAAAATCTCCTGGGTGGATAGAGTCCGAAACGATGATGTTCTCCGACGGATGGAAAACGATAAAGAGGTACTGAAGACCATAAAGAAAATAAAACTTGAGTACTTTGGGCATGTGATGAGAGGCGAAAAATATAAAATTTTACAAGTCATTCTACAGGGAAGGATTGAAGGGAGACGCAGTGCAGGTAGAAGGCGCATCTCTTGGCTTAAGAACTTGCGCGACTGGTTCCATTGCAGCACTCAATCCTTGTTCAGGGCAGCTGCCAATAAAGTAAGAATCGCAATGATGATTTTCAACCTCCATCGGGGGGAGGAACCATAAGAAGAAGAAGAAAGGAAGATTTTGTGATGAATGTACTAATAAAAGAGCCACTTTAACTAAACTAAACTGTAAATTCCTAGTCTCACACATTTTTTCACTGAAATTATATAATAAAATGATAGTCTTAATAACTTCTTAGGGGAAGAAATCTAGTCTCTTATCTACAAACAATTAGACAAAATTAAAATATTCCAACAATGTAATTCTATCACCAATACAATATAGTCATGGCTTACTTTACATACATCCGTGAAAACCATATACCAATACAGAATACATGATGCATTACAAAGAGTACTCAGTGGTGCAGCTTAGGCTAGGCTAGAGCTGTCAGTGTAAGCAAACAGTTTGGCATTACCGCCATCATGAGAAAAACGGCAGTTTCATATAAAAAATCACAAAATGAGGTAAATATGAGGTAATGTTCTACGTCGAGCTCTCTATTTCATGTGCCAGCAGTTCGTACGAACTATGCCCAGAACTCTCCACTTATACGTTTTGCTCGTGAATATAATTTGAACTTTCCCCTTATTGATCCATTTGATTGTAAAAAAATAACATTTAAAATGCGCGTCTTAAAACATACTTTTTTGTCTTTTTTTTATTTTTTATTTAATAGCATAATTATACATTTTTACAATTTAAAAAAAAAATCAATTGTTATATTTTTACTAAAACTAAAATCCCACCAAGCCACTTTTTGTAGCTTGTTGGTGAAGATTATATTTATATTGACTTAATAATATTATTTACATTTATAAAAACAATGAATAACAGATAAAAATTAACAGCCGGAAAGATCAGAATAAACATGTTTATACAAATAATAATATTTAAATTTATTTTTTAAATACAAGAAAATATATGAAAAATTAAAATATTTACACCTAAGCTACTATTCATATATAAACTCTTGATCGAGTAGCCACTCTCTTATTTTGCTCTTGTTACAATGTGAGTTAAATTTAAGTTCTTTTGGTAATATACTTAAATTCAATAATAAAGTCTTATTTTATCTTATTTTATTTTATTTTATTTTATTTTATTTTATCTCTAATTCATAATATTTTATATATATTTATATTTTCGACACTTGACACTTGTGCAATATTTACACACATGTCCACTCTCATCCCAATATAACACCCACTCACTCACCCACCCTCTCACTCACTTACACTCATACAAACACACTAGTATGTATTGTACGTGTATTTAATGTATTTCTGTGGATATCTGTCATTGGTTTTATTCTCTGTATATTTTATTTGTTATATTTTTGTTACATGTATTACTGTTGATATCCCCAATAAATAAAAAAATATCACAATTTGCTTGCTGAATACGGCTTCCTAGGATAATATCTATTTTTCTGTACATATCGGCAGTTTAGCAGCTTTCTGATTTCTATTGATTAACTTCTAATTTATATTTACAGTCGGCATTCCGTGATGGGTTGAACAGCCCGTAAAATAAAGCAAACTACAATATTTTTCAAATAAATAAATAAACACTAAATAATACATTTCGAACCATTTGATTTATTAGTATAGCAAAGTAGCAGTTTAAAAAATCAGTACAAAAAACGACATAATGGTTTTTAAAAAAAAAATCGTTTTTTAAGCAATAATACAATATCTAAAGATCATAAGCAAAAACTAATTCAGAAACAATTGACACCCTGGGTTTTTATTAATGGTTATTTACAGTTTTTTTTAATATGCATAAAATCCTCTACGTTCGAATTGTCAAAGCACCCTTTTAATTCCTATTCACAATTCCTCTTTCTTCTCTAATTAATATAGTGTCCATGCGGCTCGACTGTGGAATAATCTTCCATCCAATGTCAATGATATGTCTACAGTATCTCTATTTAAACCACGTCTAAAGAAATCTCTCCTTTTGTATTTCCTTTTTTTTATTTTTTCCATTAAGTACTATTATTGATTTAAGATAATTTATATACAAATATTGTTATATCTATGTTTGTGTATCTTTAGTTTTTTTTTTTTAATTTCATTTTCTAGTGAACACGCTTTGAAATTTAAATTATGTTAATAACACATATATTTTATTGGCTGGTTGGAAGAAATTGCCATTTGGTAACTAGCCCACCAATGTACAATTTAAGTTAAATACAAAAACGTTAAATTAAATCAATATTAAAAAGTGTCATGTCTCAAAAGATGACATTGATTTATTTTGTTCATTAACGCCCAAAAGGCATTTACAAAATATGAAAAACATGCTAACATACTAAATAATAAACAGAATATACAGAAAAAATTTGTGAAATTAGTTAAAAAGGATATGATAAAAAGTTTTACAAAGTATAAAAAAAACAACAATAACAAAGGTATGCAAGAAAAAACAGTAAGCATATAAACAAAAAATGCAAAGATATAAGCTTATGAAATAAATTCTGTAAGGCAAACAATAAATAAAGTGTTACGGTAAACAAGAACGACATTTTTAAGTTAAATTAATAAACAAGCGAGCATATATTATCACGAAAAATAAGAAATAAAAATATGTATCTATGAAATGTGTATTTGCCAATACTACAGTGCAGTTTGATATAATAGTAAAAAATAAAAAACAACAACAATAACATTTAAAAATATGATTACTGTTTTTTTTCTTATGACAGCGGAATCGCCTCCGGGACACGGAAAATAATAAAATAATATACTCTTGATTATTTCATGTTTATTAGTGCGTTTATTAGTTTTATTAGTTAGTGTATTAGTAAGTTAGTTTATTAGTGAGTTAGTTTATTTATAAGTTTTAATTTTTTTTCTTTTTCATTTAAGGTATCCTTCAACTTGCACAAAAATGTCAACACGTATCAAAAAGTTAATCCTCATGATACTTTCATCTCTCATCATAAACGTCATTGGTATGTTTACTATTTTTTTTAAAACCATTTCTCAAACTATGTCCTAACCACAATCCAAGCAAACCCATGTCGCGATTGGCCAAAATCGCATCTCTACAAAAACTTTTTATCAAATGACCTTGTTTTTAAAAAAATATTTCAAGTATGTCTAAATGCTTGCAGACTAGTGCTGATTTCATTGGGAGTCCAACTAGATTTATAAACATTTTAATAAAAACGGAAACGCTAATTCAAAAATGTTTACTATTTCAACCATCGTGGCGCCCCGACACACCGCATTAGAGCAATGTAATCCTGTCCATAGAAGCGATATGCGCCAGATAGCTCCCGAACACACCACTCCACAACACGCCGGAACAATGTTATCCTCGCACTGTTCATGTAGAATGCTTCGGTATCAGTTTGGGGTTTTTTTGGAATCACTCGGACGCAAATTATTAAAAAGCCCTATTCAATTCAATAACGCTACAAAAAGGCCACTAAGTGGCGCCTACTAACGTCACTCAACATAAACATTCTCGTTTTCATTATAGAATCTCGGCTTCGCCATAAATGTTTTTTGAAAAAAATTGGGTTATTTTGGGTGTTACTGGGGTGGATAAACATCAGGTATCGCTATCCGAAACGTTTGCTATTTACGAAGCCACGTCGGGTGGATTCCGAAACTTCCCGAATGGAAAACGCGTCAGTTATTTACTAGTTATTGAAGTTATTGAAAATAAGGGAAATATTAGATATGCATTCAAGAAAATACTGAACTCCGAAATTAAAAAAAAATGCTCTTAAAAAAATTGTACAACATGACTCATGTACTTTATAGATTTAAAAAATCACTAAGATAGACTGGATCTTGTATTGAGGTAGTAATTTAATTTATTTTCTGTCCTAGCTTTAATTTGATTTAATTGTATTTTATTTTATTAATGCCTATATTAATTATAAGAAATCGTTTTTACCATCGCCAGAATTGACTGTATAAGTCCGTCAAATAGATAAATAACTAGGAAGACAGAGACGCTGTTCTGTGGCAGGTGTTCAATTAGTCGTTTATTGGCAGTGAACAGAAGTGCACGCTAGTTATATGATCGGCGTAATTGTGAATTTTTCATTTAATATGGTATAGTGGCTCGATGATTTGGGGACCGTGTGAGTTGAAGTACTCTCTTATGGTGGAGAGGGTTCAGAAGAAATTTCTTCGGTTTCTCTACATGAGGGAGTGCGAATATTATCCATGGCTTTATCCCACTGAGTTTCTCCAGGGTATGCTTGGTTACAGCAGTTTGAAGACTAGAAGGAATGTGTATTTAACAACGCACTTCTTTCGATTGTAGCGCGGTATTATTGACAACCCTGAAATTATGCGGAGCATTAGCTTTTATGTTTCTGATAATTACCTTAGACAGCGTCAACAAAGACTGTTACACATTTCAATATACAGGACCAACCTGCCAATGGTTATGTCTGTTGGAAGGGCTATCTCTATGTTGAACAATATCACTTTGGACATTGACATTTTTCACATCTCTGAGGTAGTTTTTCGTTACAAGATTCTCTTACTTTTTTAACATATTATTCTTTGGATATTATGTATACTAATGTGTTTTTTTATATATACCTAATTTAACCTAATTATTTCTATATGTATGAATTAAGATATTTTATTTTGTAATGTACATATATATGAATAAATAAATGATAAAATGATAAAATAGCGGGCCCAAATCATATTGTAATTTTTATAAATTATTTTACAGTGTTCATATTTTTTTTTTCAAATATCTGAACTTTAGAATATTTTGTCTTTTGCTGAAAGTAACACTATGTTACATCTCCGCGTGTAAAGGAATTTTGTAGCACAGCTTTTTAAGAGCTAGAGATACCCGTGTTGAAAAGAGTTGCTGACAACAACGATTCGTCCTAACTCAACACAGGGTTTTAGACTCACAGAATTGGGATTCGCTTAATTTTAATAGCAATTCCACTAAGAGATTTCACTAATGAATCTAAATGTTTAATCAATTATATGAATTTTTACGGGTTATTGACTAACTAACTTGTATTTTTAGGTACAGACAAACCATGTCGGCTAAGACAATACAATTATGAATCGTTTGTGTGCGTTTGTGATGCTAATTACTGCGATGAAGTTTCTAAACTGATTCCATTGCCTCCAGGAAATTATGTCCTATACACATCAAGCAAAGTAAGTTTTGTTCAAAATAACCATTTGCCCAACACATATTTAGGATTTTGCTTTTTGAATCAGGGAGCTCCAACAACAGCTCGGGGGTGACAGAAGAAAGGAATATTTCCATGCAATATAATACAGAATCAAGTCAAGAACTGCGAACTGTTATTACTTCCCAAACTGAACTAACATACTTAACTACTTTGAAGATAATACAATATTGTTGTGCCCCAGGACTCGATCGTTGTTCACGTATAAACAACAATGTATAGGACGAAAAATTGTCCCGAGACATCGCCACCGAGATAGACGGGCGGGCTATCTCCGCGGAACAATGATTAACCCTACCACCACGCGCGGCCATCAGTAACTACATAGTCCTCGTGTGAATACGTACAGACAGGACTTTGTGACATTAGCGATTTGCTTGACGTGAACGTGAGCTCCCAAAAAAACGTTTTTTATTATTTTGTTCATCCTTTAACAATTTCAATACATGTTGGTATAAAATTAATAGTATATTCATGGATTCGCTCGTAACAAACGCCGCGCCATCTTGTTTTTATTTTCGCAGCGTTCACGAGTAAACTGCGGCCGAATTATTATATTGTCCCAGCGTTCTGTCCTGCGCGGTCGAGGCTGTTCACAAAGCTGGGACAAGAGAATATAATCCACGTGTATAATGTATAATCCACGTGTACACATGTACACGGCTCTTTACTGACTGACTGAAGTAGGTGTTTAACGGCATTTATAGAAGCCGTCCCAATTTTTTTTCCTTTTTACGAGTGGGAAATCGAGGTTTTTTCCTATTTCCCTGTCTGTCAGCAATTTGACATCTGTGCAAGGTGATAAATTTTTTTGATGTTTTTACTATTTGTTGTTTACGTACTGGAAATGCATGATTCATCTTGTGCGCACACTGTCCTTAAAACAATAGTAGCTCGGGTGCAGTGGGCATTGGCGTCCGGGTGAGTCCCTCACCTTTAATGACAAAAATGCCTGGCCTCTTAGATCGCATGACTGTCGTTGATTAAAATATCTCCGGCCTCTACTATTTCCCTTAGTTGCCATTGCTTGAAGACACAAAAATATGAAAGTGAAGAACTAATAATCTTCTTCACGTGTCATGTCGGGTCCCTCCGACGTTAACGATCACTTGGGAGAAAGCTTCCCTATCCTGAGCAGTGCGAAACAGCTCCTCCACAGTTCTATGTCGAGCCGGGAGATTCTTCGCACCCCTGGTCCATTTAAGGACCGCCCGGGACTCGGGGCCATTGTTTGGTTTCTCTTCATAGTGATATCTTGGGAATTATTGACCGAAGTGGTTTCCCGTTGCCTTCTTCGGTGGAATTTTCTGTCGGGGTTACCTACCCTTAGCTGGAGGGGTCCCGTTTTATGGCGCCGGACACTCGCCGTTTATCCTCTCCCTATCTGCTATGGCACTGATGTTAATGCCAGTGGCCACATTGCCCGGGGCTCGCGGGGCCAAAGAGACCACTCATGGACGCTAGGGAGTAGGACTATTGGTAGTGTTGCTGATGGAATGCAACTGTGGCATTACACGGTATTTAATATGTAAATATTTTCCAGCAAAATATGCACCACCGCGGCCCTACAAAAATTTGAGCCCCGAACCAATAATAATGAGTGTTAAATAATAAGTTTTCATGTTTTAGGCAGGACTTCGGTTCAATAAAACTACTGGAACATTGGGGTCTTACGCAGCAATTACTCCTACGTCTTCTCTGTACACCTGGATGTCTAATAATATTTCCAATAAAACCAGTAAGCAATTTAATATTTTTTTTTGTTTTAAACTTATTATTATCACACTATTATTTGTTCAAAATAGATGTTTGTTATTTTATTATATTTATCTTTAACTGGTTTAATTGTGCTTAGCAAGGAAAATTTAACAACAGGGATCAATCGAGGGGTTGGGTTGGGATGAACAGCTTTCGGTAAACTTAGTAATATTTTGTAAAATGCCCGAATCCCCATCAATCTTTAACAAAAAGTTTTGAATTCCTGTGTTATAATCACACTATCCAACTAAGGGGTATAGAAACTGAGTCACACGGAGATCCATGGAGCGAGCGATGCTAGGGATAAGTCTCAGAGATAAAGTAAGAAGTGAGGAGCTGGAGAGTAAAGGCAGCAGGCCGGCAAAAGTGGAGGAAACTCCTGGATTCAGCCAAGGCCATGACTAAACACGGGCACACCTTTAAAAGTCATAATAAGTTCGTGAATGTTATTATGTAAAATGTACCTTAATTAAAATGAACAAATAAATAAAATGACAAATCTTTGCAGTTGCTGTTATCGAAATCAACAGAAATAAAGTTTACCAGACCATTCGAGGATTTGGTGGTTCATTTACTGACGCAACCGGTATAAATTTCAAGTTGCTGAGTAAGGGTGCTCAAGAAAATATACTCAGGTAAACATTGTAACCAATTTATAATTTATCGAGATAAAATTACTCGCAATAATTACAGAAATCTGTGATGACGTGATATCAGATAACTGGCAAGTATCACATGCTTCTTTTCATCCCTAAAAAATATCTCATTCCTTCGGGAAAATTCTTAGACGAAAAATTAATTGATATAAAACAGAATAAGGATGCTACGTCGACATAGACCAGTGGATCTTCGCATTTGTTTTTTTTTTGTGGTTTTGGTAGCATTATTTTAAGTGACAGGTTCTTCTTTATTAAATTTCATGTTTATGTCCCATAGTACTGGTGTTGTAGATAAATTTAGTAAAATGCTTGGATTTGTACTTTCGAGATATTTCAATAATACTGCCGCAATTCGCATATAGTATGATACACTAGTCCGCAGCATACTAGAATACTGTTCCATAATTCAATTCAATTAATTTATTTAAATATAACATATACATTACAAACATACATTTAATACGAACATATTTTTAAAAAGAAAAAAAATGCATGAAAGAGATTTACGTCAAAGTAGTAGGAGAATCCTGCTCCGGAAACCCCTTCGGATACATGGAACAGATCAATATCCAGAGCGATGTTGTTCAGCATAGCGGTAGCTCTTCCAACAGGCATAGCCATCGGCAAGTTAGTCCTGTATATCGGAATATGAAACAATCTATGCTGACGCTATCTTAGATAATTATCAGGAACATACAAACCAATGCTCATCATAATCTCAGGATTATCGACAATACCGCGCAACAATCAAATACACATTCCTTCTAGTCTCTAAACTGTTGTAGCCAAGCATACCCTGGATAAACTCGGTCGGGTAGAGCTGAGGATAATACCCGCACTCTCTCATTCTACATGAGAGAGTGCGGGTATTATATCGGATATCTTAGAAACTTCTCTTGGATTTTCTATATCATAAGAGAGTACTTCAGTTCACGTGGCCCCAAATCATCGAGCCGCTCTCGAGTCTACTTCGCACCAAGGAGTTGTAAAGAGTGCTCAGTTCGCGGGTATTTTCAAAAACCCTAGCAGTACGCAGAACGAATCCCAACATCTTAAATAATTTAGGACCCCTCTGAATCAAACCACCTGGGCACCTCCCTAAAATAAATATGGTTAAAAGCGATTGCAAAAAGGATTTTGCGATACTTATTTCTTAAAGAAAATAATAACCATCCATTATTGTATCCATCATTATTTCTAGCAGGGATGCTGGATTACGACACCCTCGAATATCGTCGTCAAATTTTTTCTTGGGAAACATTTCTATAAGCTGATTTCTCGAAGCATATAGCATAATCTAAATATACTGATCCGTTTGTATGTTCCCAAAAATTATACTAGAGCGAGATCTCATGCACTGTTTTACACAACCAGAAGCCGTAAAAATGCAAGTCAGAATTCACCTATTAATAGGGCAATTCGCTTGCTTTATATGGCTTCTGCGGATAATATGGATCTATTTTTTTGTACATATCTGCAGTTTAGCAGCTATCTGTTTTCTATTCATTAACTTCTAACTTATATTCACAGTCTGCATTACGTAATGGGTTAAACAGCCTGTAAAGTAATGCAGACTACAATGTGTCAAATAAATAAAAAATAATACATTAAAATAAAATAAAATCACTTTGTTTTTATGTACCACTTTTTTTTTTAATTTGACAACCAACTAAAAAAAAAAAAGAAATATTTGCGTTCTTATGATTTACCCAAATATTAAATTTTTTAGGGCTATTTTGAACGAGTTGTAAATAACTCACTATTAGAAAATGGAAATAAAGTTGGAGTAGAGTGGGATTTGAACCACGGACTATTGGTCCGTGAGTCCGAGACACTAGCCACTAGACACTAATAAAAAATAAATCAATTTCGGTTGCTCCGAACAGTAAAAAATGAATTGTTATAAATCTAGGTATTCGAGAATCTAATCAACCGAGGCTCGAAGGGCTGATCAACTGAGGCCGGTAGACCCGATGAAACGAGGCCCGGCGGCCGATTACATGAAGCCCGATAGGCCGAATTTTTCACCATGCAACTTTCATATTCCCTTCTCTCTCTAAATATGCTCTCCAACTAATACTGTTATTTAATTTTCAGATCCTACTTTAGTGATAAAGGATTGGAGTTTAACTTAGCAAGAGTACCGATCGGTGGCACAGATTTCTCTTCGCGTATTTATGCATACAATGAACTGCCAAAAAATGATGCGACCCTATCCAACTTTTCTCTTGAAGCTGAAGATTTCAACTTCAAGGTAGGTAATGTTTGCTGGAGTATTACGGATATCAATGTGTCATCTCATCGATGCCGACGTCTACATACGTGGACGTGGATTTTACTGACATCTACCACATGCGGGTGTGATAAATAAACAAAATTATCAAACAAAGTCAAAGTTCGATAATGTCCTAACAAGATGAAACGCGTCACATATATTTACGTTTTAAAAAGTAAAATGAAATCCAATAAAAGTGTTTAATTTTGGAAACCTTACCAAAATCGAACCGAATTCCAGCCCAACCCGAAATTAAATTTTAAAAATGTTTTCGTGTACACGTGAATATTTAAAAATTTTGGAGTAGGATAAAATATCTCAAAAACGCACGCAAAAATAAATAAAAAATGTTAAAAATAGTATTCATTTTAAAATCGTAAATAATGACGTCACTCCTTATATCTACGTGTAGTATTTCCGGTTTCCGCTTAAAAGCCCCCGCACCTTGTAAGGAACGTTTTGACCATAGAAAAAAAAGAGTATAATTTATATAATTTGACATTTCAACCAGAGATTATGTCACTTTCAAGGTTTTTCTAAATCGAAACGTTCTTAAAAACAACCATAACATAGAAATAAGCAAACTACGATCAACTAAACGATGTAATCAAAGCAATATTTCACAGATTCTTGTCAGGTCAGTGAAAGTAAGAACGCCAACCGTTTCATGGCGTCACTACTGAAAAGTGACACACTGATTACAGTCATTTGGCGCGGTATTTGATAAATGTAACTTTAAAAAATCATATCTTTGTAAATAACGCACAAAAAATATATATAAACTATTGGTACGTTTTCGTGTCACTACTTTTAAAAATATGTCACTCTATCGGGCATTCATATGAATTATATTTATTTATTTATTCATATTTTACTCTTACAAACTATAAACAATAATAAAAATAATGTGACCTCACGTTACCCGTGCCGAGGACACTTAACAATTTACTTTTTTGAAATGTTTTTACATTTGAGAATAAACAAAGAAGACTAACTTAATAAACAGAGATAATTAACAAAATATTCAGACTGTTTTAAAAATTATGTACAATATATGTCAATCTGTATTATTTATATTACAAAACGCACAATGAAAATAACAAAAACCTAACATAAGCTATACATTTGTGGAGCAGTTGATTCAATATTAGTTTGGGCGAATGAGACAATCCATTTTACTTCTACCTAGCTCCACTATCCATTTTAAAGCCTTTTTAAACATTTTCTCGTTACTAATTGTTTAAATACATAGTGGAAGTAGGTTATAGATTTTAATTGATTAATGCTCAAAATTTCTTTATCCGAAAGCGGTATTAGTTTGTATTTGTTTTAGTTGTCTTTATGTTGAGGATCTAGTGATTATATGAATCGCAGTGATTATATGAATCTTTTTGAATCGCATATCAATAAAATTACCTCCAAAGCATTGAGCATGTTAGGTTTCATAATTCGAATAAGTAAACACTTTGATAATCCAAAGGCCCTAATTTCATTATATTATACATTTGTCAGAAGCCATTTGGAATACGCCTCTCAGATATGGAATCCCCAGTAAGCCATATATATAAGTAGAATAGAAAATATTCAAAACAAATTTATAAAGTACCTTAAATACAAAACCGGTATTTCTTATGTATCTACTCTCACTGCCTCCACCTTCCATGGAATCATTTCTCTACAATACCGCAGAGTTTGTGCGGACCATCTACTGCTTTACAAAATTATGACAGGAATGGTTGACTGTACAGAGCTGCTTGGTTTAATAACAATACATGTGCCAGCCAGGATTTGTAGACGGTACCACCTGTTTCATGTACCAATAAGTAAAACATCGTATGTTAAAAATGCTTTTTTTCGTAGGACTTTTTCAATGTACAATACAAAATTTAAAAATATAGATTACACAAACATCACTCTGTCAGATTTAAAATTTACACTTAAAATGTATTATGTAACTTAGTAGACATTATAATAATAAATATGTACATCTTCCCTACCCTCCTTATCCTCTCTTCAAGCATTTTTGTCCTTATCCCGCCCAATTTACAGTAACTTAATGTTCTTTAAATAAATATTTAAAAAATCTTTGATTATTGAGTACATGAAAATAACATTTTTATATGTATAAATTGTATGTATTTATTTGATGTGTAATATATTTTCTTTACTAACTTTGTATACTATGTGGAAATCTGTTATTAGTTCTGAGTTTATACACTATATTTGATTGTTTACTAAAAATATGTATGTAGAACTGTTGATTTCCCAAATAAAATAAAATATTATTTGTATGTGATGTATTGTAGGGGTTATGTCTTTCATTTGAGTAAGAGTAGTTTTTCAATCTGTAAGTGAGTATTATTTTAGCGTATATTTGTTTTGGTGTCATGAGTTGTGATTTGTGGAACATTTCTTCAGGAAATGTCTGTATCAGGAGTATTATTTTAATTATGGATTTTTGTACAACAAATACACTATTTAGAACTGTGTACTCGCACCACCCCAACCGATTATACCGTACTCCGAAATTAATTGACACAATGCAAAATAAATTTTTAAAAGTTCCTGTACATTAATTATATTTCGAATGGTTTCGATGGCCTAGTAGTACCAAAATTTAAAAATAAATATGGACAACGTACGTTGAATTATATTGTTCCAAAAATATTTAATTTGTTACCACTTGTCATGAAAACATGTCATAGTAAAAATAAAATTATATTTCTATCACGTAAGTGGTTACTAGACAAAACGTTCCTTTATTGATTTATTATTTATGTAAAACATTTTTTTCTCTCTCATTGAATACATTTTTGTTATTTTCTTAGGTTAACCTTTTCTTTTATTTCTTATTTCATTTACATTTTTTAGATCTTAATTTTAATATGTGCTTTTAATTTTCTTATTATTTTTATTTTTTCTGTAGATATGAATTGAAATTCTTGATTTACTTTCCTTTGTTTAATTTATTTTTTATCTTGTTTTGATTACATTTATGAGCACACACTATTTATATATGTGTTTATTTTTATTTTTTTCTTATATTTAGAATATATTCAAGTAAATTACTATTCTTAAATTTTAATTGTATTATTTTACTCTATTTTCTTACTTTAAAATATATATATTTCTTTAAACTATTTTTTATGTTTGTTATTTTATACGTATACAGTATTATGTCTGTACTCTTCTTATTTGATTATTAATAAAAACTAATTTCTGAGCACCCTTATTGAATAGTTTATCGAGACAAAATATTTCATAATACTTTGTTTTCTTTATAATGTATTAATATTTTAATAATGTGTATATTTTATTGAATAAAGACTATATGAAAAAAAAAATGTTTTGAATATAAACTTTAGTCTTTTAAGTTTATTAGGAATATTTTCAATCTGCTGTTTCCACTTTAAATTCATATGAATAATAGCTCCTAAGTATTTGACATTGTCTGTCTTATCCAATATTGGGCATATGCCAATGATTACTGGTATGTGGTATGTCATCATCTTGTATATTTTCCAATGCGATTTTCCTTACAATTTTAATCATCTCCATTTTCATCAAGTTTTGTATGTCAAACTAGTGCGTTTTTTCGTACAGTTTAGTCTTAGTCGTAATTAGGTAAGTTGTATTAACTAATATTTCATGATTTTATTTGGTCTTTGTATTTTTCTTCAGATTCCTCTTATGAAGAGAGCCATTGAATTGTCTACAGATGAGCTTCAAATTGTGGCGACTTCGTGGTCTCCGCCTGCCTGGATGAAAACAAATGGAATAATCAATTTACCTGGAAAATTGATCAAGAAATACTGGCAAACGTATGCTGACTACCATGTTAGGTAAGGAAACGCCAAATGGCGACACAATCATTTTTTTTAACTCTTGAATTTTGACTCTCTCTTTGTGTCCGGGAGGAAGAAGATTACTGTCATATGTGTGAAACAAAACCAGAATCCTGAAAAAAAAAAAATTGACTAGATGGGTAAGTTTTAAACTAAAAATAGCATCTAACGGCAATGAGGAATTTCAGTGTTGTTTTTTTTATTTGTTAGAAGACTATTAAAATAAGCCAAAATTTTTTTTTCAATTTTTATACATCGTTATAATTTTTTAAAGTTTTGTATTTCTGAAAAAAACTCCGGGTGTGACTTCAGAGGTTTTCTTCCGCTTATTCTCGATCAGTTCTGCCCATTGGTTCATTGACGGCAAGCGAACCGGAAATCTTCTATAACTCTCTTATCATTGGTTGATTCGTATGAACTTGTGACTTCGTTCAGAGTAGTTCGTTTTTATTAAAATATTTGTTTCGTACATTTTCAGGTATCTTTTTTTATTATTATTATTTATTTATTTAGTTCTATGTATTTACATAGTCTAATATATATTTACAACACAATATTTACATCTATACTTATTCTAACATTATTTATCACTATTATACACTTAGTATCCTAATTTATAATATTAACTGTTTCATATGTACATTTTCATTAATTATATTCACTATTTACACTATTTACTACCTAATATTTTTCACATATATACTTTTTACATTTAATTTTAAATATATTAACATTTATTTCATTTTTTATGCATTCTGGCATTTCTTCAAATAGTTTTATTCCCTTGTACATAAGGCAGTTCTGGGACATTGCTTTTGATTTTTTTTCCAGTCTTATATTTTTAGATCCTCTTGTTGCATAGTTATGAAAGAACTCATTATTTTTTAGTTTATTTTGAAAATATCTCGGAACTATTTCTTTAATAATTTTGTTTATTTCATTGGCAACATTGAATTTGATTCTTTGATCAATTGTCATGATATCTAGAAGTTGAATCATTTTCTTAACATTTGTTCGTCTCCCACATCTTAATATTATCCTCATCGCTTTGTTTTGTATTATTTATAGTCTTTTTAGATCTCCTTCATTACTTAAATATAAAATACTGGAGCAATAATCAATGTGGGGAACGATAATACTTTTAAATATCAGCAGAGAGGTTTTAATGTCTAATTTATTCCTTATCCTTCCTAACAGGGATACCTTCTTTGCGATTTTCTTACTCGTATAGTCTGCATTTTTTGAAAAAGATAATTTAGAGTCAATCCAAACTCCTAGATATTTTATGCTTTTAACATTCTCAAGAACTTCTCCATCTAATTCAACACTGTGATCACTGTTAAAACAGCGTTTCTTACCCATTATCATACATTTTGTTTTTCTACTTTGCCGTAAAATTAAAAGCTATAATTTTTGCGCGCGCAAGAAAACATTTATTGTATCCCAATAAGGAACTAATCTCTACGGAATATCGGATACAATAAATGTTTTCTTGCGCGCGGTAAAAATTGGAGCATTTAATTGAACGGCAAAGTTTCCTGAAAATTTACGAAATGAAAAAAAAAAATATTTTAATAAAAACGAACTACTTTGAACGACGTCACTAGTTCACACGAATCAACCAATGATAAGAGATTTATAGAATAATATTTGACATAAAGGCTCTTCTTTTCAGGAAAATTGAACAAGAAGAAAAATTGCATATAGGGGGAAAAGGGTGGATGTCAGTTAAATACTGGAAATGTAGCGAGAGTTTTATTTATTTACTTTATTTTCAGTTCACAATCAGTTAAATCACATTCAATTCATAAAATAACAAATGATAACACTCAACGTCTTTAACCATATGTGTGTTTAACAAATAAACACAAAATGAAAATTCAAAATGTTAAATAGACCAAAATTTAATTTGTATTATACAGGTGACTGGAACTGAACCCGCCATAGTTCCGTTCGCAAAATTCGCATATAGAGGAGGTCATTTGCTAATTATTGGACCTCACTTTCCTTGGCTAAAGTTTTATAGTTTGGGAGATATGTCAATTTTTAAACTTTATTGTGATTTTTCCAAAATTTGACCTTCACGCATTCAGAACATTTTTTATTTTTTTATTATTTTGGTATTTTTTTATTATTTGTTGGTAGTCATAAACATTTGAACTTCCCTCAAACTAGGGTTACAAAATAAGATATTACGCTTTTTTTTAAAAGGTGACGAGCTGAACTAACTTAGTGTAGAATAAATTCCTCTCCTTGGTGTTCTTCCGGGCAGACGGCAAACGGCTGGGATTTTGTGGGCCATGGGACAGGGGATTTTGGAACTTTCCATTGATAGAATTATTGACCTTATCTCTCCATAATTCATTTACTATGACCTGGGTATCGCAATTCCGTCTAACTTCTTGACTCCGGATTCTGCCTCTTTGGGTTTTCCCTTCGATTGTCCTTAGTAGTTTCTTCTCTGACGTTCTGAGCAGTTACTTAGTTTTTCTATTTAGTTTTTCTACTTGTTTTTTTTGTATTTCTCTTCTCTCTACATCTATCCTCGCCTCTATTGTATACACCATGATTGGTGTGACACACGTTTAGTAAATCAGAATTATGTTTCCAGTAATCATGGCTGCATTGTCTTCGTGGCATGTGATGTTAACGACCTTATTTCCCTAAGTAGATTGACCACTTTCTTCGTTTTTAAAAGCTTTTTTTTAATATATTTATTCTGCTTGTGTAAGAAAGGGTTTTTGGCGTATATATTGTTCTATATTTAGTTATAAAGGTACTAAACTTTCTTTGTTTCTTTTTTGTTCTCAATAAGTGTTTTTTTTTATGTTTATATTATTTATGCCCTGAATTGAGTTGTTGTTACTCCTGGGAATGTAATTCAATGTATTATACCTGTAAAATACTTTGTGTTAAATTATTTATAAATAAAATAATAAAATTATTGAAACACCGTAGTTTTTTTTTAAAATATTTTTTTAAATATATTTATTTGGATAACCAACAGCTATAATTATCTCATATATATATATAACAAAACAAATAACAAATAAGCCAATTACAGGTTTTCACAAGTAGCATCACAGTAAGTTAAAAAAGATTCTCGAACATGCAATTAATAGTAATAAAATGTAAATTTAAAAGAAAATAAAAATACTACGAATTATTTCGAAAACAAACGCCGTACGTCATTAAGATTATTTGCAAATAAATCTATGTTAAATGATTTATTTATTACATTTAAATCATTAAAAGTTCGCCATAAATATGAATTTTGCCTATAATTGATGAATTTTTTTTTTATTTCAGATTATCCTAAAGTTTTTTTTTTAAAGTCCTTTTTTTTAGCGTAATATCTATTTTTTTAACCCTAGTTTGAGAGAAGTTCCGACGTATTTTAATCAAAAATGTTTATGACTACCAACAAATAATAAAAAAATACCAAAATAATGAAAAAACTTTAAGTTCTGAATGCTTGAAGGTCAAATTTTGGAAAAATCTCATAAATCTATAAAAAATGACATATCTCCTAAACTATAAAACTTTATCTCGGGAATGTAAGGTCCAGTAATTAGCAAATGACCTCTTCTATGTGAGAATTTGCTATGGCGGGTTCACTTCTAGTCACCTGTGTATACTTAGATTAATTGTCTTTATTAACAGATTTCTCGAGGAATACAAAAAAAATGGAATAAATATTTGGGCCATCACTACAGGAAACGAGCCTACCATAGGAATTATTCCTGTCTTTCGGATAAACTGCCTGGGGTGGACGCCTTTCATGCATGTTAGTAATTACAACTGTTATTTTCACAAAATTTGCACGCATACACCAGAAAGCTGTTTTGGAAATACCAGCGAAGTGTTAGGGATATGAATATTTTTTATAACAGGCGTATGAGAGTCCTAATAGATTGGCATTAATGATATATTATACAATGGATTAACTTAATCTGAACAATCTTAAAATCTATTTGAATGTACGATGGGTATACTCATTCAAGCCTTTGGTCAAAGGAACGGTTTTGTCCTGAAACCGATCGGCAGATTAAATTTATGTAGTGATTTTAACGAAAGTAAATATTAAGTTAGATTATTATACTATCTCTGGGGTCTGCTATCGGATGACGCAGCAGTCCACCCAGTGGGGAAGTAAACAGCAGCAAACATCTCACTGACGCTACAATGCCGGGAAAGCTAAATATTTAGAAATGGATTAAACACTCTTATAATTAACTATTATGATTGTCTAGAATACATTCACATTTTCAGTAAAGAGTTCAGAGGGGTTTTTGTTAGATTTATATTCTTGCAAAAAATAATTCCTAACTATATAGATGCCTATGATACCCTTGCTCAGATTAACTTGAATGTTACTCACCGTAACCTGCGTTCCAATGCTGTAGAAATTTTAGAACCAACGTTGGATTAAATAGGTGTGAAGGTCACTGCTATCAATATGTTTCTTTTTTGAGTGATACCGTGTGTGTTGGATTTGTTCCGAAGTTTCGGCTACCATTGCAGGAGTCATCTTCAGGGTAAGCTGAGTGTTTTGTAGAAAAAAGTGTGTGTTTAAGTACTAGTAATTTGTATCGTGTCGCAGTCGGCAGTAGCCACATTTCCATTCATTTTTGTAGAATGTAGTGCTGGGAACCACGGTGAGTTTATTTTAAGCCCGTCGTCTTTGTTTATGTTATTTGGGTGTCTGTGTGTTCAATTGCCTCTTTTATTATTCGAGCACTGTAATTACTGGGTTTATGCAAAATTTTCGATTCAAATGCGAAAAAATGTCCGGTGTCTATAAAGTGTTCCGCTATTGCAGATTTGTCAGGATGCCCAAGTTTACACGCTCTTTTGTGTTCGTCAATCATTTTCTTTGCTGTGCGCCCTGTTTGTCCTATGTACACTTTATCACATCCTTGGCAACTTAGTTTATAAACAGCTTCCGTTTCCAGGGGATTCTTATATTTTGTACCAGTAATTAAACACACACTTTTTTTTGCGATGGTAGCCGAAACGTCGGAACAAATCCAACACACACGATATCACCCAAAAAAGAAACACATTGACAACGTTGGATTGTTTTCCCCTCTGCCAAGGATCCTCAGAATACTTAACAAAGTCTTAATGAAAGTACTTCCGATGTGTTCCTACAGCAAAAGCATGAATTTAAGAAGCAAGCGGTGTTATCACTCCTGACTTGAGATGACACACTTGTCATGTCTGCCTAGTGCATGTCATGACTATACCCGTTGTACTTTTAAATAAAACCTAAGAGTGCTAAGAGGTTAAGTTGATTCAATGTGTTATATTTCATGAATACCAATCTATCAGGGCTTTCATAAGCCTGTTTTTTTGTTTAAACTCATATGTTGCTTTGTACAAAACTATAAATGACTGAGTTAGATATTCCACTACACGCCTAACCAAGCTTGAATAAAAATATATTTTTACTGTAATTTTCTACGCTTTACATTTTTGCCTAAATAATATTTTAAGTTTGCACAATTTTTTATCCAAAAAACAATACAATAACCATAGTAATAATAAATGCAAACAAGGCTACCACAATATGAACAATGCCAATTTTATCTATAAACCAATGCTCATCCAGGTGATTATTCAATAATCTACATCTCAGCTTAAGTGCAAGGTTATGAGATTTTTTCGTCTGGAAGATCCAATCATATACGACTACTTACTGAATGATGAAATATTATCATCTGTGTCTAGTATAGGGTTGCCATATTTCGCTAGGGTCTCGTCGGGACGTTCTGGAATGGGGATATGCAGCAACAAAAAAGGCAATTTTATAATGGTTTTTCAGAAATATAATAGGTAGATATGCTTTTCTTACTTTTTATGCGGTGCTTCAATTTATATTTATATTTATAATTTTTTCCTGACTTAATATTGACGTAATACTGCAATATTGATTCTACAGTCCCTGGCAGCAGACGACATTTTTTATCGTTGCTTTTTACTAGGCCAACATAAATTATATTACTTTTTTCAATGTGGTTTTATAAGTAGGAATGAAAATTAAATACTCGCTAAATTTCAAAAATTGAAAAAAAAAACTTTCACAGAGCTCTTGAACTTCCACTCTATCGAGGCAAGATGAGCTTCAATAAATTTATTTAAATACATCAATGGCTAGAAGCATTTACAACCATATTTACACATTCATAGTCAGTACGGCCGTAGAAGATTTATGTTGATTAACAGCATTGTACTGTGTAATTCTTAATCGGGACATTATAGGTTTCATCGGGACGTCGGGACAGAGACAGAGGGCTTAATAACGGTGACAGTCCCGATATATCGGGACGGATGGTAACCCTAGTCTAGTATACAAGATTAAGTATTATACTTGAAACTAAACTTTCTTTTACAATTCATATTGAAAATTGTATTAATAAATTCTTAAAACACCTTGGATTTATTAACAGAAGCACAACTGACTTCGAAAATATCAATACCCTTAAAACTCTCTTCTGTTCCCTAGTTCGCTCGCACCTAGAGTATTCCTCTGTGATCTGGTCTCCATATTACGATTTTCACATAAAAAATATTGAATCGGTTCAGCATAGATTTTTAAGAAAGATTGGCTGGAGGTTGGGCTTATCCAGATACCAATATACGTATAATGAGTTAGAAACTAGCATAAATATATATTCTCTTCAAGACTGTCGAAATAAATCCGACCTTCTAGTCCTATTTATTCTCAACTCACTCTTTGATGCGCCTGAACTACTGAGCTCAATAAAACTGCATATCCCAACTAGAAACCTCAGACAAAATTTATTTTTTAATACCGATAACCATAGAACTAACTATGGTTTTCATTCCTCTATGCCCAGAATTCTTAGGACTGCCAACAAACATACCAGTCTTGATTTCTTTGATAATAAGTTGTCTTCTTTCGTACGATCGCTTAATCAAAATCAATTATAAACACCTCTTTATCGCTTCCACTCCCACCAAGTCTACTATATACCATTGTGTCTTTCTACTTTCTTTTAAAATAATTTTCTATGTATACTTAATATGTACTTAAAAATCTCCATAGGATGTGTATATATATAAATAAATAACCATTATTTTATAATTTAATTGTATTTAATTTTTCAGGCCAAGTGGATAGCTGAAAACTTGGGACCAACTATTAGGAAAAATCCACATTTTTCAAATACGCAAATTATAACATTAGATGACCAAAGAATATCACTTCCGTGGTGGATCCAACTGGTATTTATACCCATATAAACAATCAATTGATAGCGTATCATATAAACTCATTTTGACCAAAAATGGAGGTATCAGTTTTTTACAAAACTTTCATTGATGCCCAACGATATATAATTGAATACACATTACTAGAGCAAAGAAAATCAATTCGTGGCCTTTCGTAGGGGAGACCGAGGAGGATTGAAACCGTTTTTACATTACCTAGTATATCTCAGCCTAAAACAGACCTACTTAAACAAAATGACCTCTACAAAATAACAGGAAAAAATAATCGGAGTTAATTAGAAAATCGGCTAAAACTGAAAAAACTTTCCGCGTTACAACTCTCCTAGTATCGGGGTAAGTTGAAACAGAGGTCAATGTAAATTGTAACAGTTTGGTATTTGGGGATTATAATTTATTTTTTAAATAAAAACAATACTATTTTTTTAAAAAAAGAAAATTTATTTAGAAAAATACGCGTGAAACAAATTTAACTGCTGTAATCAACCGTTGGTATGTTTATCAATAAAAATATATTGGTTACGCTTTATCGTGCAGTTATTATAAATTATAGCAATAGAGTCTTTTGTATAAATTGATTGGGCATTCTGAAACACGAACAATTAATAATTAATAACAATTAATAAACACCATAGAACATTTTAGTAACAAAATAAATAAAAGAAGAGAGTCAAAACAAGCTGATTCAAATTAAAAAATCAGTCATTGTTCAAAATAATGGCTTTTCACCTCAAAACTAGAGGCGAACAATAAAAAACAATATCACGCTTTTAAACTTGAAAAGTCAGTGCACATAAGAAATAATATCACGTCAGCGTTCACGTAATACGTATCGAATTGGCAAAATACTGGCCAAAAACTTACTTTTGGTATTTTTTCCCGTCCAGATGTCGTGTACACACAACCACTTCCTGTAGACTGCTGTTGCCGACTATATCAAGTGACATGTCAAAAAAACAATAAATGCGTGATCTTGCAAATTTTCTATCGATCATAGATTTCTTAAAATGGTCGTTGTTTCAACTCTCCTCGGTCTCCCCTACCTTCATTCTCAAGCGGACTTTCATCGTGATCAGACGTGATGCTGTGCAGAAACATGCTATCGAGAGTAACGAAAAATGCTCGAGTTGCTCTGCAACTGTGAAAAATAAAACAGATATTTCATTTCATTCGGAAATATATGCTACGTTTTTAAAGACAAGTTGTGATCCATTACAATCATATTATGATGATTTTAATAGATGACTTGTCTATTAGTATCATTCATGAAGAAGGATAAAAAAAAAGTTTTTAGTGGGTAACTCACAAATTCTGGTTTTAGAGATACTTGCGGTGCCATTCTGGACCACTCTCGGGCCGCAGAAAACACTTTTATCTCGCTTATTTTGTAAATACGCGACATAAAAGCTTTTTCTACGGCCGCGAGAGCGTTTGGAATAACAGCCCTGGGGTCTTATGCTGGACTCGTTCGTCTTTAGAATCGTATGCAACTTCCGTAATTCGACGAGTGACAGCATTCCTGAACCACCCATACGAATGCAGTCCATTGAAAACCAATCGACTTTATCTCGAGTGCCATAAAGCACTCGACATTGACAAAACTTCAGCTGTAAAAATTATTCCTTGTAAAACGCTCGGCATTCATGTTTGAATAACGATTGGGTATTTTTGTTGTATTTTAACTTAATATTTACAACACTGATCAATGTTATGATTATGGTGTATCAACAAATGTGCAACAAATATAACTGTACTTATTTTAATACATTATTAAATGAAGTTTCACTATAAACATGGTTTAGCAAATGATTTTATCGCTCGTCAATGTCAAAATACGTATTAGGAAAATATATTATAAAATAATATTTCTAATAACATGTATATGTGTGTTATGTAAAAGGCAAATAATAATAGGGTATTTTCATAAACTGGGGATATGATTTTAAATGTATTCAGTATTTAAAGAATATTTTTACGATTGCGAGCATTGTACTTTAAAAATCTGAAACGAATGTTTTCATTTATAATTTCCTATTCAAAGTTTGATAGAAATAAAACGGCCCGTAACTGGCCAAAAGGGTTGATGACGTCACGTGTGACTTCTAGATCCTACGTTCACTCAAATCCTATACTGAGATACTCCGACGCGGGCGGCTTGTGGCTTTTTATTTGTTTTTTATAGATAAATTTCGTCTTTTCCTTTGCTTTTTTTTTGTTTTCATTTATAAACATCCATAGCATTATGACTGACATTGGTTTTTTACAAGGAAAATCCAATAACTTGCCCAAAATAGATAGATTCATGATGGATATTTTTTTCTCATCCAATACAAACTTTTTAAGTTCTGAGTATAGAAATGTAAAGGCCGCAAGGTAAGGATATATATTATGTTTGCTTCCAGAATGTATTCATTTAAATAGTTGTATTATTTGCATTTACCAAAAATGTATTGTTTCGCGTACATTTAATGCAAAAGGGAAGTAACGTGACTTTGATACAACATAATCCATAAAATACCATTGCTTGCAAATATCTCTGTTGCTCGAGTGCGTGTTAATGCCTTTTTTTTATTAAATGTGATTTACTTATTAATATATCAGCTAGGGAAAATTACGAAGACAATGCCATAGGTTACATTCAAGTAAAACGGACGGGTGATATTTGAATGGTAAAAGGTCGAGTCACCCCAGTACATAAAGTTAGAACCAAATCGTACTCGGTGACGTTGATTTGCGATGAAGTCTAGGAAATAATAGATTCTTGCAAGTGTAAAGACTGTTCAGCATCCCAAGGTCAGTTGCCATTTTGTAAATGCAATAAATTTCACAAATAAATAAGTTAGGTTTTCATACAGCAATTTTATTTTTTATTTATTTAGAAAACCAACAGTTCTACAAATTAAACTTAGTAACATAAGTACAGAAATAATTAACAAATATAAACAATAACTTTCAAAGAATAAACTATTTAAGTATTGTAGTACCTGTCCAGCTTTAAAAGTGCTAATTTCAGTACCTACTGTTAGTCAATTTTAATAGTCTACAGTCTACATCATTAAATTTAGTATTTTGTACTGAACAAGACCTACGGAAAAAAGTATAGTGGTTTGTTTTTTTAACATCTCAAAAAAAAAAAATAATAAAAAAAAAATTTTAAAAAAAAACACCTCGTTTCATAACGTTCATATGCGTTCAATCATTTTTTCATTAGATACTAGGAATGGCCAAAAAAGCTTTATTTGGCGTCTTCACCGTAGTGTTTGTGCACATCGGAACTAAACAGTACATGTATCTTATAACTAAAGACATTTTATGCGCGTTAATTTGCTAAAACAGTGAAAAACAACCGATTACAACAAAAACAACACGTAGGCTTTTCAAATTCGTATGAATTTGTTTGAACGGTCACTCAAATTCGTAACGCTTGACGTCACAAGCCCATACGGCATCCGAATGGTCGTTTTGGCGCCAATTCAAAGTATCCGTTTTTAAACCGCTCTGAAATATTAACGCGTGGACATAAAAAAATAAAAACTGTACAGTTACCATCGTAATTTTTTTTTCTATTTTTTCGCAAAATAAAATAAAAACTTGAAAATACCCTATTATAAATGTTGCAGTGTCTCAGTAAAACATTTTTTTCATAATATTCCGTACCGCGAAACCGTTCAGTTTCGCCCGCTTTTTTACAATTATGTTGATTTTCTCAAAAAAATATATCTTACGCTTTACTGTTTAATTTCTAAGAATGACCTAGTTAATCATTGAATTATGTTACAATTGTAATTTCAGTCATATTTAAATGTGATTCCAAGAAATTAAAAATTTTGGTGGTGGGCAAAATTACCTTCATGTTCGTCCATGTTTGCCCGCAACCATTATTTGTTTAGCTCATATGGCGTATTTGTCTATGAACTACTTTATTGAATTATTAATTCAAGGGCAAAATTGTTGTTTGAACATATTTTCAATGGCTAACTAATAAAATATTCGTCTAGAAATAAGTGAGCAAATTTACCCGCGAACTCTATTTGTTTTCATACAAGCAACTTATAGGCTTTAGGGTTGTCAAAAACTGAAAACAAGAAAAACTGACTTTGGTCTTTGCCATCGAGCAGTATATTAAAAAAAACACCGAGTCGTAATTGGCCCACAACAAATTCTAACAAGCCACCGAGTAAAGTTAGTGACAAAAGCTTCGGAGGGAAGTTAGTGGCATAAATTTACTTTCCTCCTTAATGTACTAAATTGACTGAAATTAAAAGGAAATATATTTTTTAAAGGCTGAGCATAGATTAGACTCAGTGGGCAAAATATTCATTAAGGGCAAAATTGGACGGTTTTGCGGTACACAAAATATTCAACGGAAGAAGTCTGACAAGAGACAATAAAAGTTTACGTGTGGCAGAAGAGCCATAGATAAATATGGATTTGTTAGTGTTGTCACTTTCTCATTCGTCTTTGTAATTGAATTGTCAGAGGGTTTTCAAGAATAGCATTATGACAAAGGAATCGAGATGCCCAATCGACTATTATCGAGTGGGTGACAAAATATCACATCTTTCCAGCATAAGGCTCCTGGTTGTAGTAATAGGGTATTATCACCCGGGAGGAATATCGGATTTAACACATTATACATATAAAGGATTTCTCAAAGACTCCTTTAGTGTTTATAAAAGCTCTAATAATCAATAATTTCATTCATAAATTTCGTTTACTATTTTCAACATCTCTGAAAAGCGTTTCTATTCGGTTGGTAATAAATTCGATCATCCAAACCCACCCAACAGTACACCACGAATCGTGCATTTGTTTTAAATGTTGGTAATCCGAATAGAAATTGAAACGACGCGTATTGCTCTCTATGATTTTTTCCCCTTCTCTAGAGAGCTAGCCAACCTTGAAATAAATGGCGACCGTAAAATGGGGCGACATTTAAATCGTAAGGCGACTTTGATCAGCGGATATATTGTTTATATTTATCTCTATAACTACTGATCATTAATAAATTTCGATCAATTTTAACGGTTTTTTTAATGGTAACACGGAATACGATTTAAATGAAATTGTTATATAACTTTATTTAAAGTAAGATTTCAAGAAGTTTGAAGTGGAATCGTCAAGATGTTTTTTAATTTTTAAAAATTTAGTGATAGACTTTTTTTAATGATACAAGTAATTTCGTAATTTGCATTGTCTTGACATTACTGGTACTTATATCACTGAGTGTCCATTATTATGATTGTTTTAACATTTTAATTTTTATTTAACGAATAATAAGAAGTTTTCTAAAATGATCTGAAATTGATCATTTTATATATATCTTTTTTTTGAGATCGACATGATTCGAACTTATTAATAAAAGTTTTGAAACAGGGCCTACAAAAAAATATTTTGCTCAAATACTAAGAAAAGCTGTTACAAAAATTCGGGCTGCTTCCAACCATTACAAAATATTATTTGAAACACTATACAATGAATAATATAAAGTTTAACATCCTTCAAATCATTTAAGCCAGTTTTCCAGAACAGAAGGAAAATTTTATTTACCAAAATGTGAGGACTGGGGATTTTCCCTTAACATACGGGATTTCAGAATATAAATAAAAAATATTATGACCCAAATGAACGAGTCTTAAAGATTTTCTTTTAAAGGTGAGCAAATAAATGTGAAGCTTCGTTCTCGAATGATAACGGTGAAGTTATTCATCTAGTAAATCAGATAATTGTTACGAAATGCTTGTAAAAAAACCTCATACACCTCAATTGCACTTCTTGTGAAATTTTGTCGAACATTGTTGAATATGGCCAATATTAATTTCCTAAGTATGTTTCACGTCTTTGTAAGAAACAGATAAACAGACACAATAATTGCTTTCCTGGAATAAAGTAATGGATTCTAATTCATTCGGTAAAATAAATGTTTTCAAAGCTGTGAAAGATAAGTTTTCACCAAATAAAAAGAACACAATAACCTCTCATTCTGTTTCGATAATAATGTCAGTCAATGAACAAATTCCTATACACAATAATACATTCATTAACTGATAATTTTATTCCATCAAAAAGGAAGGTACATTATGTTATCTTTATCAATAATTTAAAATATTTCTTAAATACATTTTTTTAATCACCGTAATATTTTTCTTGATTTATATTTTAATCTTGATGTATATTTCAATAATTATTTTTGAGTATATATAAAAATTCCATTTTTTGGTTTAAAATAATTATAAAAATAATTTTTGTTTTATGTGGAATTAAAGAATATTATTTTTAATTATTTCATGAGATTCGACTTAAACCCTTATTAAATACACGCCTAATCATAATTTGCTGATACCTGAGTGTTTTTTTTGCAAGTAATTTACTATCGGAGTATGGATAATATAATTAAAAAAGAAGTGAAAAGTTATATTTATAATTCTTTTTTGTGTAGCACTGACTTAAAACACCGTTTTTTTATAATTTATATGTTATACTAAAAATATTTACCGATTAAAAATAAAATAAACAAATTATTGTAAAACGTCACTCCCCATTTTATACTCAAGAATCGTTTTTTTTTTTTACGTAAAGCAAAACGTTAATGTAAATATATGTATTAAATTAATATAAAATTGTTTTCAGTAGTAATGTTGTATACGTTGTATACTTATATTTTTTATCTAAATAAAGTAAAAAATAAAATGAAATGTTCAAAACAAACGCATAAAATCATGATGTATCAAAGCGACCCCACTCCGAAGGGTTGACTTTGATCACAAAGTTTTTTTTATTTTCTCGCTCACACAACATAATATTTTCTCATTTAAAAAATAAGAATTTTAATTTTTCTTTTACGAAGGTTTGAAGTTCGAAACTGAACAAAGTCACCCCATTCCACTTACTCTACTCGAATCATAAATTTTTACGTAAAAACTATCTTCGCATACGATGACGTCAAACTTGGTGACGTCATGAATTGTCTGTTTTTATTTATATTCAAATGACTAGACTTTAATCCTTTATATCTCCCTTATTTCTTAACGGATTTTAATAAGAGAAGTACCGATTGTCTTGTGATTTTTCAAATTAATTTATTAGCTAATAAAAAAAAACCGTGATAATAGCCCATTACTCCGCGATATAGTACCTATTGGGTGCTGACCAACAATATACTTTTGCTACAACTGAGAAGGTATTATTTTTTATTGTCAACAGATGTCATTAAAGAGGGAAGCTATGAAGTACATTGATGGCATCGGACTGCATTGGTATACTGATGAAATATATAATCCGAATACCCTGGATGCCACCCATTTTATGTTTCCCCGTATCTATATCATAGGAACTGAAGCTTCTTTGGGTAAAACATATTGCAATCAATTTTACATAATTTAATGTACCTTCCATAGAATTAAGAATAGTCCAGAAGGAGCGTAGAATCATATTTGAATACATCGGACTGTGTCCAAAAATCCCCCCCCTTTGTCCCACTTTTACCGCGCGCATTCGTGAAGTTGCCGCGTAATGTTGCCAGATGGGAAAAAATATAATCATAACACAAATGTAAGGTAAAAAAAGCAATTTGTTAATTTCTCTAAAATTTTATTGTGCACGCGGAAACATTGATTGATACAACAAAATAAATAAATAATGGGTCATTTAATAAGAGTAATTGAATAAATGAACTTTGAACTCAAATATAAAACAAATTTAATTTTACATAAAACGGATATTTTTATATCATGTAAAATAATATTTGATGTTTCAAAGATAATGTCGATCGAATGTCCACCACGACGTTGCTTAATCCGAGATACAATTTTTATTAGTTCTCTCATTAGATGAGCAAATTAGGGTAAAAAAATTACTACCCTGGCAACACTTACGAAATGTTCATTTCGTTTTCTTTGACAATCTGACAGATAGAAAAATAATTCAATTTTAAAGTAATGCATTTGCTACTTACACATGCATTTGCTAATTACACATAAAATATGATCCTATCCTGTGTCTTGAAGATCCCAGCAGTATTTCTACACTTTAATATACGGCAGAGTTGAATTCAAATCGGGAGTTGCGTACTGAGCACGTCTACAAAGATGGGTCAAAACGTAAAACACTTTTTAAGAATAGTTTAGTCATCTTCTGCTTGATGCGCGTATGCGGTTTCTGGACTAGTCTTAATTCTATAGTACCTTCTTCTTCTTCTTAGTTTTTTATTGGCTTTTTTCATCCCTAACTGGGGTGTTCTAGCCAGTGTCAAGTTTGAGATAGTCTTATTAAAATATTTACACATGTGTTAGTACTATACATACAAGTTAGTGTGTTAGTATTTAATATTACATACACTTTACATAATATATAACTTATTTACAACTTAATACAATTTATAGCTACATATTTACATAAAAAAATTAATATATATTTATTGGGTGGGGACAAAAGAGTTAAAATATTAGTAGGTAATGGGACGCTGATTTTGGCGAGGTCAGATAGGAACTCAGGATAACAATCATTTATGGGGCATCCAAAGAAAATATGATTTAGATCTTCCTCCTCAAGCTGACATTCGCACATGGCAGAGTCCCGGACATGGATTCTAAACAAATGAGAACCACTACAACAATGTCCAATGCGCATTCTGCATATAGAAGATGTCTCAAATTTGTTCAGAATCACTTTGGAGAACCAAGGCTTTTCTGTTACATTTTGTTTCAATTGGAAAAGGTGTCTTCCCTTGGCTTGGGAGGAGGCTACCCAATATTCTTGCCATGTGCTTCACTTTGTCATAACGAGGAGATCACTTAGTGGTAGGAAATTACTATGGGCAGGATCCCCGGAATGGACCGCCTCTTTTGCCAACTCGTCCACCCTCTCGTTACCGGGAATACCACAATGGCTAGGGATCCAAGACATAAAAATGCTTTAATTGGATGCCTCTGATAAAGAAAGAAGAAATCGAGTTTCCACGCAGAGTTCGTCCTCGGGATAAGAGGGTGGGGGAGATTTTATTTTTTGTAAGGCACTCAGAGAATTCGACAGGATAAGAAACTTGCTATATTGTGAGCTTAAAGCGTACTTGACAGCTTCTCTGATTGCAATGCATTCTGCTGTAAATACAGATGCATTATTGTGCAATTTGTACAATCTTTGGGAGTCATCATCTTTACAATATATGGCCGCGCCCGTGTGGGATGGCGAATCTGACCGAGATCCATCAGTGTAGATAATTTTCCAACCCATCCATCTTGACGACCGAATATGGTTGAATGTACACCGGGGCTGTAGGTGGCTTTCAACTCCGAAAGTGAGTTCAATATTTGGGGCGTATATAGAAACATTAAATGAAAAACGATAAAGGGGTAGAAGGTCTTTAGGGTTAATGTTAACTTCAAATGATTTGTAAAAATTAAAACCGTTGACTAGTAAAGGGGGCGGTTTATGGGACGAAAAGGAAGATGATGTCACGCAGTCAGAGAGAAATTTTACTTTTTTGATGAGTAGGTTACTTTTTTGGACGGAGCATTTTAGCAAAAACCTATCCGCCAAATATTGTCTTCTCATTCCGAGTGGGGCATAAGAAGCCTCTACATGTAAAGCGTTAATTGGAGAGGACTTCATTGCTCCGATGACTAGTCTCAGACTTTGGGATTGGATCCGGTCAAGTCTTTGGAGATTCTTTTTTGAACATGGTTCTAAAAGGAACGAGGCATAATCGAGATGACTCCGGATATACGCAGTCTATAGTACCTTCATATGAGGCGTATTAAAACAAAGACAATATTCCCTACTTTTTTTCGTTTTATGTAGTAATTAATAAATATTTTAAAGAATAGTTCATTATTTTAATTAATAATTACAGTTAGAAGTTACTCCCGTGTATTTTGCTGCTATTTTTTTATTTACGGTACATAGAATATAAACATAACATAAAACACAATTTTAAAATATCCAACATAGGCACAGATGATTCAATCAGATTTACATTATACGAGTAGCACATACTCGTACACAATAAAAAAATACGCAGCCTAAATAGTTTAATAAATAAAACAAAAATTAAACCTAAAGGAACAAATGAAAACTCAATGTTTCCGAAAAACAGTATCAGTAAGAAATGTTTGTAATTAATTGAAAAACACTTCACTATCTAGAGACAGTTGACGATATATAGTGAAGGCTGCATGTATTTTTTCGTTTTACTAAAACTTACCTAAATGTACGGTATTTGAGTTGTGAAATGTTAATATAGTTATTATTGATTGATTTGGTGTTTATTTTGTAGAACTCCACATTTAAACTTATAATATAAGAAATCAAACACTGATTTGAGTCTACTGAACACTTTATTTTATTTGTACAAATATAAAAACAAAAATTTTGCCTTGTTAGGGCATTTTCAAATAAATGTGAGATTGGATGGATTGAATGTCCTTATTTAGTTATATTTTTCAAGGTACTTGTTTATATTTTTAGAAATTCTTTAAAATATAAATATATAGAAGTATCTTTTAAAGATGTATTGTTGTATTGGCGTCACATTCATTCTTTGCATAGCCAGGATAAATATTTTTTATATTACAAAATCCAGCATAGTAATCCATATGTTTCTCTTCACATCTGGTGTAAAAATATCAATTTAAAGATTACAAAAATACAACTTGATCATTAAAATGTATACATATATATTTCATTTATTTGTTCAACTTTTTGCACAAAATGTTGACTGAACATTGGCGGGCTTATTACCAAATGGCAATTTCTTCCAACCCACTAATAAAATAAAAAAAATATTTTTATAATTCAAATTACAAAACATATTCAATAGAAAATAAAAATAAAAAAGCTAAAGATATTTAAAAATAGAAATAACTGTATTTGCGTATAAATTACCTTTAATCAATACTATTACTTAATGGGAAGCATAAAAGAGAAAAGAGGAAAGGGGGAGATATAGAGATTAGGTTTTGTAATTTTGAAATTACTCTGACCGTGATGTCACTTCCTAGTTTTTTTAAAAAATTTTTTTTTTTAAAGTTTTTTTTATTTTAACAAATCAGTAACATACATAATTGTATTTTTGCTCCCGCAAAGCCGAAGCTTGTCTGCGGGTTACATTACTTTTTTTAAAATTTATAAGTAAGTACATAGTTTAATAATAAATGAAGAATAAAATATATTTATGTGCGCACTTAAGTTTCACTTGCTGTTTTTAATAATTTTTTGACTATTTTTTAAATGAATTTGGGTTTTTTTCTTCACGATTTTCAGCTGGTATTAAATTATACAGTTTTGGTACTACACTCCCCATTGTTCTATCTCCACAGTAGTTCTTCTGTCGTGGCACCGTCAGCTGCTGTGCTATACTTGTCGGGTCACGATCTGGTGGGTTACTTTGGATTTAAAACTGCAATCGAGGAAATGATCTGTCATTATCTTATACTGACACTGTTTGATAATTGGCAAAACGTTAACATAGTCAAATAATATTTTAGTGTTGTCTTTTGCCTCAATCTTTATTTTTACAGGTACGATAGTTTTTAAAATTTGTACTTGCGTCGTTGAGTTGTCCTGACTGGTGAGTTGACTTCCCGGAAACCGGAAATCTATCAAAACACGTAACAACGCTGTAGTTGATTCTCATGAACTCATGACGTAGTTCTAAGTAGTTTTTTTACCATTTTTTTCATACATTTTTGAGAAACTTCGCAATACAATTAAATGCCTCAATTTTTACCGGGTGCAAGAAAACATTATTGTATCGAATTTCTTGTAGCACCTAACTTCCTCATTATGGTTTACAGGGTGTTCTTTAAACCCTGTCACATCCGAAACCACGATGATCAGTATGGGCAAGAAGACATATTAGCATATTTTTTTAAATATTTAAAACAATTTTATTTTTTTAAATATTAAAAAAAAAACAAATGGTTGCTTACTTCTGCAGGGGAGAAGCGAGGCGAGCGCGGTGCAGTATCAGACTCCCCCCTTCCCCCTTCTCGTTTCACCCCTGCAGAAGTAAGCAACCATTTGCTTTTTTGATATTTTATTTTTTTAAATTTTATTTGTTCTAAAAATATATTTTAATGTGCCAATATGTCTTCTTGCTCACACTGATCATCGTGGTTTCGGATGTGACAGAGTTTAAAGAACACCTGATATAACCTGTTAATGTTTATTTTAGGCATGGAACTTAAATACTTTGAAAGAGTTGGTCTTGGAGATTGGAAACGTACGGAAAATTATCTTCAAGGGATTTTTGAGGTAAGTATTTTCACATAAATTATTTTTACAACAATATATTTTTTTTAATTATTATCATACCTGTGTTATCTAGTGCTTAAATTAAATTAATTTATATTTATTTTCATACCTAAGCTACTATTTTATGAAGTAAATCCAATTTAAACTTTGTTCAGTACTGGTGGATTTTTATAAGCTGGCGCGTGCGCTATACTTACACATACGCATTGTGTAGTTTTCGTGAACAAGCCCATGGTATGACATCGCACGGCATACGCATTATGAAAATAATATATGTCCCTCTCGCGCTCAGATACGCTGCGCTTATGAGCGTGACATAGAAACTATTTCTTTATTAGTTGCTAATGATATGTTCATACAATATACACAAGATGCTTCTGCGTTCGTCTGAATTTCGCTGCGATTCTTAATCGTAAAATTACAATAATATGTGCGAATACGAATATTAAGTTATGGATTAAAAACGCTGGTTTATAAATATGTAGGTATTTTCATTTAATTGAATCATTAATAGGTCGATTAAGTAGTAATGGCGCTTTCACAAAACTTACGCAAAAACATTTTTAATGTACTGAATACAGATTTTAAAAATCTTGATGTTAAATATTGTTATTTTTAATGTTTTTAAAAATCTCTTTTGGATTAAAATGGAAAAAAAAACAATTAGGTACATAAGAAAATGTCATATATTTACGAGTATTTATTTTTAAACCAGCATGTTTTTTATTTAAAATTTTTTGTTCATCATAATAATAATTAATAGAGTATAATTAAAATGCAGAGTACAAATTATATCGGAAAACATATATATACACACTTATTGATAAACAATAAATCTTGTTATTTATATACTTAAAACAATCTTCACAACTTCGCATTCCAGTTCTACAGCAATTGACTATAAAAAAAAAACATTTTTTCAAATTTAAATTGCCCTTTGTTTTAAAAAAATCATTTAAAAAAATCATTTTAAAAATAAAAAATAATGAGACAAAGTATTTTAGTAAATTAATAATACATTTTCTTAACCCATTGTATTTTTTTTAATAAACACAACCCTCTAATCCAACACCGAATTTTTTTTAAAAAGGTAGCACATTTGGTTAAAATTTAACGACGGTTATACAACGTTTTTACACAACGTTTTTTTTTTAATCAACATCCTGTAGATTTTAAATGCGTTAGTGTGAGTTTTCTGAACGCGACAGCTTAAGTTAAAACACCAGTACAAGGTGGCTTCATAATGTAATGGCTAAAATGATACAATTTTTATCTTTAACATTTGTTTTTATTATTTACATTATTTAAACAATACTTAAATTCATATATGTCATTACTATTACATTATACTTCAATTTGTATATTCCCATTAATTTGTAAGTTTATGATTGAGAACCCCTAATTTCACTTGTATATTGTAACATAAGAATTTGTTTAGCCTCTCGCCAGTCACACAATGTCGGTCGGAACCCAGTCACTAGTGAAAATTTTAAGTGGAAAAAAACCAAATTCAGTATATTATTTATGTTTAAAGCATTAAATGTTTTGTCAATCATATTAACTAATGTTAGTAAATATAAGTATATAACCACTTACCGGCTTTTTTGTTAACAAGTTTCGGCCCCACCCCTGCCCCCTTCCCTTACCAACCTCCTACCAATTCTCTAACATACCACTAAATATTATTAACCTAATATTAAGTGTATGTTCAGACGCGGGGGTGTTTGCATTCCTCCCTATGGCCCTTTTCACACATGCCACGCCAATCCACCCAGCGCGTGGATGTGATCCCGTTGCCCGGGGTTCGCGACGTGGACGCTAACGAGTTGGACTAGTCAGAGGTGTTGCCGGTGGAATGCAACTGGGCGTTCGCAGCATTTTATAGAATCACACCCTCCAGCAAGATGTGGCTGACTCACTGCGACCCTACTGTCAGTTTGAACCCCATATTTTTCATATTTACTAACATTACTTAAATATTGTATTTTTATTTACAGTACATAATATGAAATTCTGAAACAAATCATCAATATCATTCACTTTGTAATCTTGGTTTTATTTTTGTTTTAGAATATCAATCACTGGTTTGTGGGTTGGATCGATTGGAACTTGGTTTTGAATAAACAGGGGGGACCGACATGGTTTAGGCATCATACTGATGCTCCTATAATTGCCATGCCTGATGAAGATGAGTTCCTGAAGCAGCCGACCTTCTACGGGTTAGGACATTTGAGCAAGTTCATCACTCGAGGATCCAAAAGAGTAGAAGTGGTCGAACTTATTGGAAAAATACAATACATCGCCTTTTTAAGGCCAGACAATGGAATAGTCATTGTTTATTATAATCCGTAAGTATTTTTTTATAAGTAATATTGATTGTGTAACATTCGGTCTTCTTCCAACATTCTGTGCCGGGAGGTTAAAGAATAGAGGTCAGAGAGTGAAAAAGAACAAGCGTTTTCAACTCGATGGCTATTCCCAGGTAAAAATCCTGAAACAGAAAATCGAGTGGAGATAGTCCACCTAGTTATGTAGTGGTTGCCGCAGTCGCCTACCTTTCTTGAGGTCCTGGGTTTGATTCCTGGCAGGATGGATGTGAAGTATCGGTTTTAAAATTGATTCTACCCTGCAATATTACAATGCTCGGGGGACTGGCACATGAAGCTTAAGACTGCTCATTTTACCTTTCGTGTATAAAAAAATATCTAAATTCGCTGCAGTTTGAGTGACAATGTGATGCTCTATGCACCACTAGGTACTGATGGGGAAATGAATGTGAAAGTGCCGCCAAAACGCGTACTTATTATTTTTGTCATGGTCCCACAATGTTATACACAACTTATCTTATTTTTTGTTTTGTACACCATTTTGTGAAAAGGACCTAAATTATATTGTTATGGTATTTGTTCCAATCAATATAGTGTAAAGTTTCCGCAAACCAAGTTTTGTAAAATTTACATTGAAAATAAACGTAAAAATGACATTTTTCAATAAAAATTATAAAATCGCCATCTACGAATAATTAGTTTCATATTTTCGTTTAGTAGGGTCTCGACAGGCTTGCAGCAGGCATTGCTCTGGACTCTCATTTATAAATTCCGAGCGAGCTGAATAATCGCGCCCCAATTCCCTGCGGCCATCCAAGAGTCTTAAGTACCGGTGGACAGCGAATTTTAAAATCCTGCAATGCTGGACACCCTTTCTTTACTGCTTTCTACCTAAGACAGGTATCTTTCTGAAGAATCTGTCAGTTTAGGCACCTTTTACACACAGGCATCTTTTCATTTTGAAATAGTAACCTTACATGCCCCAGCCTCAATGATTGAAATCAGGGGTGATATTCCAAACGCTCTCGCTTTTATCTCGCGTATTTTGTATTCAGAATAGCACCGCAGGGGTGCCAGACCTCACAATAAATTTATCGTGATGTAACGATTTCGTATCAAATCTCACGATCTCATGATGAGTACATGATTTTTCCAAGTTTTATCAATTAAATCAATAAGGTATAAAATATTGTTATCGGTAATATAAAAGAGGTCATTACATTATTTGTTCTATTGTCTTGATAGGACTATTTTAAACACTAACACCGTCTTCGGTCATCTTCTTCGTCGGATTAAATTTACTGCTGATGATGATCGTGGGCAGGATGATTGGTCTGTTGAACCAGTAGATCGGTGTTGGTTGAACAGCCTACCGAGAGAGGTGGATCTTTTCCATGCTGAAATTATCAGTTTAAGACAGTTCCTCTCTAACATATCATAATGTGTATTAGTGGCTTATTCGTATTTTTTTATTGTTGTTTTTATTTATTATTATTTATTTATTTTATAGAAAAAATAGTCGACAATGATATAATAACATAAAAAAGATACGGTTTAAGGACAAACCAGCGAAGTTTCTAAATAAAAATCGTACATATTAAATTGTGGTACAACAAAGGGTGTGTTTATGTGTATTTGTATGAGAGTAAGTGTATAGGTGTGTTTGTGTGTATGTGGGAGTAAGTGTTCAGGTGTGTGTAAGTGTGAGTATCACTAAATAGGAAGTGGGATCGTATCGCAGCCAGAAAGAATGAGTCTTAATTTATTTTTACCTAATTTTTAAAATGTTTTTTATGACTTTATGTTGGACCTTAACTCTTAACACTTTGAGCCCCGGCCAAATACACATAGAATTTGCCCTGTGCCCGACGGCCTATTTTTGTGAAATTTCATGCTTTGTGAAGGGTTTCTTAAAAGTGTCATAATTATGAAAATACTGGGTTAAATCAATTGAAACTTCTCGTATTTATTTGAAACAATTTAAAAAGTCATTTTTGTATCATAGTTTTGCCAACATTCACCTTTATGGAGAGCCACAGTGTAATGTTCGCACATATACAGGGTCTTTTTTTGTGCTTTGTATCCCGGAGCCGTGTAAACACTTGATTATAATAACCACGCGTGGTGTCCCAGGCCCGTGTTTTCATGTATTCATTTGATTGGATAATTTATATAGCGCCATTTTTGTGAAAATCACCTCAAGGTAGTTTACCAACAGCGAAAAAGTACTAATAAAAGTAACTAAATGTCAATAAAATGCACTTTTTTGGACATCTGGTAAACCACTTGAAAACACGGGGCCGGGACACAACGCGTGGTTATATAATCACATGTTTACATGGCTCCGGGATACAAAGTGTTAACTGTGGTAAATAATCCCTTTGCGCGCGGTGATGTAACATTGCGTTACCACAAGCAAAAGACGGCATTTTCTAAAGTTCAGACTTTGAAAAAAAAACATGGATACATAATGTTTACTAATTCCTTTTTCATAATTTATAAAAATAAACATAATTTAGCCCTGTTCTGGCGAAAAAAACATAAATTCGCCGCTCATAATTCACGCGCGCATCCCCCATCCCCGTCAACGGCGTCAACAACCGACTGAATTTGTTTCACACAAAACTGACTACGGCGGCTACAGAACAGCGTCCCTGTCTTCCTTGGTACGTTTTCTATCTTCGTGCTCTATCTAATACAGATGTATTGCTGTATTTGTGGACATCATTATTCGGATAGCAAGGTGGAATATATATTTTGTACTAAAATCCAGCGTAGTTAAACAAATTTAACTTTCCAAATCTGGTGTGAAAATGTCCATTCAAAAAAATAAGAGAGATATATTAAGTATTGTATCGTACTTCAACTAGTGTGACATCACATCAGAGTTAATAATCTATCTTTGTAATTACCTAATCATATACGTACAATGCAATAAAATAGCAGCCGTGCTGCATTATACATTTAAATAAAATTAATTACTTATTTACATTATCAGTTTAATTATTTTCCAAAAATGCTGCTTTTTAGTTCAAATGGTTTTATACTGTGTTTTTTATGCATTTTTTTGAGAATTCGATTAATAATATTGCTATCAATATTATTTATTTATGTTTTATTATGTCATTCCATAAATATACATTATAAACATTTTTTACTTAAGGCAATATTGTATTGTAATTTTATAATTTCACACCGATTGGGTTAGTAACAGAATTTCAAGGCGAAGCAAGTAAAAAATATATCCATCAACATCATACGCTCGTCAATTACTTTTATACTCTTCATACTTTATTTGCCAGAAAGAGAAAGATGATGAACAAAGACAGACATAATTTTCGCGTGATTATTTCATGAATAAAATCTGTATAACATTATATAGCCGGTCCAAAATTATATTTATCATACAATATAAATATTTGTCGGCCTCGTGGTGTAGTGGTCAGCGCGTTTGCCTACCATACAAGAGGTCTCTGGTTCGATTCCCGACATGGTTGACACGAAATATTTATTTAAAAATTTGTTTTACAATAGAATATTTTATAATTCCTGGACTAGTACCTGAAGCGTAAGACTGATCACCTTACCTATATGTAACAAAAATTATCAAGATACACTGCGATTGGTGTACCAATGCAGTGATTTATGCACCATTATGATGACAATATAAATAAATAAATATACTTACTACAATACAAATGATCTCCCATCCACCATCAAAGATGTTACTACATTATCTCTGTTTAAATTACGTCTGAAGAAACATCTCCTTTCTCTTCCTTAATCTCTCCTCCTTTCCTTTTTCCTCTTTTTTCCATTGACTAATAGTTTTGATTTAAGGTAATTTATAAACAAATACGTTTATTTCTATTTTTATATATTTTTTACTTATTAATCTTTTTTTTCTATTGAATATGTTCTGTAACTTGAATTATAAAAATAAAACTAATATTTTATTGGTTGGTTGGAATAAATTGACATTTGGCAATAAACCCGCCAATGTACAAATAACATTATGTACAAAAAGTTAAATAAATAAATAAAATAAAATAAAAAAATATTATTTTTTATTTCTAAGGTATTTTTGCATAATACCTTTCAAATAAGTATTAATCTTGCATTTAAAATACTCAAAGTGGTTCAATAAAAGTTTATTTTACTGATTAGCCTTTTGTAGATTAAAATACTGATTTTTTTTATTTTATTGTATTACACATTTTACTTTTGTTTATTAAGCATAAACTACCATTATTTTACATAATATTATATTATGAAAATGTATAATTTACCTATATAAAATACTATGTTAATCTGATGTAAAAGCCCTGCCCCATGGGCGTTTAAATGAATAAATAAATAAATATTATAACAACTTTTCAACAGGGTGTTCAAAATTCTTATATTTTTCCAGGACTGAAGTCGAGATGCTACTGGTCATTCAAGAACAATTTAAAGGGCAAATAACAGTTATTGTTCCTCCCAGAACTATCAATACACTGATATATTGGTGATTGTGCGTCAGTAATCATCGCCATTAAACTACCCAAATAAAATGTTTCAAAAAACGTAAAACTATTTATTTTTACTATGCTGTTTCAATTTAAATTTGGTGAGGGTAATTAGGCTCCAGAAATAAAATTAGAAAAAATATTCATGTTAGTCTAGATGTGAAAATTTAAACCAAACACGTGTCAATATATTTGCAGGATTTTATACAGGCGATTATACTTGGAAGCCATAGACAAATCTCCTTTCTAAATTTCTCAACCTTTCCTAACTTAGTAATCGACCAAATTGGGATTCCTTTCACAAAAACAGTTTAAAAGACATTATTATGGGCCAACACTTAACGTGGCAAGAATAGATTACTGAGGTTGAGAAGAAGTTTTATCGCACCCTCCATTCACTCCACAACTGTCCCAATCTATTCTATTGTTTTCTCTGTGCTATACTAATATTTGCTATCTTGACGCCAATACGGAACTCATAGATTGTCTGGAGCATTTGTAGAATCAAAGCATCGGCTTTATTTTCAATCTGAAAAAGTATGACCAAGTGGCTTCGTTTTTATCAGCGCATAAGCTTTCAATCTCTCTCACTTCTTTATAATATTCTTCACAACCCTTGCGCTCCAAAATATCTTGCTGAGAATTTCATTTACTGTCTTTCACTTCGCTCTTCCCAGGAAAGAACACTTTCCATTCCTCGTCATAGCAAATCATGTTTCACCTATTCCTTTTCCGTTCAAGGTGCGAGAATTTGGAATGAGCTACCTCTTCATATAAAAAAATGCACCTTCTCTAACCACCTTCAAAAAACGCCTGAAACATTACTATATATCCTCATAATCCTGAACTCTCTTACTGTATTTTATTGTTTTTTTAAATCTATATTTTTATCCCTTTTCTTTCCTTGGTTTCTCTTTCTCTCTCCATCCAAACTCATTATCTGATTCCACATTCCTTACCCTTTAATATGTATTACATAATGTACTTTTTTAAAGTTAATATGCGCAAGCCTTATCTCCCCATTAAAAAACAGCTGTTATTTTTAATTACATAGGTTTTTCTTTCGTGTATGAATTCTTTTGATATATATTTTCGTTTTTAGTACAAATTTTTGACCAACTCTTCTTTTGACCAGTCTGTTTTTTGGTTGGCTGGAAGATATTGCTTTTAGCAATAAGTCCGCTAAAGTACTTATTCTTTGTACTTGAAGTTTTAAATAAATAAATAAATAATTCAATCATTCGTTTTTTATTTATTCATTCATACAAAGACACATATTACAAAAAATAGTAACGTATCCCAAACTCTATGAGGCCAAAAGCCCTGTGTTGAGTTGGGATATAACATAATGGAAAGTGGAAGCATAAATTTTGATAAACATCTGGACAACACGCGTAATAGTATATAAATCTATGCAACGTCTCACAGCAGTCTCCTGCAATGACTGTCCAGATTTGCCGGAGTCGGTGTGTATCTGAGTACCTGGTGGACATACCCGCCACAGATCTCCTTTTTCTTCTGAAAGTTCTAAAACCAACTACCGCATGCACAAGTCTATCCCTAGGCTCCACAGATATGGTAATCAGTACGAGGATAAGGCTTATATATTTGGTTCTGGACTTAATAGTTATAAAACGAGTCTGATTTCTTTTTTTTTCTGGCAATATAATTTTTAGACTTTTCTCTATGGGGGATTTCATATCGGGGGAATACCGGAAAAAAACTTTAACTCTCAAATCCCTGTTTTGAGAATTCAGGCATTTAAGTTTTGTTCTAATTTTATTATTTTATATCTTATTTAAATATAGTAAGTTGTTAAGTGCTTATTTGAGAACATGTTTTTAATTCTTCCGTTTCCTAATTTTATATTAAGTTAATAGTAAGTTCTTTAAAGCTTTTAGCCTGAATAAAATACCTGGTATACGACTTAACCTTAAATTTATTTTTAAAACTACAGATATATGAAATGTAATATGACTTAGTGTATTTTGCCAGTTTGAAGGGCGTTAAAAACTTTACAACACTGCATCATTAAGTCAAATCCGCATATTTTCGAGTTAACGTTTTTTGCCAGTATACCCACGATATTTATGTGTTTATTTTTAGTTACTTAAGTGTAGTTGTTACTATTTGATTATATTGTGTACATTTTTAATGTTCAGTGTTAAAGGCAATATGCCGTGCCGTTTATGTAAGATAAAGGGGAATAAAAAGCATAAACTAATTTTAAAATCTGTATTTTGCAATTCACTTCTTAATTCTATCACTAAACTAAAGGTTCCACTTGGGTTAATCATTTTTACAGATCATCTGGTCAACTGTCGGCATACCATCCCTTCTATGTCTCCAAGCTCTCATGTATGATAATGGGTGAATTGGAAGAAAGCCTGATAATCCTGTAATCAAGAAAAAATATGGATGTACTCAAATAATGTAATAGTAATAATCGAAATTTACTGTAACACGGAGGGAAGACTTTTCTGAGAATAAAGCATGGAAGCCTAGGCATTTACATGGCTTTTGACCTGTAATTGGCTGGCTGAATTGAACGTAGTTGTGCAGAAAGCAGCCAGTCCACAATAAAAAAATAATAGAAAAGAGATATTGGTGTTATCGGATGCAGTAAGTTCAATTCTATGTTCTGCTAAAAACAGCCAGACTGCTTTCATACAAAAAACTGTAATAATTACCTTCTAAAAAAATAGTTTCGATCACAAAAACGGCATTTCTGAATTGGCAGAAAACACCACAGCACTAGAAAAATCTAACGGTACTTAAAAAATCATTTAAACTGGTCAAATATATTATTAGATTCTGGTTTGTAATATAATAAAACGAATGTATTCATTGTTTATCATTTTCCACAACAATTATCTAAATATATAAAACTATAAAGCTTCATTAATTATCTCACAATACACACATGTATGTCAATAAATACTTATTTTGTTATAAATTTTTACGAAATTCAAATATACCTAAATTTCGCATTACCTATTAAACAATGCTTTGCCTTGCCCTTGACTATCGGTTTTCCCCACAATTATGAGTAATTTACATGCTTTAGTTCATAAGATTATTTCTAATCTAATCTTCACATTTGTTTGAAAATGCCCTAACAAGGCGAAAGAATTGTCATGAAATTTTTGTTTTTATATTTGTAAAAATAAAATAAAGTGTTCAGTAGACTCAAATCACTATTTGATTTCTTATATTATAAGTTTAAATGTGGAGTTCTACAAAATAAACACCAAATCAATCAATAAATTCAATTATATCACCTACTAGACAATGCCTGAAAACACTTTTTAATTTCAGAAAATACTTTTCAATTTCATACTTATTTTGTCAAAATATTTATAAACAAGGCTGGATTTCACTTCCTGGGCAGTTTTAAGGCTGAAATTTAATGCAACAGAAAAGGGTGGCTACTCAAACCAGCTAAGTACACTACTTCGGGAACTACACTGGCTACGTTTTCCACAGAGGGTCGAATACAAACTCTGTTGGCTTATGTATAAGTCACTGCACAACTCTGCTCCGGAATATCTAAGGGAACTATGCATTCCAGATGAACTAGCTGACAGGCGTCTCACGCTTAGATCAGCTACGTCTACGGCGAGAGGAAAAGTTATTATACCTCTACGCAAACAGCGCACTAAATTTAGTGAACGCGCATTTGCAGTCGCAGGCCCTATGGCATGGAATGCTCTCCCAGCAGAGGTGCGAGGCTGTGAAAGTGAAGTGATGTTTCGGAAAAAACTTAAAACCCACTGTTCTCTAAATCATTTGAATAAATCCGTAGCACGTGACAACAAAATAAATTGTTTTAATTAAATTAAAAATTTAAAAGCTTCAATTAAATTAATTTAACAATAGAATCACCATGTAAAGCGCCCTTGAGGTATTTTATTACGAAAATGGCGCTATATAAGTTATCCATAATAATAAGAATACAGGTCATAAGCCCAGTAAGCCTAGACTTCCATATTCCCTTTTCAAAAACATTTATCCTCTCGGTTGCAATAAATTTCTAATTTAATGACATTTGTTACCGAAGGTTACTACATTTGGTGCCTAATTTCTGAGTACATACAGAATTCTTAAAGCATACTCACCTAATAACTCCGCTACTGGTTTAGTCATTTCAGCTCCTGATCCCAACCAGAATTTTACACGTTCAAAGTTAAAAGCGACTAATTTCTCGTTATTTTCATTCGGCATCGGATCATAAGTTCCAACTTGCTCAATAACTGGGTTATGAAGATGCTTATATTTCTGAAACAAATTAAATACAAAATGTGATAACTTCGCTTGTCTCCGAGTCTTGATATTAATACCAAACAGACCCAGATTATGTGCAACAAATCGTATCCAATGCCAAGAATGTGTGGACTAGTAAACTCTTCCAGTGATTTGGAGATATTGGGCAGGATCTTCCTGCGTTTTACAGATCTCTTGTTAATGTCAAGAAGAGTGTGGGGGAATGCCATGGCTAAACTTAGCTACTGTTAGACTTATTCTTTATGCCGTTCTAATTTACCGTCCTTATTTATGTATTTAGCTTAATTATTATTTTCTATATTCATTAATTCTTTTTGTTTAAATAACATGTATGTAAACTGCGCAAATTGGCTTAGGCTGCTAATAAATGAGATATTATTCTCCCAGGAATTATTATGTGCAAAACTTAGGGTGAAGTGATATTTCCAACAAAAAACTTACAACGCAGTTATTCTTTAAATCATTCATAGCATCTAGTGATAGAATACACATATTAATAAAGGTAGTGGAGACATTTTTATATTTACCTCTGTAACAACAATGTGATAGAAAGGGCGGTTTGCACAGCCGTATCTATGAAGGCGAAAAACCTTTATTGAACTACGAGCATAGATTCCAATACCACTAGCGGGATGAAGAACCGACATTGTCGCAGGATTTATCAATGTATTCTATTTTATAATTTGAGGTTAACTTCAGTTGCTTCACCTCTTTGACATATTCCACCAGAGATTATACACATATCCCATTCCAGAATTCCAGACTAAAGCAGATTCGAATTTTACTATAAAAAATAAATCCTCAAACAAATCAAAAAACAAAAAATCATAGACTAAGCTGACTAAATGCGTAAGTAGTGACACGCATAACTCAATATGATAATCGAATAATTGTTTTTTTTTTTCTTATGGCTAAATTATTCGATTATCTTCAATTGGTTTTGAAACTAACGGTGAAGATAGATGGAAATTAATTAATTTATTCATGTTTATTTTTTTATTATTTAATTTTCTAGCTTCAAGGAACTTGTGTTTTGTGGTGAATTGGAATATTCACATACAATATGAAACAATCGGCTATTTAATTATTTGTTATTATAACTTACTTGTAAAAATATTTTTGATTAAAATAAAATTGGTATTAAAAAATATGCAGAGGAAGTGCACAAATCTAGTAAACCTTATAATACATCGTCGATTTACGAGTGTTAAAAATTTATTTGAGTAATTGTAAGCTGCCGGATAATGCGTGAAAACGGTTGAAATTCCATGCTAGTTCTAAAAAATGTTAAAAAGTTTGATGGTTGAATGTAAAATTCTTACTTTGAATTATACAATAATCCAATCAAAAACACATAAATTTTTATTTTAGAAAATATTTTTTAAGAATCAGAACTAGAATTCGAAAAAGTAAACTTTCGACTATGTAATCTTAATCAATACCTACAAGCATAAAAGTTCGATTAAATGTTTCACTATTTTGCTTTTGTGGCAATCATTGAATTGAATTGTGTAAAAAAACAATATTTTGGATGTTTGTAGCACTTTGCGTGTCATTGTTATTTTCACTTCTTGTACTTTTTCAAAAGTCATAATAGGCCAGGAGGCCCAATAATAGTAGTGAATTACAGTATAGAATATAGAATACCCAGGCTTGAGAAAAATCACATTTTGGTTTTTGTTTTCTCACCGGGAATCGAACCCGGAACCTTCGTGTCTGACTCAAGTGTCTTAACCACAACACTAAAGAGGCCACCGCTATATTGTTTAATACTTTTGAGAAATAAAATTACTTTGTTTCTCAAAACCATTAAATAAATAAGCAATATTAATCGAGTAAAGGATTTAAATGCATGACAAAACCAAAATAATATATAGGATCTACGTAGGTAGTTCACAAAATTGAACAAAATATATATTATGATAACCCTCAAAATGCATTATAACAAAAAAAAAATACCTCTACTGAGAAAAATATATTTTAAAGCTTGACTCAACAATATAGTCTGTTCAGGGCTGGTATTCCAAACGAAATTATAGCGCGGTATAGCGCGTTTTTAGGTACTAAATACGCATTATAGCGCGCTGTAAACGCGTTCGGAATACCAGCCCTGGTCTTCCTTATTCATATTTTGTTCATGATACATATTCATGAAATCATTTTAGTTCTCTTTAATTGTTTCAATAGACGAAATTCCGAAAAAAAAAATGGTACATGGAATTAATGGTTTTCACCAGAAAACATTTTTGGGAAAAATAATTTTAGCGGGTTTTTATACACGCTAATTTTGAAACTAAACTATGGAGGATTTCATTAGTTTATAAAGTTCAAAAAATAACATACATAATGTTCATTAAACCTTGTCACATCTGAAACCATGATAATCGGTATGAGCAAGAAGACATATTGGCACATTAAAATGATTTTTTAGAACAAATAAAATTTTAAAAAATAAAATGATAAAAAAAGCAAATGATTGTTTACTTCTGCAGGGGAGAAACGAGGAGGGGGGAGTCTGATACTGCACCGCTCTCTCCTCATTTCTCCCCTGCAGAAATAAGCAATCGTCAGTTTTATTAAATATTTTATCTGAAAAATCATTGTTCTAAATATTTTTTTAAATATGCTTATGTGTATTCTTGCCCTTACTGGTCATCGTGGTTTCGGATGTGACAGGGTTTAAACAACACCCTGTATAACTGCATTTTAAAGTATTTTTATGAAATTTCGTTATTTTATCAGTATTCCGACGATATTACTTTTACTAAGTATCCAGTATCCAGTTCTATTTATTATGATTAATTTATTATATGATTTATTTTTTTGTCAGGTAGAAGGTGGTTTTTTTTTTCTTGCGGAAAGTAGTGGCATCACTAGTTATGTCAATTTGCACAACCCTTCTTTTCTTCTGTAAATCTCGCTGCAAGTTGCCGGCTGATCTGCGAGGTTCTGTTGTATTTTATAAAGTTTGTAAAAATGAGTATAATTAAAGCGACCGATGAAAATGATGTTATCAAAAGATTGTGTTTGATAATTGAAGCAACGGCTGATTTAGCGATCCATAAATATGATCGTTTTACTGTAGGGTTGTCAGGTATTTATATTGTTTTATTTAACCTCAATTTGTCATTGACATGTCAGATAGTATCGAATTCGGGCTAGTGTAGGTATTAAACAAGATTGATTTTAATTATTAGTATCACAAAAAGGAAACAACTGTTCTATTATAAACTTTGCAATGTTCACGTATGTTTTATTATTCTTTCATACAGCCTTTCCTAAGAGTGGGCAAAGAGGATAGAACACCACATCGTCACGTACAGGCTCTGTTTCTCCATATCTATAGAAATTTTCGATTTGTTTGTATATAAATTTATATCGAATGTTTTTACAATTTTAGTCTCTATATATTCTTATTTTCTGTATGCAATATATGTAAAAATTGTTCTTTTCCCAAAAAGATTGTCTGAATTCCTTGTTTCTCAAAGAGCCACTCTAGTTTGTTTCTCTTTATTTTATGTCAAGAGTGTGAATTTATTTTTTTGTATTTTTTGAAGGCGGCTCTTTAATTAAATACCTGGAAGTTGGTCTTCCATCTATAGAGACGGATTGGTCCAAATGGCTGTTTTTCTTCTGCGATGAAAGGGTAGTTCCCGAGGATAGTGAAGACTCTACATTTGGTTCCTATAAGAAGAATCTTCTTGACAAAGTGCCACTCAAAGAATCGCAGTTTGTCAAAATCAAGCAGGGGGTGTCAGGTAATAATAATCAGTTTATTAAAAAAATAACAATTACTTTATCTACTACATACACACTTAGGTAATAGATATCTCTGGATCATGTCTAGTCTGCTTAACTAGGTACAACCTGTTTTAAGGCAGACATTTATATGCAATAAAAAACAATAACATTACTACCTACTAGTTAATTTACTATACAGTTATATAATATTAATTTATACCATTTATTATTTAAGAATGTATTTTGAGTAAATTTTCCGATTTTTCCCGACCTAAACCCAGTAACCAATTTTTTACAAATTTTATTAAATTAAATCCGGGTCATGGTTTTGCAATGTTCAGGTAACATATTGAATATTTTGGGGCCCAGAAACCTGAAGTTTCTTTGCCCGAATTCAGAGTTTGTGATAGACCCCATGACCCATCCTCTAGTTTGATTTCTGGTAGTGTGGGAGTGTTCCTTTTGGGATTTGGTAGAATAATTTGCTTTCACAAACATTATTATTCTAAAAATATATAATTGTCTTATATCTAAGATCTCAAATTCCACTAAAAACTTTATGCTGGGGTACCTGAAGGGCTTTTTTAAAATTATTTTAACTATTGATTTTTGAGCAGATTCTAGAGGTTTTAATATAGATTTTTTTAGTGCCTCCCCATCCTATTATGCCATAAGTTATAATTGAGTTACATAAAATAAAATACAGTTGTTTGAGTTTAATTAGGGATAAGGTAAGTCAATAAATACTTAAAATGTCAATTTATATAGGTTAGTAAATAATTATTCAACGTCCAGGCGGATGAAGAGTACAGTTGTGTGATTTAGAACCAGAACTTTTTGTTTTCAACTCGATGCCTGCTCTCAGGTAAAAATTCAGAGTAAGGTAATCAAACGGAGATAGGTTCTTGTTGTGAAGTAGTTGGCATAATTGCCTACCATTCTTGAGGTCCTGGGTTCGATATTTGGCAGGGTGGTCTTGGATTTTAAAGTTTGTTTAAACTGCAATATTTCATCGGTCCTAGACTGGAACCTGAAGCGTAAGACTGACCTTAACTTCATTTCAAAGATGATCAAAATACGGTGCATTTGGTTTAACAATGCAATGCCCTATGCACGAATAGATGCATTTAGAGAAATGTTTGAACATATTACAACAGAGATGGAGAACATTTTAGAGAAGGGAATATAGAAATCTGGGCATCTACGGGGCTTATGACCTGTCATCGGTCGGTTTGTTTATTTCGGTAATATTTTTTTTCCTTCCTTATTATGGTAGGACTAAAATTTCTTATTATATTTCTAGCTGAAGATGCAGCCTCACACTACAGAGACGAACTGTCTCGCCATTTCCCTTCCGAGGACCTTCCTCGCTTCAACCTTCTCCTGTTGGGGATGGGTCCCGATGGCCACACTTGTTCCTTGTTCCCCGGCCACTCCCTGCTCGAGGAGCGGACACTGACAGTAGCTCCGATTACCGACTCTCCGAAGCCACCTCCAGCGAGAATCACCCTAACATTCCCCGTCATCAACAATGCAGAGTGTTGTATTTTTGCATTAAGCGGAGAGGGCAAGGCAGAAATGTTAAAGGTATTTATTTTATAATTAATATTTGAAGGACTAGCTTTGTGTGTTGCTGTAATATTACTTTGTTTACAATTTTATTAAAAAGAAACGAAACGTTCAGGAAACAACATTTTGTGATTGTGCAATTTCCAAAACATCATAACTTTTAAATCAAATGAGATAATTTCAATCTGTAAAGAACTTCCAATATAAAATAATTATTATTTTTGATAATAATAGTACGTATTAAAATAGCGTATCTGGGACTACTGATGTTTATTGCTTTATTTATAGTTTAACTAAAAAAAGCTTTTATATGACGAAAGTGGACTTTGGTGTTTTATTCACATATAAAATAGCTTATTGCGATAATTTCTGCATTTTCGACATAAAAACGGCAAAAAGTGGACTCCTGTGTTTTGTTCTCTAACATGCTAATTAATTTCAAAACACAATTATGAAATTAATTTAGTAATTAAAGGATCATTCTGATAAATGAATTAGGTGTGATTTTTGATCAATTGGACGTTGTTATGCAGAAAGTGTCCAACCCTCAAAATGCTAAAAATGAGTTTAATGCCGGTTTCGATAGCTTACTACGGTATCTTTATGTGCTGAAAACGTCCAAGTTCCAAGTGCTATACTTTTTTGCCAAGAGCCGCAGAAAATCGTCAAACCCCTAGCACATTTTAAAAGTTAATATAACAGTGATAGCTGTGATGTGGGTTAGAAATTTCTTTGATCGGCAAGTCTATTTAAAAAGGGTCTATTTGCATTCAACTTAATCCATTTCTGCTTTGAAGAATCTCGGGTGTGCGGTGGTTTGACTTTGTGAGGAATGAAGTATAAGAGACCAGATGCAGCAAGTTCCGGTGACAACTGTCAACAAGCGGAGGCGATACAGTTAGCTAGGCCATATTCTGCGGATGCCTCCGGAGAGCCTTAACCACGCTTGCCTACTTTACAAGACATCAGGTTCTCAACGTCCTGGACGTCCACTGCTGTTCGTCGGCAGTTTATGTCAGAACTTCGGGACGGGAAACTGACTTTGGAAGACGCAAAGGAGTTGGCAGCCGATAGAGATGCATGGAGGCTCTTTGTGGATACCATATGCTCCAACTAGGGAGCGGACGTGGAATGATGATGTCGTTTCTGCTTATTTACACTAGGACTGGCACCTGAAGCGTAAGACTGATCGTCTTACCTCCATGTAACAAAAATAGAGAATAAAGATACGTGTATAAAAAAAGAGATACGCTGCGATTAATGAACCAATGCAGTGCCCTATGCACCATTGGATGTCGAAAGGGAGTGATGATAAAATTATTAGGTGTTAATTTTTATTTGAATTTGAAAGTAACTTTTTTACTAAACATTTAAGATTTATTCAATTTCAAATATGTACGCTATATTTCATTTATAACGCTAAATATTTATTTATTTATTTACAGAGAGTGCTGAAAGACAAGGAAGATTTACCTGTAAACAGAGTACAACCAAGTGCTGGAGTATTATATTGGATAGCAGACATGGCGGCCTGTAAATTACTCTAATTGTCTATAAGGATCTGATCTCGCTATAATCATTCCCAAATCATATACGGCATAATAAAGCAAAAACGTTTCAATATCTATTGAATCTTCTGTTTAAGTTTCTTACATATATTTTTTTAAATAAAAAAAAGTTCTATATTTTAAAATTGTTTTATAATGGCTTTTAAAAATCTGGTTGTAGATCTTGATTAATTATTGTTATTGATGTGGCCAAATGCGGATGTTATAAACTATTATACATAGTTTAAATTTTGTATTTTTATATTGCTCTGTTATAATAAATAAAAATTGTTTTTGATAAAGTGATGTGTGTGATTTTTTACTAATTTTCTACTAATGTTCAATGTATTGGTATATGTATCACTTGATTGTTCCCGACGCAATAATGTATTTTCTACACCGCTGGATCAAGCACCAGACTGTGAAAGGTAAAACAAAAGTATCATAAGACAGTAGCATACCAGAAGTTTATTGATTAATTTATACTATAATAATTGTTTATATTATAATAATTGCAGTTACATAAACCAGAACTAAATACAAAATACAAAATGGTAAAGTAACCACATAATCACGGTCTCGCAATATTCAGCGTTCGGCGCTATATTAGTTTACCATTCGGTTAGATCCCCTTAATAACCGGAAATCTTAATTTAATTTATACATTTATGATAGGTACACAATTATAATGTTATTCTAGTAGTAAATTAAGTATTTAAATAAAAAATGTGTTTGTTATAATATATGTCCCACCTTTGGCGCCCGCAGATCTCTACGAACTGTACCCCTTAGTAATAAGTCAGTCAATTTAAGTGTCACCGTGTCTTTCCATCCACATGTGCTATTTATATAAATACAACTCATTCACCTGTGCATACACTCGCTTCTCACATCTATTGCACAGTCGTCGGAAGTATGAACCGGCTCAGTTCACTTGGAATGATAATTCATAAGTTGAACTTTGAAAGAATCATTTCAACAAGATCATTGTAATTTTAACTTATAATTCTGTCGCTGCGAAAACCAGCTTTAACCGATCTCATTGTGGAGTAGATTTTTAAAGAAAAACACTTGTAGATTTTGCATATGATTTAATATTGTTAAATCATACATTGTGTAAGTTGTTGATCTTCGAAGGGAAATCCTAAGAAATTTCGATCGATTATTACGTATGTTGTACTACTTGGAAACTAATTCTGAATCGGGAACATTAATGCATTATACAATTTTCCCATCCCGTAGAGTCGAAACATCGAGAACCTTGAACATGCTGGTAAGAACTCTACAAAATTATATGTAAATTCATATTGCTTAAAGAAAAAAATAGACATTTAGAGTTTAAAAATATATATGTGAAAAAATAGATTTTTGGTTTTCAATGAGATATTGTATAGAGATTATTAAATTGCAAATTCTCCGGCGGTATCCTACTTTTTCTAAATGACTAAATATTTGGATACCGATGTTGATTTTGCTGAGAAATATTATTCTTCAATATTTGTTTATTTACTGCAAATAATTTAACATAAATTATTCTCTTAACGATAATTGATAGTGAAACATTCCCAATGTCAGGGTGTATTACAAGTATTTTGTAAATCTCTACGCAATATAACCATAGAGTACGTATTACAAATAGAATTGACTCGGTGTCTGATTTCTGATAATATGAAAATGCTTTTCGTATACAATATTAAAAAAATATAAATAATAAAATAGAAAAGTTAACACAACCAAATCAATTACCTAAAATTTTGCAGAATCGATAAACTTAAAAAGAAATAATATTAAAATTTGGAAAAATCAACTGCCGACGGGATATAGCAGGTCTCGTCAGCTACTTTCCTAATATTAACTAAAGCTAGCAAAATGCGGAAAGGAGAGTACACTCGGGATCCACAATGTACAAGAAACGGAACATCTATCTACAAAATGGAATCCTGCCAACACAACAACACAATAATACAGTAATAGCGGAGCCTAATAAAATGAGAATGATCGCGCTTAAAATTATAATATTCATATCGCCTAGGTACTGAAGTATAAACATTATCGAGAGAAATAATTCGGAACTCCTCGATGAAACCAGTCATCAGTAATAATTACATTACAAAATTTTGATCTATCTAAAATATCTTCTAAATAAATCTTATCGATGGAAAGAATATTTCGGATGACGCACGGCGCTTCACTCGGGATTTTCATAAAAACAATCTGCAAAAAATAATCCAATAGAATATATTCACATCGGCCGTCGTTGCGTAACGCAAGTTTGTTGAACTTTTACATTGTCGGCCGTTCTTCCGATAGAACGATGCGGAAATTCATATCCGATGATTTACAAATCAGAGTGACACACTAGATACTGACAGGGGGCAGGGGCGTCAGTGCGTGTCGATGCATTGGGTGGGTGTCGGTGGTACGAGGGAGAGCACTGCGGCTGGTCTAGTTGGCGTTCCAGTACGACGGGGAGTAACCCTGCTTGGCTGACCCCTGCTGCTGCTTCTGGCCGGAAGTTCCACTCCTCGAGTTGTTTGTACCGTTGTCCTGCAAAATACAACACTGTTAGATGCGGCACTTGGCATCGGTTAGTAGACAAGGAGAGCTGATTTAGCCTATTTGTTAGTCATTTTATAAGCATTTTTACATGTATGTACAAAACTGCATCCTGCATCGAGTGGTATTCACACAAGCGGTGTTGCATTAATGCGGTTAAAAGGTTATCTATTTAATGTTTTTTTTGGTATTTTGAATCTTGAAATAGGGCACACATAAACATATTCTTACATGTGCTCTAATAATAACAACGTACAATTTCTAATTAAATTTATTTCAACAGGGAGGAAAAACATTTTTGAGAAGGAAATATGGAAGTCTAGGCATTTACAGGGCTTATGACCTGTCATTGGCTATTTTAAGTGACCACTTAACACACTGTGTAACATTCACCACATAAGAAAGAATTGAAGGAATATAGATGATTAAATATGGGCGGAATGGTGAATGTGTACAACAGTGTGTAAAGTGGTCACTTAAACCAGTCAATGACAGGTCATAAGCCCTGTAGATGCCTAGACTTCTATATTTATTTACCCAAATATTTCGATTTTTGGGCCATTTTCAATGAGTTGTAAATAATATATTCATAATATCTTGCTCAAGGGTTCCTGACCTGATATCTTGTCCCAACTTAAGGCCTTAAAAATGTTGTTTTTATTTTAATAAAATTAATTTTAATTTTGTATGCATTTAAAAATGATTGCACAATGTTTTCAACAAATGTAAAATTATGCGAAGCATTATATTCCGATAAAACGATTTGGGTTTATTCTTTGACATCGTAATAAATCCCTTTCTTTTTCATTTATCAGTAAAACCTTCAAATTACCGGGGTACTAAATGTTAGTATAAGAGGTATTATTAAAAGTAAAAATGAAGCAAAGTTTCAAATAATAAAACAACTTTGTTTTTAACCACTTATTTTTCATTTTTTCTACTGACCTGATTCAAAGCTATACAAGCTTCTTTATCAAGGTTTACTTCTTCAAAGTTCATATTTTTAGTATCGATTCTAATTCATTGCTAATTAAGTTAAAGGCGGGATTAATTGAGTAGTTAGGATTGGAAAGCGATAAAGGGTTACAAAGTTTAGTAAGAAGATTTAATTCAACTCCAGGAAATGTTGTTTATTTTTTAGTAACTCATACACACAGAGATATTTAGATATATAATACGTACTTAGAATTGTAAAATTACAAAACCTGGTTTGAAATTCTTTTTTGGAACAAATAAACTATTTTGTTACTCGAGCCTTATTAAAAACTGTATATTGCATGGTTTTAAATAAGGCTAGGTACTCAATACAAGGTTTAACAGTGGATAAAACTATTTTATCACAATAAATGCGTAATTTGGAGCAGATATCGCAAGTTACCTGAATATTTTATTTTATTCAACACAATAAAGCGGGATATGTAATTTAGGCTCATCTTCTTTCATAAATTTATCTAAATATCCCTTTATCTCAATTGGTATTTCTTTCAAAATCATTCAGCGGGTTTTGTAACTCAACGACTCGTGATGAAAACAGAAAGAAATATTTTGAGGTTATGTACATAAAGGAGGTGTTTTATGATTTAGGCACACAAAATGATAAAACAAGTGTATGTGTAAGATTTCATCAAAATTAATGCGAAAGCTGATGAACACACGACGCAATATGCTTTTATTCTCTGCTCAACTGAGTGGTGCTATTTTAAGACAAGTTCATACGATGAAATTTCAATGAAAATTATAAGATTTACCTGTATCATTGTATAGTTAAGAATAAAATATGTCTGGACCAACATTGCCGATGTTAATGTCGTTTTCTTAATGAATTTTACGCAACCTATCTCTGATAGAAATACATGAATGTGATTTTTGTACAGTTTTCATACATTTATTTATGTGTTGAACACCTAAAATTTTGCTATATTTACGTTTTGCATTCTCTCATTCTTTTTTTTTATTAAATTTTAATATAAATTTGAACAGCAACTCTGAATAAGAAAACATTGAAAAAATGCATACGTATAAGATAAATCATATTATTATCATGTAATTAACTCTTTGCCCGTGACTCATGGTGATGCGCAAATTAGGTATTTGTTAATATTTTTTTCTTTTTGGGTGATACCGTGTATGTTGGATTTGTTCGGACGTTTCGGCTACCATTGCAGGAGCCATCTTCAGGATAAACTGAGTGAAACTGACTCAGTTTTCTTCCTTCGCACCTATTTAGGTATTTGTTATGTAACCATTTCATAAAAAGTATGAATGATTTTGCTTTGAGAAAGCTTGGATTAGATACTGTATTTCACAATGTGTTGGTTTTTCATATAAAATGTAAATATGGAGAAAACTAGCGACATCTATTGTTGAGACCATAAGTTTTGCAAATGCTTACTCACATATTCCCAACAAATTAAATTCTCTGTTGAAAATACCTAAATATGGTTCATTTACAATCAATCTATACGAGTATGACTGCCAGAAATATAACTTTGAATATTTTAATAGGGTTTTGTCACATTTTTTTTTTTAATTACCAAAAATAACAATGGTAATGATATAATAATTTTTTCCGTGTGACGATGTAAATTTTCATCAATGGTTATATTTTAATACACATATTTTGAATTACCTGAAAATGAGACATTTTGCGTCATACGGGACAAACAGCATGTATTACGTTACCACACCATATTATGCACAATTTTTGTTGGAAGCGCACTCGGACATGATGCCAATGCGAGCCGTTTTATATGGGTTCGTTTTTGAAAACTTGTTTTTTATACTATACATACATATCATTAGAATCATAAAAATCCACTCTAAACATTTAATATATTTTCAACATTATTACCGACATGTGAAAATATAACTGTAATTTTGAACATACTGTTTTTTTTCCTTTTAATAACAATACGGTAGTTTATATGGCGCCATTTTTAACACTATGGTAAATTGAAATAAGGATAAGAGTAATAACACGTCTTTTAACTTATCTTCGTAATATTTGAATTTATTGACTAAATAGAAATCCACAATGGAAAATAACAAATTGACATGACGATTGGTGTACCAATGCAGTGTCCTATGCACCATTAGGTGCGGAAAGGGAATGATGGTGATGATACTTTTTGAGGTGACTGAAATGTAATTAACACAATTTTATGGCATGAAAATCAAACACCTCTGATGTCTCCGCATTAAGAAAGGAAAGGCCATCAGAATGATCCCTCATATTCAGAGCCTTTCCTTTTAAAAAAAATTACCGTGTCAGTTGAGTTTTTAACTTGCATTATTGAGTTATGAAAATTTTTATGTGTATTAAAAAATTGAATCGTGCCACAAAGCGGTGTTGTATTGACGCAGTTAAGGGTGTTAATGTTACTATTTGTAAATTCATACATTTGCTAGAGACTGGGTAAGTAAAATCTACTATACGAAAATCACGCTATTGCATTTTTATCAGTGGTAGCTCACACTAAAAATCTGCGGGTTTTAACTGTACGATTAGTATAAATTGAAGACAATAGGAGACAAGAAATATAATCTATAAGTGTTAACTTACCCTCCTATTGTTACTGTTCACCCGTGCATCCATCTACAAAATAGAATACTGTTTAAAAAGAAAATCATGCAGTCAAAAAATTCAAGGGGTGCTATCGCTAAGTCCTGGTCGATTTCAGCCGATAAATGCACCTGCATCTAAACTAATTGTGACATAAAAAAGAAAGATCTGACAACGCTATTTAATTGCACAAGCAGTGATTTTTGTGAAAAGCTATAGGTATTTTATTTCATAGAGATCTGTACCTTAATGTGAAATTCAAATATTGTTTAATTTTTATTTATTTTTGTAAATAAATATTATTTGTGTTATGGTTTGATGAGTTATCTAAATTGTAAGCCATTTTCAACTGTGTAGTTTTAAATGTGCAAGAAAAATGGGATTTAAGTTACGATAAAACAGAGAGTGAACCTTTATGAAAATATTTTTTTAATGAATTCAAATCCATTGTGGAGTAACGGTCGATTAGTTTTCCTACAATGCAAAAGGTCTCAGGTTTAATTCTCGACGTGGTTGACATGAAAACATACTCGTACAATGAATAGTTAACAATTTCTACTTTTTTCAGAAATCCCAAAAAGACTGATTGTTTTACACAGTACTGCATGGAATAAATTTTGTGTAAAAAATTTTTTGCACAAATCTTTTCTTACAATAGTTATCGAATCAAATAGTAAACTATGTTTTATAATGCTCATATTATTTTAATGAGAAATCCATCTCATGAGAATAAAACAAAAGTTTTTAAATTGAATAATGTAATCTTTAGTATTAAATCACATCATACTGAAATGTGAAAATTACAAGCAGACCTCTATGAATAAAAAATACAATGACCCACGTTGCTTTGCATTGCCGAGAAATGTTTAAACCGTGAATTTCAATTGATAAATTACAAATGCCAAATTAAAGAAGAAAATATAAATTAACCGGATCAATCTCCAGCATCTAATTGATGTGAAAAAAACACTAACTAAATAAATGTTTTCGCGAGATAAAATTTTACACTATTCTAATCTAAAGCGAATTCTAATTTAATTTATAAAATGAATGAATTTTTAATAGCAGAAATAAGGCCTGAAACTGGTCATCTAGGATGGGAATTGAACCCATAAATTTACAGATTTATATTTTCTGCTATACCACATATGACATAATTAATACACACCGATCGATCAATAAAAATATTGTTCAATTTTACCAGGGGCGAAGTGGGCGTCCGAGTTTTATTAGTCTCATGGGGGCCAAAATATTTTGTAATGTTTTCGAAAATGTATGTAACCGTCAAACAGCAAAAAAGCTGGCATATATTTTTCGCAAATTTTGATAGCCAACAATACGCCCCTGTATACAAAAATGTAATATTTATTACAGTACACAAGTACGGAAGACTTTAATGCCACAAAAGATTCATTTGATTTTGTATTTTGTATGAAGGAAAAGCTCTTAAATTAAAATAATGAGTACATACAAAATAATTAGTTTTTTAATAAAACCTTTTCTTTTGGGCAGCTAATTCGTTCACGTTGTAACTATGTAACGCAGGCCTGATACAGGAGAATGCAGACGAGTCGGCAGCCGATAGAAGAGCCCAGGGGCTATTTGTAGACGCCACATTTATCTGTTAGTTTAACACGCAAAAAATAATGAGTCTCCACTGAGACGTCCCGTGTTGAAGAAAAACTACATACGGTCTGAGAGGACATGACACACATGTATTTTTTTTTCTTCGTTATTGTGTTTGCACATATACGAATAAATAAATTAGATAACAGTACGTACTACAGGTTATTTTTGAGGAATTACTTTAAAATTTATGCACAATAGTGAGAAACATTTTATCATCGCGTTAATTTAAATACAACGAAAGTCATTTGAAATGATTGAACATTTTTCACTGTATAAAATAGCATCTATCTCTTGTCATTTGAATGAAGAAATCGTTGATAAAAAAGAAACAAAACAAAGAAGATACATTTTCCTCAGAATACAGTGTACATATCGTCGTGATCATATAACAACGACGGATGTGCGAAAAATGTGACATTGACTTTCTTTTATCTTTGATCTTGAAAAGGTTTGATCTATCTTTATATTCCAGGTTTAAAAAAAAAAACATATAACTAACCCAATTAGCAAATAATATGCTTTTGTGCTTATCAAGTAGTGACAGTGTCAAAAAAAAAAATTAAACCACTCTCATGTACAGTTGAAAAAATTTACATGCATACGATCATGGTGATCTGTCATTACATTGCGTTTTTATAATTTAAATGCATCAACTAGTTTGCGGTTATGCCCGGAATAGCTGTCAAAATCATGTCTCTCATTTTAGAAACGCCAGTCAGAGATATTGTGTTCCTATAAAAAAAAACTGTCAGTGACGAAAGTGTCCCAGTACGATAGTTATATAAGACGATTATTCAACAGGATGCATTTATCCAATCTTATGCTAAGGACGACAATAGCTGTTGATGTTCTCATGCATCATGGTGGCCCACTGTGCGGATTTTGTTTTGTTGCATTATAGTAATTATATTATTCTCCGTCACAATAGATCTACACAGGTCGCAGTAGCGTCAGGAGCTTATATAGCACTGGTCCCACCTACAAAAATATGGCGCCACAGACGGCAAGGCCTGTCATATCGTTGACAAGTAATATTTCATTATCGATAAAGAAAATGACGACTACCGGTCGATACATAAATTAATTATAAACATAAATACGTAGTGTTTAAAACTGTCTGAACATTTTGTTAATTATCTCTGTTTATTAAGTTAATCTTCTTTAACAAATTACAACAGGGATGGAGAATACCTTAAATAAGGGAATATGGAAGTCTAGGCATTTACAGGGCTTATGACCTGTCATTGGCTGGTTTAAGTGGCCACTTTACACACTGTGTAACATTCACCATTTTGCCTATGTTTGAACATCCATATTTCTTCAATTCTTCCATGTGTTGATTTCAGTGAAGTTAAAGAGCTGAAACCTTTATTGTTGTGAAGAGATTCATCTGACTGAATTATTTCACATACTAGGCAACGCCTGAAAACAATGTTTCAATTTTAAACTTCTTCTTGGACCAGTTGGTTTCATTACAATATTTGAGTTTGTCCAAATGTAGACAAAAGACTGGATTTCACCCCCTCGGGAGTAATTAAGATTGACAAATTACAACAGGGATGGAGAATACCTTAAATAAGGGAATATGGACGTCTAGGCATTTACAGGGCTTACGACCTGTCATTGGCTGGTTTAAGTGGCCACTTTACACACTGTGTAACATTCAGGGGGTGAAATCCAGTATTTTGTCTACGAACATTTGGACAAACTCAAATATTGTAATTAATCTTCTTTGTTTAAAAAGTAACCCCAATGAGGTGACATTATTTGTATTATTGATTATAGTTTATAATGGAAAAAAAATGAATAAATAAATAAATATTCTTTTATGTAGCGAACACAATTTCCAGCATTTTTACTTCAAACCATCGAATACAGTCCAATCGGAAGTGAAATAAACTGTAAAATAGTATGTGTCCATGTAAGTGGATCTTCTGAGAAAAATAAGTGTTGAATACATTTATTTTTTAAACCCTAATCTGTCCGGAATAAATTTTAACCTCGCAGTTTGCCGGTCAACTATATTAAAAAACTGTACATATTACTTTAATTTACAGAGCTTTTCCAGTATGAATTTCTGATTACTTATGCCATTACAAATGATGAATGTTCTACGATACTTGCATAGGATGAGAAAAGAAATACAGAACAGCATGCAACCATACATAGTGTGTTAGTATGTTAATAGAGGTCAAATATGGTACCATCACCGAAGTTTGAAGAGACAAAAAAAAGGTTGGTTACTAGGACTAAAAAAGACATGCACTATTTGAAAAATGACTACATTACATACCAGGGATTTGGGACAAAGCAAAGGATACAAAAAAATATATGCAAAAAGAAAAAAATAGCATGGTAAAATTGTGTAATTCACGTTGAGACCAAAATGTTGCAATTGGAAATAAACGGTTTTTAAATTTTTACAAAAATTCATATTCAATTGTTATATTTTTAACATCTTTTGTAAATGTTGTCTGAGTCTTTGTCTGTGGTAGTTTATTGTATAAGTTCAGCCCCTGGAGCTCAATCACAGATGGCTATCGACATGCTAAAAAACGTGCTAAGTATTTGAGCAATCACCACGAACAATCATGAACACGCTGAAGTTATCGCGGTCGCGTTGCAAAACGAAATTCAACTTCGGTCAGTTCAAGAGGATTGGTTGAATCTCGCACACGCCTTCTTTCGATTTTTCTCGAGTGCCGTATTGCATTTAGCCGGCGGTCGGCAAGCCAAATGTTAAGAAAAGCAGTCGCCATAGTAATTGTTTGTAACTTGAAAACGAAATAACAAACCGGCACGAGATTACACGCGTGTTGACTTTTTTGATTTGACGTTTGACCACGGACTACGGATACGGAACTTATCTATGGCGTTTTGCAACGCGACCGCGATAACTTCAGCGTGTTCATGATTGTTCGTGGTGATTGCTCAAATACTTAGCACGTTTTTTAGCATGTCGATAGCCATCTGTGATTGAGCTCCTGGTTTATTATTAGTCTCGACTGTCCTTGTCTCATCTTGGAAAGTTGTGTATTGTCTGACTAACTTGCAAAGTTTAAGTTTTAATTCTTCGTCTACAATTACATCGGTGGCGAATTTATGAATAAATTTTGAGGATTTTCTATTTGGAGGAGTTCAGTTATATTCAATTGTTTAGTTTGTTTAAAGAGTTCTTTAGTTGATGTTAGATAAGGGAGGTCATATACTAACTTTAATATTTTATTTTGCTGTCTTACAAAGACATAAAAAAAATTACATAAATAGACTACAAGTCTATTTATGTCATTTTGATTTCCTACTCCCCATAGTAATTGCATATAACATATTTTAGTTTTTACATAGGCTTCCATCAAACATTAGATTTTTTTCCGTTTTTGGAACAAAGTTTTTGATTTGAATGATTTTAATAAGTTTTTGATAATGTCGCCACTTTCTTAATCAAATTATTATATCTGTCTATTGTTAGTCCTAAGTATTTTACATGATCAATTTAAATTAGTCATTATCATTTATGTAAGCATCTATTTTATGTCATTTATTTTAAGATTAAAAATTGATAATAGTACATTTTTTTTCATTAAGTGTAAGTAAGTTTGTGTTTGTCCATTTAGTCAAAATAGTTAGGTCTCTGTTTGTGTCCTTGTCTTTTGGTACATCAGTTTGATTTTTATAGAACAGTCCAATGTCGTTAGCATACATAATAAAGTTTCCTTTAAAATCGTACAGTGATAAGTTTTTATTATGATGATTATGACTTATGAAATAACTATTTTTACAGTAGTTATTTCAATTGTCCGTCCCTAGGAGATATAGAATACAGTTGTATGTAAAATAGAACCAGGACCCTGGACGAGCATTTTTGACGGCTAATCTCGGATAAAGTTCCCTAAAAAGGAAATCAAGTGGAGATATATGATCCCCTTGTAGGGTAATTGGCGCATTTGCCAACCGCGCTTGAGGTCCAAGATCGATTCCTGGCAGGGGTCAATGTGAAATATTTATTCTGAAGATTCACTGCATTCATCTGAAGCGTAAGATTGATCACCTTGCGTAATGTAAAAGATTTTTTTTGCACCACAAAAGGCCGGGAGGTCCAATTACAGTGGAGAATTACAGCACAGAATACCCAGGCATGAGAAAAATCAGATGAAATCAAACCTGGAACCTTCCAAGTGTGAAATACATGAATGATTAAAATACACCGCATTTGGTGCACCGATGCAGTGCCCTATGCATCACTTAGTTCAGAAAGGGGAATGATATTCCAAAGAGGAAATTAAAATTTTGATTTACAATTTTTTTATTTGTTAATAAACCATCAAACTAACCCAAATTTTAAAAAAATGCATTTTTATCATATTATCAGTACCATGATTTTTTAATGTTTTGTAATTTTAAAATTACACATGATGCAACAAGTTCTCGTCGGAGAGTTCTGCTGATTGGTGAGTTAGCTAGTGTTGTGACAACACTCTATCGTTGGTTTATCCGAGTGAATTCGTGACGTAGTTAATTTTTTCATACATTTTTGAGAAACTTCACCGTACAATGAAATGCTCTAATTTTTAGCGCATGTAAGAAAACATATCCAATTTCTTGTAGCACTGAACTTCTTCATTATTATTTTTCCTGTCATTGAACGAAATGAACAATACAGTTCCGTGTGTGAAATAGAACCAGAACTCTGGATAAATGCTTTTGATTCAATAGCTACTCTTAGATAAAAATCTAGAAAAAGGAAATACGAGTGGAGATCGGGACACCTCGTAGATGGTAAGAGTTTTTATCTACCACACCTGAGGCCCTGGGTAAGTATTCTGATGGGAAGTTAAAATTTATCTTCAATTATATCTACAAAGTAAAATTAAGTTTTCATTATGAAAAATAAAATATATTTACAATTTTTTTTTCTAAAAATGTTCAATTAACGGTTACCGACAAAGATACTTTGAATTTTGATATTAGTTTATACCGCCTCAGTATATCGATGAAGATAACCATTCATATTCGTGGCCCTGGGCTCAGTTCCTGGCAAGGTTAGCAAGAAATATGTATTTAATACTTCGTAGTCCCTGGACTAGATCTGAAGCATATAGCTTTCATCTTGCCTTCATGTACAAGATTATCACAATTGGATTACCAATGCAGTGCCCTATGCACCACTGGGTAAAGATAGGCAAATGATGATATTTCAACGGGGATGGAGATTCTCTTTGAGAAGGGAATACGGAAGTATAGGCATTTAAAGGAATTATGCCTGCTACGGCTGGTTAAAATTACAGTAAAATCCCTGTTTTACATTTTTCAAGGGAGCAACAAAAAAAGTGTAAAACTGAGGAAAACTTTTAAGTGAGCAAATGAAAAATGTATGGAGAAATTTAAATTTCAATTAAATATAATTATTGTACAAGACTATACTAAATTTACTGCAGAAAAATTGTAAGAACTGTCCTGATTGGGGATTATTCATATTTACCAATGATATACATAATTAAAAATATTTTGTATTTTTTCAAACAAAACTGCAATATGTTATTTTTTATTGAATTTAAAATGCATAAATAATTTAATTTAATAACCTTAAAAACACGAAAATAAAATTTTGAATTTGCGTAAAATGCATATAACGATTTTTTCCCTAAATATTGGGAAATTTAAATTATATGGTATCACTTTTTTTAGTATGGCACCACAAAATTTCAACTGTCATTTACATTGCGGACTGTTAAATACTTTCATGATAACTATTTAAACTATCTCCTTTTCACATTATGTGTGTATAACATCAAATAATATTTATATTGCCATTTTTTTTAATTTTCTGTATCGTAATTTATAGATATAAAGACTTTATTCATCCTTAACATTTGTCAACTGCATGTCACTATTTAGTAAAACGCCAAGTTAGACATATAGATAAAATGGTCAATTACACTGAACCTACTTTGAATTTAGTTTAAGACAAACATTTACACATTTTTATATTTACCTCAATTTTATTCTCCATTCACGCGGCGGCGCGCGGCTCGTCTTTTGACAGATCGAACGAGTTATGAAAAAAATTCGACGTAAAACCGGGGTTGTGAAAAACGTTAATTGGGGGGAAAATTTAATGAGAATGTATGGAAAAAAAATGGGACCTAAATATTTCGGTGTAAAATTGCGGGAAAACGTAAAAACGAGGAACGTAAAAATGAGGTTTTACTGTATCATTTTTCACTGTACATTTTCTGTCCCTGTTTGAATATTCACATTTCGAAAATTCTTCCTTCTGTTGATATTTGCGGAGTAAAAGAGGTGAAATCATTTTTTTTCACTGGCCAAGATGTCAAATTTCAGAACAGAATAACCGGGTTAAGACATTTAAATATTGTGGTGCAACGGGGAATCATGTAATATTATTAAATTAGGTCAGGAGTTGGGATTTCGAACACAGTAAAGATGTACTACAAAATAAAAATTAAAAAAGCATTGAACTGTGCATGCTGTACTGACAAAAAAATTATGGTTATCAAATAAAGATACCTCATATACTAAAAAAAATATAAAAGCAATGAATCAAATGGTCAGGTTACTGTCAGAAGTTGGTAGCTAACTTATTAAATCTGTAGTCTACAGAACAAATAAAAATAATAATTTAAAGGTACACAACAAAAATGGACTCATTGAATTTTTTCTAATATAGGATATTCATTTATGCATAACACATATGCTCATCCAGTTTTAAATTTCTATATTTTTTTTTAAATACATTATTTTTCCTGTTTCTCAAAAAAAAAAATTGCTTCACATGTCTAGAAGAATAAATTTCTAATTTATCCTTTAAAATATATTGATATTGTTGATATATTGTATACTTTTTTCGTTGCAATTTTTTTAAATTAGTGATGAAAAATAAGTACCCTATCTCCGGCTATCCATATGCAAAAAATTCCGTTGAGACGTGAAGGAAACACAAACAAACACACTTTCGTATTTATAATATTAGTATGGATTGACATCCAATTTCCGTAGCGAACTTCCTCAGTAATAAATAATACTTATCGGCTTAAATATTTTGCCAGGATGTATATAAAACCCGCGTAATTGTTTAAAACACATTTAGAATAATGTTTAAAGCCATAGTCCTGAGCACCATTGATATGCCTAAATTGTTTTGGGCGTGTACCAAATTTCAACAGCAACCTGACGTCGGGACGGAAATAAAAACCGATCGAGCGTGCGATAACACGGGTGTCTCTGTTCGCGGCAATACCTGGTGCTGCGCCGGCGGCGGGGGCATGGCCCCATGCTGGATGTAGAGGTGTTGAGGGTACTGGGCGCCCCCGACCCCTCCCGCGCCCCCCGCCCCCGCCAAGCTGAAGGGGGGCGGAGGGGTGGCGCTGTGGTACGCCGCCTTGTCGTAACTCTGGAACAACAAATCTTGTCAGTAATTTGATTTTGAAAGATATTCCAAGAGTTTAAGACATTAAAAAAATATTTATTTACTGGAAACTTTTTGTTTAGTACAGTAGTCTCTATAATCTGAACAATTAAAAACTGAGCCTGTTAAGCTGAGATAATAGGAATTGCAAGCGTGTCTCACATTAGCGGAAATTTAAGGGAACTCATTTTATTAATATTATTATGGCTAACTTATAAAGTGCCATTTTCGTAATACAGTCGAACTTGGTTATAACGATCACGGAAATAGCGAGATCTCAGATGTAACGAGGAAACACTCATTGACATTTTAGTTTAAGGTTTTCTCCATACATTTATTCACTTTTACAACAAGCTACTTCTCGGACATACCAAACAAAAATATAGTCAACAGTTGAGCAAAAAATCTTCAATCGTTTATAAACATAATTTTGAAAAGAACTGAGCAATAAAATCTAAATGGGCAGCTAACTTAGGACCGATGCCGCTGGGTATCGGGATCAGAAGACGTTTCTGACACTACGGAAGTATCTAAGTACCTAATTGGTGTTAATGCCGACAACATTAAAAAAATATCACATACATGGTTGAAATTGCGTGTAAAAAATTCAAGCTTTTTGAGTACCCAGTAAGTACTGGCTCGGCACCATATTACAATTTACAACTTCTTTTGTAGTTTATGAATGATATTCTTATTTTGAGGGCTTTTACAAAGCTTTCTAATTTTTTTTAATGTTTTATGGGTCAGTGCATAATAAACAATACGAGTGGGTGATGTCAGATCAGTTGAAAATTAACCCTCAAATTATAAACATGTCTACTAACAAGAGGATGTGTCTCCCAATTCTTGAAAAAGTAGCCATTATTTGTGAAATAGAATGTGGCGTAAAAAATCTTCTTATCCACAGTGCAAATATTGCGGAAAATAATAATGTTTATTTATCTGCATTTCAAATTTAGAAAGTAGTATGTTTGTAAGCATTTGTTATAATTTTTTTAATGGTTTTATTTTATTAATTATCAGTATAAACCATTAGTATATTTATTTGTTTACTTAGACTATATGCAATTGAAATTGGATTAAAAAACCACCTTTCTCTAGTATAACAAATAATGCTTATAACGAGCAAATTCAGTCAGTCCCATTTTCCTCATAATAAACAAGTTCGACTGTATAATACCTCAAGGGTGTTTAAGAGCATTTAGTACGAATATCATAAGCACAAAGAGGAAGAAAAATTTTGAGAAAAGAATAGAGGTCTAGGCATTAACAGTGCTTTAGCTAATAGCTAGAAGCTCTTATCAGTGTAGGTGAGATGTCTATAAATTATTTCACCTATAAAGAAATGACTGCCTTTGAATGCCTAGCTGTGGAGTTACTCACTCCTCGCTTCACCCCTTCTGTGTTGGTGCATTTGTAAAGCGGAGAGAAACTCACATTGACCTTGTTGAGAGAAACGTGCGCCTTGCCAGCTCCGTACATGGAGTTGTTGAGATCAGTAGACGCAGACGTGGAGTTGCTCACTCCTTGCTTCACCCCACTAGACTGCTGTGCCGTTGTGTAGCCACCTGTAACAAACAATTAATGCAACATAAGCGTAGGCAAGACATAAAAACCTAAATGAAATCTACTAGATTATTCTAACCATTTTTTTTTTAAACCGAAAGAAACTCTATTTCTTATCTTTTTTTACCATATATCCTTTAGAAAAAGAGTTTTTTTTTGTTAAACCTTGAGAAAATGATAAGTACAAAAACATATAAATAATATTACATTAGTGCCGCTGAATGGCCAATATGGCAGCCTCCGTTGTATAGTGGTCAAGACAGTTGACCCACGCTCGGACGGTTTCCTCAATTTTCCTCAAGCCCGTATGTTCTGTGCTGTAAATCACCACTGCAATTGGGCCTCCTGGCCTGTTACGGTTAAATCTTTGTAAAAACATGATGTAGAAATTAAACTATCCAGAAGAATTATTTATATATGATAGCGCAAAATAAGTAATGGTACACAACTTGCATTATTATTATTAAAAATATGAGAACAAATCTATGCTTGAATACTGGTCACACAGCTACACATTACCTACATACATTGTGGCGCGTATGTATATGGGCTCCGGATTAATTAATTCAATATGTTTCCCTTTGTGACGCTTGGTAAAGTTTTGGCATGCTCGTGTATACTGACCGGACTTGTAGTCTTGCTGCTGTGACTGTTGCTGCTCATAGGCCTGCTGCTGGGGTTGGGGGGCTCCGTATGTGGCGCCCACGTAGCCCCCTCCACCCACCCCCTTCCCGCTGCCATACGTGGATGATGCTGTACCGCCACCCGTCGCCATCTGTCAACAGACATCAATAAACATTCAGTTTTTTATATTGGTCAGGTGCACATTTTGGGTTATTTTGCTGTGCGTCAATTTGTAAAATCAAAACAATTATTGACTTATACAGAAATACAGTGTTTAACCCCTTGCTCCCTGACGGTGCAAATTTATCCAGATGTAAAATAACCCATATATCTCTTATATCAATCAATCAATTTCTTTTCATGTTCCCAACCATGTCACCAGAAGTCAAAATCTGCTATTAATTAAATTTTCTAAGAGCAACTTTTGTTTTTATGCCCCAATCTCCAGAATGTGTAGTTTAGTCAATTCGTCAAACGACTTGGAATTTTTTGGGATAGATTTTCCGGCTTTTCGTAGATCTGTTCGCCACTAAAACAGTGTGGGATGAATTGGATGATTGGATTGGCATGGTTTAGCTCGAAGTCTTATGTTTTTCGTTTTTATAAATATATTGTATACCAATATTGTATTTCCCTTGTTTGTCTTTGCTACATAGTTTTATGTTATTTTTGTTCAGTTTCTTGAATGTATGTTTCTTCATGTAACTTTTGTAATTGGCTTAGGTCGTATATATAACAAATAAAATATGAGAATGCATTTGGTGTAACTAATCACTGTCTGTACATATTTTGTCATTTTTAAATGGTTTTACGCGGGTCATCACCCAATAAAAATCTATAATAAATATCGATCCACTGATTGTATTTTATAATGCAGTGTGGATTTTTGCCATGGTGAGTAATGGGCCAATCATGCGAAATTACGTAGTGGGCTCATGGTTTGCACGTGCACAGCGGTCCAGTGTGAAAGCACGATAGAGACCTTTTAAATTTATTCAAAATTGTAAATTCAATATGGGATTGCCCTGAACTATTATCTCTCATCAACTTCAGGGTGCCTGGAAGAATGACTAGACAGGTGCCACCGTTTTGTAGCAACAAATCACAGACAGTGTATACTTGTAATGCCGTATTAAATAGACTTCATGAACTCGGCAATAGTTATTCCCACGTATCTGATATATTTAGTGTAGGGTATTTTTCCTATAGAACAAACCTTTTGAACTTTTTCAAAGATGGTGAATGGTAATTATATTTATTTATTCATGCATTTCATAATATAAATATATACAGTTTTTTGTTCACTTTGCCTAGCTGTGTGAAACAGTACTTATGATTTTCTTGTTGTTTTACTGTAGAAAGTTTTATTATTAAAATTTTCTACTGAATATGCTGTATAATTTTTAGGTTAATTTTTTTACATATAAATCTTGTATAATTTTTGGTTTAATTTTTTTTTATAAATCTTGGGTATTAGGAAATTCATGTTTAAAAAAAAATAAAAATATTAAGCCAAATATGTCAATATTACAAATGTTTGTAAAAGGCAGATTTTCCATTTATGTTTATAAAATAAAATAAATAAATAACATCATATTATTTTGTCACAGAAGCTCCCTGAATCGACAGGCATACTAAATCCTATATCCAAATAACGTATTTTCATCTCTCTCAACTATCATGCGTAAGTGATAATAATGAAACATACCGGGTAGAGCGGCGGGGTGCCGTACTGGAAACTCCCCGGCACCATGCCCGGCTGGTAGAAGTACGCCGCGTACGGCTGCGCCACGACCGGCGGCTGCCCGGGCGCGGCCGCCTGCCCGCCCTGGGCGCCGCCCGGCGCGGCCCCCGCGCCCGCCGCGCCGCCGCCTGCGCCCAGCGCCGGCGAGCCCGCCTCGCCCGCGCGCCCGAAGCGCCCGTCGAGCGAGAAGGGCGCGTCCGGGGCGCGGGTTGAAGGGTAGGCCATGTCGTAGTAGCCCGTCTGAAATGTTGGGATGTTTTAGGTAACTCGAGCAAATTTGTATGAACATAATATACACCTTTTTCAGTCAAAGAGATGAGTATTTACATTATTTTATTTATTTACCTTCTTGTACATAATATTAAATACAGTTAAACCCCTGTTTTACCTTTTTCAAGGAAGCAGCAAAAAAAGTGTTAAACTGAGGAAAACGCTAAAGTGAGGAAATGAAAAATTGCAGAAAAATTGTAAAAACGGTCATAATTGGGGATGATTTCATTAATAATCAATAATACAATGTGTTTTTTTTATTTTATTGAATTTAAAAAAACATGTTTAAATAATCTTATGTAGGTAGGTAGGTACTTAACCTTAAAAACTTGAGGAAATGAAAAATGTATGGAAAAAAATAATTTCATAACAATATAATTATTGTACAAGACTATACTAAATTTACTGCAGAAAAATTGTAAAAACTGTCATGATTGGGGATTATTCATATTTACCAATGATATAAATAAAAATATTTCATATTTTTTCAAACAAAACTGGATTGTGTTATTTTTTTATTGACTTAAAAAAAATACATGCATAAATAAATTTATCTTGGTACTTAACCTTAAAAAAAAAAGAAAATAAAACTTTGAATTTGCATAAAATGTATGCAATGATTTTTTCCCTAAATATTGGGAAATTTTATTTATATGGTATCACTTTTTTTAGTATAGCACCACAGAATTTCAACTGTCATTTACATCGCAGCCAAACTGTTTAACACTTTTATGATAACTGTTCAAACTATCTTCTTTTCGCATTATGTTTACAACTTCAAATAATATTTCTATTGCCGATTTTTCAAACTTTCTGCATCGTAACTGCATGTCACAATTTAGTAAAATGTAAAAATTAGACACTTAAACAAAATGGCCAATTACACTGCACCGACATTGAATTTAGTAAGACAATAATTTACACATTTTTTTATTTACCTCGATTTTATTCTCCATTCACGTGGCGGCGCACAGCTCGGTGTCTTTTGACAGATCGAGTGAGTTTCAAAAAAATTTCAAGGTAAAAACCGGGGTTATGAAAACCGTAAAAAACGTTAATTGGGGGGATATTTGAATGAGAATGTATGGAAAAAAATGGGACCCAAACATTTTGGTGTAAAAAGCAGGAAAATGTAAAATTGAGAAACGTAAAAATGAGGTTTTACTGTATTGTACATTGGCGGGTTTCTTCAGGTGTGATTTAAACAGGGATACTGTAGAAACATCTTCGAAAGAGGATGGGAGATCCACAGTCCACAGTCGAGCTGCTCGGACACTACATGAGTTAGATAAGAAAAAGGAATTGTGTATGGAAATTATGAAGGTGCTTTGAGAGTTAGAACTAAGAGGTTAACCATGAACTGATAAGCGTTAAAAATTTTCATGGAGGTTTATAGGAGAGTTAGGACTATGAAGAACAGTGAACAGAAATGGGAGGGAGCGATAGTTTCTCCATCTAATTTTGATCTATTTCAGTTGTCTATGGTAATCAAATATGTAAGTGTAATCAAATAAAAACCTACAACCTGCTTCTACTGTTTATTTAGACGAAAAATTGTTTTAATTATATTAAATGTCATACTTAGTACATACTTTGATGGGGTGCAAATGTGATAATATTATAGATAATTTAGAAATAAAAATGTTATGAGGTTTTAAAAAAAAATTATGAGAAAAATCAATGATTTGCAACAATAATTTGTAATTAAATAAATTACTATAACAGAACTCACCATGTGGTGGGGCAGCCTCTGCTGAAGCATCTGCACCTCCTCGTACCCGTAGGGCAGCGGCTGCTGGTAGAAGGGCTGGCTCATGATGTACTGGCCCATGACGCCAACATGGCCCCCGGCTCCCACGCCCACCCCTGACACAGAGGAGGAGACGCTACACTTCCCTGGCCGGGGCGAGGTTAGTGGCGTCGAGACATGTTAGGCGGGTGAGAGGGTGAAGGAAGGCAAAAGTAAGGCATTTTTATAGCAACCGTTCCCTGAGGTTTGGGCAACCGGAATGTATGTTAAAATGTCGGGGAAATGTTAAATTATGTAAGGGACCAAGTCTGTGGCATTCAGGTAAAGATTAGTGGCGTCGAGGCATGTTAAGCGGGTGAGAGGGTGAAGGAAGGCAAAAGTAAGGCAGTTTTATAGCAACCGTCCCCTGATGTTTGGGCAACTGGAATGTATGTTTTTATGTAGGGGAAATGTTAAATTATGTAAGGGACCAAGTCTGTGGCATTCAGGTAAAGATTAGTGGCGTCGAGACATGTTAGGCGGGTGAGAGGGTGAAGAAAGGCAAAAGAAAAGCAGTTTTATAACAACCGTCCGCTGACATTTGGGCAACCCGCAAAGCGTGATTTAATGTTGGAGAATTTTTTTAATGATGTAAGAGATCGAGTGAAAATTCTTCAAAAGAGGGAGATGAGAGCTTACAAAAAGATATACATATTATATTTACATAGCACATCCAATAAAATAGTCATAACACGAAAAAATCTGATTTTTAGTTAGTATACAGAATAAATTATTAAAATAACATTAGGCATTTGCACCTGCCATTAGCTGGTTTATGTGATACGTTGTCAATGTTTACCATCCATATTCCTTCAATTATTTCACCCGTTGATTCCAGCTGTTTTTCTTCACAAAAATATATGGAAGAATCAAATAAATACAGGTGTTAGGACATAGGCAGAATATCACATTTTGTTAGAAAATTTCAGAATTCTGTCAAGTTTAGAATTTACACTTCACTGAATAATGTGCAAAAGATTACTTAAATCTGTTGACAGGTTATAAGCCTATACTTCTATAATCCAATTCTCAAAGAGATTCTCCAACTCTGTTGAAATATGTTTGTATCTGTTATTGACTAATAATTATTAGTCAAAAACATTCTGTAAAAAGCCTCTAAACAAATATAACCATACTAACTAGGCAAATTACTTGATTTAAAAAATAAAATAAAAAAATAATATTTGCAATCTTATGATTTACCAAAATATTTCATTTTGAGGGCCATTTTCAATGAGATGTAAAGAACTCAATAACTAATAAAATCAATATATTGCTGCTCTTACTATAATGTGTCATTAACTTCTCATCGTTTCTTTGAATCCCTTAAAATAAATATGTGTTTATGTTTTTCTTTTTTTAAAAAATGTTATTACTATTTTATTTTATTTTTACATCTGAGCATGTTTTTCATTCTTTATTTCCATTCTTAATTCTTAATTACTCTTACAAATTTTCTTCATTTTTAATATTATTTCCATTTGTAAATACTCACTACAAACTACAAACCTTAAAATATATTTTTTCCACTTAAATTTTAATTTTTAAACAACTTTTATTAATGTTTTCTTTTTCCTTCTCTTTTTTATACTTTCATAATTAACCTTACATTTAATTGCTTTTTAATATGGAAACTTCACTGGTCCATTAGAATTAAGTCCAATTGTGTAAAATATTAAACTTTGTAACTGTACTGTATGTTTCCTGAATAAAAGAAAATAAAAAAAATAAAAAAACTCACTTTTGGAAAATGGGAATCAAGTTGAGGTACCGTGGGATTTGAACCACGGACCTTTGAGCCGTGAGTCCGAGACACTAGCCACGGGACCACAACCGTATTTAATTTTTACAATTTACCTAAATTTAAAAAATAATATGACTATTATTTTTTTCTTAACTTTTTGGAAGTTAGAAATAAAAACCATATCTACTTTTAAAACTAACTGAAAAACTGAATTTATGACCTCTACATAATATATTTTAGTTACCTGACGTTGTAGAAATCTTAGTGGAGGATTGCGTTGACTGCCCTGTTTGGGAATTGGATAGACTGTTGTTTGCTGTAGTTACCACAGGCTCATACTGGAACATGAAAAACAACAAAATTAATTTTAAAAAAAATGAAATATAAACTCCTGAAGGAAAAAAAGTAAAATTACCAAAATAATTATGAAGAAGTCTAGCGTTCTTTTCATATCATCATCAGCAACCCCTACCTGCACCCGGTAGTGCATAGGACACTACATCGAATCGCCAAATACAGTGTACCTTGATCATCTGTTGCATAAAGGTAAGGTGATCAGTCTTACACTTAAGGTACCAGCCCAGGGACAGTGAAATATTGCAGTGTTAAACCACTTTTAAAAAACACATTTCATGTCAACCGTGCCAGGAATCGAACCCGGGACCGAAAGCACGGTAGGCGAACGCACTAAACAACTACACCACGAGGCCGACTTATCCGCACTCGATTTCGTTATTCAGGATTTTTAGCTGAGAGGAGTCATCGAGTCGAAAACCTTGTCCAGATTTCTGGTCATATTTCACACAGAAACTGTATTCTTCATCCGCCTGGACAAAGACAACTAGATATTTAAATAGCCAAAAGTATTTAAGATTTTTTGGGTTACACTATAATTAATTCTTATTCTTATCTTGGCAGAACGAAAAAACGTTTGATGAATATCGAACAAACTTTTTTTAATATTATTGTTATCAATATATATTGATGAGGTAGTAACCTCGAAACCAGTCGAAGTGTAATAAAAAAAAAATTAAAGTGGTTTATACAAATTTATAAACAAATAAGTGTAAACTTTTTTTTGTTTTAATAAACGTATATTATGCAGTTAGGAATGAAAAATATGGAAAAGCAATTTTAACAAGATGTTGTTTTAGTTCATGAGAAAAAATGAGATCATTTGTTTCCTATAGGATACATTCCCAAGAAAAGGGTTAAAGATGTTCAAAGTAAAAAAAAAAACTTAAAAACTCTCCACACAAATTCTTCACAACGCTGTGAATTAAAAAAAAAAATTGACAAAAACCGAAGGGAATAGAGATAATTTGTAATACGCTTTGCTAACTTTAGTCAAATAAATGTCTTACTCTGTACATTTTATTTCACTTGACTCATGACGGTCAGTTTGGATTGGCAAAGAGAAATGGTGATGACATAAAACTTACAAATATTGAAGTGTTTAAAAGTATTTTTTATCCGTTTTTCCATACATTTCGGATAAATTTTGTCATTATTATTAAATTTAATGCTTGCGCCAGAAAATATCTTTTATTCCAATTTTAGATAACGCTAAACTTCTTCATTAAAATATTTAAAATATCCAAAGCTTACCGGGAGATGATTTTATAAAATGAAGAATTAATCTGCAATGTTACAGGTTAATATGTAATTGTCAAGCTGGGAATGTGTTAATAATTAAAAAAAAAAAAAATAACATTCAGGTAAAAAATTGTGTTAGGTATGACAGATAAATTAAAGCATTTTAGCTACTCAAACCCCCACAAAATATTTGGTACATTTTGTTTGGTAATTTCCGTGTAGGTATACTTAACTTGTACTAAACCTCAGGGTAATAATGCGCCAAGCTATAGAGAAGCCCTATCGCTATGTTTCATAGAACGGAAGCGTTGTTGGTTAGCGACAACTTCACTCTGCTAGCGGCTATTTTTTTTGTTTGGCAACAGACGCGTAACGGTCATAACGGATGCTTTTGTCACTGCTTGGTTTTGTTTGTAAATAACTTGGATATTTACGTTATAATAAATAAAAATCGACAATGGTGAATAGCAGTATGTTTGGTTGCAGCAGTATTGAAGTCGCATTGTTTTGCTGTGAACTGTAACTAACTTAATAGTCATAGAATGGTTTTCCTACGTTTGGGCTCCTCTATAGCTTAGCGCATTACTACTCTGAGTGCTAAACCAAGTTTGTATTTCAGTCAAACATCCGGTTACATTCCATGATTTGAATTTGCTGTTTTGGTAGTAATAAAAAAATATTTTAAATTAACTTTCATGGAACATTAAATATTAATGACGCAAGAATGCGAACTAATTGTTTGCGGTCATTCATTGGCTTGTTTCGATCATATTGTGGATATACTGGCAAAAAACATTAACTCGAAAATATGCAGATTTGACTTAATGATGCAGTTTTGTAAAGTTTTTTACGCTCCACAAACTGGCAAAATTAGTGTATTTTGCCAGTTTGTGGAGCGTAGTCATATGAAATTTCGTATATCTGTAGTTTTAAAAATAAATTTAAGGTTAAGTCGTATACTCGGTATTTTATTCAGGCTAAAAGCTTTAAATAACTTAATATTTACTTAAAATAAAATTAAGAAACGGAAAAATTAAAAACATTCTTAAATGAGCACTTAACATCTTACTATATTTAAATAAGATGTAAAAGAATAAAATTGGGACAAAACTTAAATGCTTGATTTCTCAAAACAGGGATTTGAGAGTGAAAGCCTTTTGCCAGTATACCCAAAATATATCATCATATAGATGTGCTAGACCAGTGGTCATCAAACTGCAGCTTGAGAGCTGAACGTGGCTCTTTAGCTACTGAACTGCGGCTTACACAGAGCAAGTATCCCTTTCTGTTTGATCTATTTTGTTTATGCATCCTAAAAAACAACTTTTACGATTATGTATTTTGCATTATTAAGGATATTGCAAATACCGTAATTAAATGCACAAAGAAACATCATATAACACCAACGGCTACCCATCACTGCGTAACTCAAGTTTGACCACTTGAGGATTAAAACATTATAATAACCTCCCCAATGAACTAAACTAAAAACTATTACATCACTAAATAAATTCAAAGTAATTTAATAAAACTTTTTGAACCCGAGTAAAAACATCATTCTATTTAAATTAGTATTACTGTATTATAATTTTCTGTTTTTCTCTATGTTTTGTATAACTTTTTTATTTTTATTCTCATGTATATTCGAAATTACAGGCAAACGACGTTTCGCCGGTTCAATTTACGCCGATTTACAATTATGCCGGTTGGGGCCGGCATGGGATTCCCCGGTTTAGCAGACACCAGACGATAGCAGGCACTGCGTTTCTAATAGCAGACACACTTTTACACGTTGTTTTAATATATTACCGTGTGCGCGAGCAGCCTATTGTGTGTGTGAAATTGTTTCAGAGCTAGTTTTCGTTTTGTTTTTAAGAAAAATAAAAAGGTATGATTATATTTTTATTTTATTATTATTAAAATTAAAAGAATATTCAAATATTTGTAGTTTATGCTATGATAACTATAACAATGTAAGCCACTCTCCAAACACAAGAGCTAGTCTCTTTTTTTAGAAAGTTACAGTTTTAAGATTAACTGAATTAACAGTAGATTGGTGCTTGAATCGATTGTGTCTTCTTGATTAGTTGCGAGTACATTATAATGATTATGGTGATTTACACACTCTGCAGCCGGAAGATCTACAACTTCAGAGTTTTGATTGACATATTCTGGATGTTGTCCTGCGTTGTTATAAGCCTGTTGCTGCACATGTTGTTGACCTCCTTGATGTGTTTGTTCATGAGAAATCATCTGACTATCGATGATCTGATACTTGACATGTATTTGAATCTTCTGTTTTGGCTAAAAATGGATTAGTTTCTAGCTGCTGAGTATTATGTTGATTATATTCAATAGCGTGCTGATTACATTGATTACCTAGGTTCGAAGAATTTGGTATATTGGAATGCCTAAGAGCGTGTTGATGGGTATTTAGGTGGGAATACTGCTGAGTACTGGTACTTTGATGATCATGAGGTTGGGATCATGATCATCATTATAACAGAAAAAGAAACATGTACAACATTATGTAATTAATTAATAAAAAAATCTGTAAGTTTTAATCCCTCTCTTCTTAGGTAGTCAAATTTGAGTTACGCGGTGATGGATTGCCGTTGACGTTAAAATTGTTTCAATTTCAACAGATGGGGCAAGTATGACCGATGTTAGAATACGTTTTGTTCCTATTTTGAAGGCAAAAATTAATCACAAAATACTTGTTTACAATTGCATCATTCATCAAGAAGCGCGCGCATACATTTCCAGAAAAAAGTGCAATGTTGCGGAATTGGAGATCAAGATTTTCAACAAAATTTTATTGTAGTTAATTTTTTTATATAGCCAACATAAAGATTTTTTAGTTAAAATTGTGAGTAAATACGCAAATCTTGCTGCATCATAAGAGGAAAATATTTGAAATAAAAATTAATGTGTTTCTCAAAAGAAATCTTAATTATTGTACGCTGACCTTTGGCTTTTCTGACTAATAATGAGTTTGCCGACCGCTATACTAGCCTTACAATGACAGAAAAAACGCAAACAAAAATAAATTTAAATATAAGAAATGTCTGTATTTTTTTTTTAAATTAGGGCAATACCACCTTGCTCTCGCGATATGACCCTGAAACACAATGTATATTATGGAAGACTTACCTGCGTGTCCTTGACATTAGAGGACATCTTGTTTGAGTTGGTCTGGAGAGCTTGATAGCTATTATAAGGTACATTGGACGCCGTATATAAGCCACTTTGTCCATACACGGACACCGACGATGAATTCTGCAAACCAACACAAAACACTCCACTCATCCATCATTGTTTCGCCAATCTTCAACTCTTAGTTTACGCGGGATAAAAGATACAATATTGGATTGTTACTCGAAATTATACTACAGGAAGTTCTAGAAACATTTTTTTTTAAACCTAACCCGTTCGGTAGTAAGAAAAAATTATTTATTGTTGAAAAGGTGTTTTCTTATTTAAAATTACACAGTACAAAATTATAAATATTAATTTTACTCTTATCTGTTTACAATAACAATAAAATTAATTGATTATTTGTACTGTTTTCAGATCATATTATTTTGTAAAGGATCTATTAACGCAATAATTATTTTTTTCTTGTAGGACCTAATGATGCGTAAGCCATTTTATCGATTTGATTCATTTAAAATTTTTAACTATGTAATGGTAAGCTTCAAGAACCAGTAAAGGGTGACATATTTAATATTTTTATTTACATTTATTTTTTTTGAAATCCCCGCTGTGAAAGTATTACTAACTTTGAGAGAATGAGTCATTCTTCAAGATTTCAATGTAGTTTTAACAACTCTGAACTAAATATTCAGTGGGTAATTTAATAATGAAGAATATTGTTAATGTTATGTACTTTTGATCCCCTAAGCATAAAGAAAAAGAAAAAAAGAGTATGAGAGTTAGTTTGTTAACTGTTAAACACATGGAAAAAAGTATAAAACATTTCCAAACAACGATAGTTCAATCGGGAGAAAAAGCTTGTTAATTAAAAAAATATTTAGATAGTGCAGACATATATTTCAAGTAAATAAATTAGGGTACCCGAACATTATTGCCACAGGAAACAATAACCACAGAAAATCATTTTTGTAACTGTATAAATAAGTATTTTTGTATATATCGCCGCCAAATAGTTAAATCAACCCTTATTTAGGCGGCTAGGCTGTTCATTAAATGCCGACATTCAATTGAATGGCTAACGGACGCTTAGCCATAATGTTGAAAACAATATTTAAGGAAAGGGCTGAACGTCACTTAACCTCTTTAATTTTAATACAACAATAATAATTGTTTTGTTTATTTTGTTACGTTAATGGGTTAGGTTAAGTTAAATAAAAATAAACAAAACATTATTATACTTAACCAAACCTATCCCAAACAAACCAGGCAGTTATTGGTTAGGCTGTTTCCAAAGGGCTAGCTTTTAACCAGCCAACACATTTAACTTTGAGCTATCTTAATTCATTTAACGAACGGCCTAGTCATTTAATTGAATGCCGATATTTAAAGAACAGCTAGCCGCCCAATTGAGTGGCTGATTGAACTTTTTGGCGGTGACATATTTACTAGGCTACTGCAGAAACACAAATTATGTGGGCCGATAAAAATGTATACTCTGTAAGACAAACTGATGCGCTGTTAGTGTTATTTAAGCTTACTAAGAAAATCAAATTCAGGTGTACTGACGATGCACCAATTTCTATGGAAGTTTGGCATCAGAAAACTAACGAACAATTATTTTAAAAAGCTACGAACTAATGTATTTCAAAAATACTTCCTTTCTTTCTGATTAACATTATTGAATAGTCAGTATGTCGTCATCAGATTTACATTAATTTGAATAATGATATGAAATTTAAAAACAAGATATTAAAACTGGCAAAAAAATATTTTAGTTATATTTTTAGCATAAAAAAGGTCAAGAAAAAAAACACATTAAGACAATTTTACATAATTTAAAAAAATTAAATTTGAAACATTTACTGTGAAATAAGCAAAGGAAGAAAATTATAGATTTTTTTGTCAATACTAACAAATTTTAGTTTTACAAGCCATTGACAGATGAATTTCTACTGATGAAACTAAATTTCAAATAAATTTAAAAAGTTACTGCTTTGTACATAATTAATTTCATAGATCTGCACCTTGATTAAATCATTTTTTTTTTAAATAACACTTGTGTCCAGTAAAAAAAAATTAAAAGTTAGTTCAAAGTTCGGGGAAAACATAACACCCAAATTAAATAGCGGAAGCTCTTACCTGGTACGTATTGATGGGTTGATACTGGTTGAGTGTGTTGCTGGGTGGGTAAGAGGCTGACACGTTTCCTGATGCTGCATTAGATGCCGCTGTGAAGGATGTTGCGCTCGAATTCACCTTGAAAGGATAAAGAAATATCAATCATTAATTCATATTTAAAGTATTCGAATAAAATGTGTGAGAAATCGACATATGATAGGGCTATGAAAGATAAAATCAAGTGCAAAGAGTTCAGCCAAAGTTTTTACGCTACATACAGTTCAAAAAGGGTAAACTTGTAGATGAAATTTGCTACCAAACTTTTATATCTGAGTTGAGGTTACCATTAATCTCCACCAGAAGTAAAATTGCTGACCTCACTTTAATGCACTAAGTGATATGCACCCTAATAGATTGCCAAAAATTACTGACCCTGATAAACTTTCGTGTACCCACAAGGACCACCAGACTCCAACACATGTTCAAGTGTGAGTACAATAGGACAAACTTCACCTACCATTCTCCCCTGGCACGCATCCACAGAACTGCTAATAATAATGCTGAGCTGTTGGACTCGCCCCACACCACTCCTGCTGCAATGAAATCAGCTATCCTATCCATCGAATGGCCATCCCCTCAATTCTCCTCTTTTTAATGTGTTTCTCATATTCACTTAATTTCCTTTATCTTTTTTTAGAATTAATTACATGTTTAGTGTAAAAGTTATGATTTTATTTTGTTATTTTCAATAATGCTTTATGCACTTTTAACTGTATATTGTAAGAGCCCTCTGGGAGTTTATTAAATAAATAAATGTTGTTTTTACATTTTTATTTACATGAAATTTATTAACATATTACAACAGAGATGAAGAACATTTAAGAGAAGGTAATATAGAAGTCTAGGCATCTACAGCTCTTTAACTTCACAAACATAAACAGATGAAAGAATTGAAGGAATATAGTTGTTAAAATATGGGCAGAATGGTGAATGTTAGTGTGTAAAGTGGCCACTTAAACCAGCCATAGACAGGTCATAAGCCCTGTAGATGCCTAGACTTCTATATTACCTTCTCTTAAATGTTCTTCATCTCCGTTGTAATATGTTTATATAAACAGCTCCCCAGGGAGTTGAATCCAGTCCCCGTCTACAAAAATTTGGACAAACTCAAAATATTGATGAAATTTATTGATACACAAGTAGTCCTAACTCCATGGGACTAAAGTCCTGTTTTGAGTTGACCTGAGTCATCTTACCGAGATACGGTGCATTTATGGTACCAATCAGATGTGGATAGGGGTATAATATAATGATGCGTTAATTAATGACAATATGTCACCTGCGAGTATGGATAAGTATGATGCGCCGGGTGATAGGGCTGCTGTTTGGTGCTATAGGGAGCCTGTGCGGGCCCAGGGTAGGAATACACAGACTGCTGGACTGACACCTCCGTAGAGCTGGATGATTTACCCCCTCCCGTGAGGTGGCTCTCCAGTCCTAAAAGTAGACATTACAGTTTTCACTCATTTTATTTTACTAACATATACGGCAAAATTGCCTTTTACAAAACTTATAATATAAACATATTTGGTTTAATTATTAATTAAAATAACATACATTACTTTGAACTGAAGATTTAGAAACCAAAATTAAACGTAAAAATTATACAACACATTCAGTGGAAGTTGAAAACAATTGAAAATAAAGGTAAAAATTAAATAATAAAATATTTTAAAGGATAAATCTTTGATGGGCGGACATACGAGTATAAATTCATTTTTGTTCATTTTGTGATTTTTGAAAATGTTTTTTGTACATGCCTGCATCAATAGTATTATCAATACACTTGTACGACTACTCAAAACATAAATAAATAACTTTGTACTTATTGAACTTTGGTTTCAATAAAATAAGTATGCACATTTGTGTCATATTTTCTAAATTAATTTAATATTCAGGAGTCACATTTCTAACAAAATATTTAAAATGTCTTCTCAGATTCGCACATTGCAGAAACAAATTTTTAAACTTTGATGAAGGGTTAATTACTTTTTAAAAATAAATTATTTGGATATAAAAGATTTGCGACGTTTAAAATTTAATGCTCTCAATGCCCCGCCCCTTTCACCATCAGTGCACCTCAATACAAAAAGCCAATTTGTCTGTCACCCTCAATATAATGTTCCCAATTCTGACGGCGATAGGGTATGTTAGTTCATTAGCTTGTTAGTAAACCAGGAGAGACAAGTCTGATCGGGCGAACTAGAGCCGTTGCCACCTCTCAACTGGCAATTCTGTAACAGTTCATACAGAGAAATATTTTTCACATTATTTTCCCTGTTTCAAAGACACCTGACCCGATTTAGAAATCTATAAAAAATTCAAACCTATCAACCCCTATTCCCTTATTATTATAATCACCCTATTCAAAGCCTAGCTTCATCCTAGTCGAGACCTATGGCATGTATAGTTACCAGAGACGGTTGTCAGCTGTTGGTGGGCTGACACGGGCTGGGTGGTCCGCGAGGAGGTGACAGGACTAGTGGAGTACTGAGCTGCACTGGAGACGGCGTTTTGCTGCTCTTGCTGCTGTTGCTGTTGTTGCTGTTCTACAGCCACAGCTGCTGAGAGGGACTCCGATGTCAACTGTAAAAAATAACAACAAAGTCAATTAGAATAGCAGGGAAATTTTGCGTATAATATATTCGTCTTATTGTAAGGTATGCATCAGTTCTATTTGTCCTTTATGTATCAGTAGAACTTCATGCAAGTCATCCTAATACTGCAATATTAAAAACAATTTTTTTCATCGCTCCACTGGGCCGACATCAATGATATTGTTCATTCTGCTGTGGCATTATGGCCAATAAACACTCAAATAATTTCAACAGTTGACTAAAATAAATCCACTTTTCTTCCGCAGAATCTATTGACTTCCATCCAATCGAGGCAAGTTCAGCCTCTATGAAATTCTTTTGATACATAAATCGTTAAAATTGCCACCCAATAAACTGCTGTGCGAGATTTTTGTTAGTTACCAGCGTTGCTACATTGTCCAATTTTAAATCGGGACATTATAGGTTTTCTCAGCCCGATATTTTGGGACGAATGGCATCCTTATACATAAATCTTATATATTTAAGGAATAATATTGTGATTTTACTTTATCTGTGTGCATTCTCAGACTTTGGGTTAAACACCTAGTGCGATAATTACCATCTGGGTGGAGGTGGGGGTAGTGTGGTCCACCTGGGGAACGATGCGGGCGGGGGGTAGCGCGGGGGAGGGGTAGGGGAGGGTGGACTTGGCCGCAGAAGGGACGGCCGCCACACTGGGAGGCACCACACTGCTCTCCAGACTGTGCTCCAGGCTGGATGTCTGGAATAGACATAAGACAATGTTATTGTATATATATACATATATTTTAATAAAATATTATTTATTTACATGAAACAGAGGTAGACGGTTAGACAGTTTATTTATTTCACTGTTTTAACAATGTGCAGGTAACCCTCGTCGATCGCAACCCCGGCGAGTGCGGATTCATTATAACGCGATATTTTTCACAATAAAGTGAGGTTCTTATTCATCTTATTCTTAAAGGTGAGGGTCGGTGTTATGCAAGCTCCGAAAAAGAAATGTTTTCAAAAACCTAACTCGCTATGGGTAACATTTATTTCATATTTATATACCATAAAGAGAATTATACTGAAAAAAAGCAAATATAATAGTGTTGAAAAAATGAGAAAACAATTGAACTGGATAGGAATAAAGAAAAGACTATTGTATAATGTATTTGTATTTATATATAAAGTGTTTAATAATCTCATGCCAAAGTATTTTATAAGTGAAATTATATTAAATAGAAATGTACATAAATATAGGACAAGAAATAGAAATAGGATAAGACTACCACTTAAGAAAAAAACAAAATCACAAAATAGCTTAATGTATAAAGGGTTAAAACTGTATGATGAGATGCCTGAAAGTATGAAGAATGAAAGAAAACTTACGGATTAAAAAAAAAAATGTTATGTTTATTGTAATAATGTAGTTATGTAAGAAATATTTAATAAGTATTTGTTATAATTGTAAATATATTAGTTAATATACAATGTAATATTAACTAACTTAAGTAAATAAATAAAAAATAAAAATAAAGTCGGAAAAATCAGTGTACGTGCATGAGAAGATGTATGAATGTAGAGGAAGCGAGGTCTACATGCAAAGACAGAGTGATATGACGTTCTATCCTCTCTGCCTACCTCTTCGGTGAAACGGCGTAATTTCTCCAAATCACCAAATTGGAAGTGACATCTTCACTCTATCCAAATATACAAGATTAAATATAAAATTTAATAGAGATTACTGTTTTCAGTTCTCAAATCAAACAACGAATTCGGAAAATATTTTGGAATTGGAGCCCGTTTTACCAGTTTTTAAAGATGTAAGTTACAAACTGCCGTCAGAGTAAGACAACATTTTAACAAATTGGTTAATTTTTAAACTCAATAAATTTACTCTATTGCAGTTTTACTTTTTCACTATATGTAATTGCATATTTGTTTATTAAATTAATTTATGTACCCAACAATGTAATTTATAATGTTTATTATTGCTTACTTTTATTTATTTAAAATGTTTTTAGTAAACTTGTTACTACATAAAAAAAGTCGTGCATTTGTGACAACCCTGTTTTATAAACTTCTGGAAACGAAAAACGTCTTCACTTAACAAACGACCACGCCCCCTTTTCAAAAATTCTTCCAAATTTTGAAATAGTACGGACTCTAAGATGTATATACTCTTAAGGTTTGAACATCCATATCGCAGAGTTAAAAAATGTGCTTTTAACAAATTTTGAAATAAATCAATCTAAAAAAAAAGAAAATGAGACAAATCCCGCTCCATTGTATCAACTATCAAAGTTAATATTCAGGTTAGTTGCAAAACCCGCTCTGTCTCGTGTGTTTATTTTAACATGTATGTATATTGTAAAACAATTGTTTTATATGATTTGCTCATAAGCAGAAAAAGCCTCCAGAGCAGTTTTCTATCGCTACAACTTCCACCTTCCACCTATTGATTTTTGCATAACAAGAGCTGAAAAAGAGCTGGGTGAAATAAATCCGAAGAACCCACCCACAACAATATAGGTTTCAGCTCTTGATTTACAAAAATTATCAGATTAAATAATTGAAGCAATGTGGGTGTTCAAACATACAGTAAAACCCCTGTTTTTCAAGGCGGCAACAAAAAAATGTAAAACTGAGGAAAACTTTAAAGTGAGTGAATATAATTATTGTACAAGACTATACTAAATTTACTGCAGAAAAACTGTCATGATTGGTGATTATTCATATTTACCAATGATATAATTTAAAATATTTTGTATTTTTTCAAACAAAACTGCAATGTGTTATTTTTTATTGAATTAAAAAAAAAATACATGCATAAATAATTTTATCTATGTACTTAACCTCAAAACACGAAAATAAAAATTTGAATTTGCATAAAATGCATATAACGATTTTTTCCCTAATATGGTATCACTTTTTTTAGTATGGCACCACAAAATTACAACTGTCATTTACATCGCAGACTGTTTCACACTTTTATGATAACTGTTTAAACTATCTTCTTTTCACATTATGTGTGTATAACATCAAATAATATTTTTATTGCCATTTTTTAAAACTTTCTGCATTGTAATTTATTGATGTAAAGACTTTATTCTTCTTAAACATGCGTCAACTGCAAGTCACTATTTAGTAAAACACCAAATTAGACACAAACAAAATGGTCAATTACACTGCACCTACTTTACCGATCCTACATTATATTCAACATGTAATAAAGCATCAATATCGCTTTCTTCCATCACCAACTAGGGTCAAAGCTCCCTGCATCGACAAGGAAAAATCCTACAGCCCTGTAAATGTCTTCACTTCCATATTCCCCCAAATTAGAATTGTAAATGTTTAGTATTGCGGTAAAGTAATCTGACTGCAGCTCACAGAGTTGGTGGTGAAGGTGTCAGTCGGCTCCGCGAGGAATGGGGAGGTGTCGGAGCTGAAGTCCAACGCTCCAAACTGCACGTCCAGTAGGCCAGTTGAGCCCACACCCAACTGTTCCCCGGGCATCTCCACAGCGCTGCTAGGAATCTAATGAGAAATAAAACATTCAGGAACCTTTATTTTATTCAAATGCAATTAAAATCACGAAACAAAAATTATTATTGCGGACCGAAAATGTTGAATACTTAATTGATAGTTGAAGACATGAGAGGATAAAGGTGTTATGTGACATGTGTGAAAAAAATAAGAAAAATAAATTGTTGGGCGGTGTAATGGTCTTACCTTAGAAGGAGGAGGTACTCGTACCCTTTGCAAGGGTTTTCTCTGGCTAGAAATATCCGACTGTCCGTAGACACCATAGTTTGTGCTGTACACTGGAAAATAATTGAAGAAATAAAGATGTTAAAACTTGCTGAATGTTACACAGCGGACAAAGCCCAGTAAATGATTTTTCACATCTCTGTTAAATATTTCATTTGATTAACCTGTTACTTTTTAAATATTCTAAGTACTTTCCCACAATTTAAAAAAAAATTACAGTAAAAATCCCTTTTTACGTTTTTCAAGGGTGCAAGAAAAAAAAAAAGAGTAAAACTGAGGAAAATGCTAAAGTGAGGAAATGAAAAATGTATGGAAAAAATAGGATTACTTGAAAATAAAATTGATTTGAAATTGTAAAAATGGTTATAAGTGGAAATTGTAAATATTTTTTAACTATTTTCAATGATTTCACTAAAAATATTTTTATATTTTTTTAAATATTATGAATTCTGTTTTTTTATTAGATTTAAAAACAGCAAGTTAAAATTATTTTACGAGTAAATAAAAAAAAACAAAAATAGAATTTTGAATTTGCATAAAATAATTTTTCCCACAAGTGTTGGGAAATTTTATTTTTACGGTATCACTTTTTTTCTATGGCATCACTAAAAACAACTGTCATTTAGATCGCGGCAAAATTTCCACTTTTATGACAACTTTTTAAACAATCTTTTTTATAACTTTAAATATTTCTATTGTTATGTTTTTAACATCGCAATTTAATGATATTAAAACTTAATTGTTTCTAAACGTTTGTCAACTGTATATCATGAATTGTACAAGTCAATATGACGTTTTTGTTCAAATGAAAACTAAGACTAACCCTAAAGGAAGACATTTAAACAAAAAGGTCAATTACACTGCACCTGCTTTGAATTAAGGTTAAGACAATAATTTATCCTTTATTAGTTGTTTGCCTGTTTTTATTCTTCATCCGCGTGGCACACGCGGTGGTGTACGGGCTGCGGCATCATTACTTTTTTGACACATCAAATGAATTCCGAAAATTTTTAAGCGTAAAACCGGGGTGATAAAAAATGTTAATTGGGGGGAATATTTGTATGATAATGTATGAAGAAAAATGGGTCCTGAACATTTCAGGGTAAAAAGTGGGAAAACGTAAAATTGAGAAATGTAAAAACGAGGTTTTACTGTATAAGCAGTCTACTAATGTGCCTATATCTATACACATACTTCGTATTACTTTCATTTAAATTGGATGGGCTGACTAAATATATATGAGAGGATGATTCATACTGAACAGTGACAGATAAAGAGCTATAATTGATTGATAAAATACCTTGTGAGTTAAGTAAGTTTCTATCCTGCTTCAAAGCCTCCGATTTCTGAGTAAGTTGGGAGAGGTACTGAGATTGGGCGGCTGACAGAGTACCGGAGACACTCATTGCTACTGGACTCTGGGCCTGAAACAATTAAGGATAACTTGATGAAATAATAATTATTAAAATAAGACGAAGGGAGAAAAAAACAACATAAAAACGTTTATACAAATTGCATTTTTTGTGGTATTCTTAATTGCACATGCAATAAATGTGAATTTTTAAAGAATCTACAATGCATATATATTTATTAATAATCATAATTTATATTTCTTTTATTATTTAATTATTAAATTAAGTTGATTACATATTCATTTCTGGGTTGTGGTCCCGTGTCTAGTGTCACGGATTTATGGATCAGAGGTCCGATGTTCAAACCCTACACAACTTAATTCCCATTTTTTAATAGTGAATGATTTACAACTCATTGGAAATAGCCCCCAAAATTGAAATATTTGGGTAAATCATAGGAATGCAAATATTTCAATGCATGTGAATTTCTTCAACTTTACATAAGAGTCACTTTATTAACTACATAATCTTATTTCCTTTGATACTTGGGTTATATTAGTTATGCGTTCTTTTTAAACAAAAAAGCATTTATTTTATTAATAACCGTCTTTCAGTATTGATATAAAACAGGTTATAATTTTAGTCACAAAAAATCTGTTTTTAAATGGGCTGAACCATGTTAGATGGAGACTAACCTAACCAGATGACAATCCATATTATTGTTAAATGCTTTAATGCCATATAAATTCCATACAAATAAATAATACATATATGCTGATGCAATAAATTTATATAAATATTTTATAAAAATAAATCGGGTTGTGGTCCCGTGGCTAGTATTGTGGACTCACGGGCCAGAGGCCCAAGGTTCAAACCCCACTCTACCCCAACTTGATTTCCATTTTCTAATCGTGAGTTATTTACAACTCGTTGAAAATGGCTACCAAAATTGAAATATTTGTGTAAATTATAAGAACGCTAATATTTCTTTTAAAAAAAAAAAAAAAAATATTTTAAAGATCAATATTTTTCCAGTGCTCTGAAATTCAATACGGGTAAAAAGTTTTACGAGTTACGTTGTTAGTTACCTTTGGCACATGATGTGTGGAGTTGCTGTATCCGTATACAGCTGGGTCCTGTGCTGGAGTGGGGGGTTCCCCTCCTACGAGTGCCTGCTTTATGTGATATTCCCCATTATCCTGAAAACCAAAAGATTATTACCAGCCATAGCATTTATCAATAATCAAATATGGTGTAATGGGTAAGATTCTCGCTAAACATGTGGATTATTTTTTTGAAGCAAAGATGTTGCCTTCTTCTGCGCTGTTTGCCATACAAGCAAAATAGCAAAGCTTCTAAAATGACAAAATAGGCCCACGCGGCATTGAATAAGCATCACGGTTACATAAAAACATAGCTGTTTAGATCAAATTGCATGAAGAAATTATTATCCACATAAATACACGCTTGTATTTGAGCAAATCTAGCCATCTGCTTATGTTTTTATTCTCCGAACTGGAAGGGTTTTTGAGAATCCCCGTACATTTAGAATTTTGTACAACTCGTTGGTTCGCTCGAGGCTTAAGAAGTGCATCGGTGATATGGAGTCCGCACGAAGCGAGATACTCCCTCATGTTGGAGAGGGTTCAGAAAAAATTTCTGGGGTATCTCTACATGAGGGAATATGGTAGTTATCCGTGGCTCCATCCCACTGGGTTCCTCTTGGGTATGCTTGGGACCAATAGTTTGCAACTTAGAAGGGATGGGTCTACACTGACCCATTTTTTCAGACTGTTAAGGGGTTTCATCGATAACTCGGCCATTTTAGAGGGTATCAATTTTTATGTTCCTGATGGCTATCCCCGACAGCGTCAGCACAGACTGTTTTACCTCCCGGTTTCCAGAACCAACCTGCCTCTGGTCATGCCGATTGAAAGAGCAGTCAAGCAGCTGAACATTATCACTTTGGAGATCGACATCTTTCACATTAGTGAAACTATGTTTAAGAGGCAAATACTCTTGCTATTAGAGAGTATTATACCTTAATAATGTCGAACCATTGCTCAAGGATTCTTGGTTTGATATAAAGTTCCAATTTAAAGTCTTAAATCCTTTGTTATTTGTTATGTTACTTTGCAAATAAATAATTTGAATTTGAATGTTTCCATGCCAGTATTTTTTTTTTAAAGAAATATTTGCGTTCCTATGATTCACCTAAATATTTTCATTTTGGGGCCATATTTAACGAGTTTTAAATAAATCACAATTAGAAAATGGAAACTTAGTTGTAGTAGCGTGGAGTTCGAACCTCGGCTTTCGGGATTCATCTGACTGAATCATTTCACCGACTAAGCAACGCCTGAAAATGTTTTTTAAATTTTTATACTACTTGGATCAGCTGGTCTCACCCATATCAATAAAGGTTTCAGCTCGTTAACCTCACATAAATCATCAGGTGGAAAGATTGAAGAAATACGGATGTTTAAACAGAGGAAAAATGGTGAATGTTACTCAGTGTAGCTATTGAAACCAGCCAATAAAGGTCATAACTCCTGTAAATGTTTTGAATTCCGTATTTCCTTCTCTAAAATATTATTGCTGCCGTTTTGTAAAGGAAAAAGTTTGTAAATGGGTTATATTGAATACCTGAAGGAGTGCGGTGTGGTTCTCTTGGTGCGGTGGAGAGGAGAGCTGATTAGTCTCCTGTTCCGTTCCCTCCTCACCTGGTACGGCGCCCGGTACCGAACTGGGAGTGAACACTTTGGTGGAACCCGACCACTCTTCATTATCCCAGTCTTCTGTGGGAGGAAATGAGTCACCCCAGTTATCTGGAATTCAATCATAATTGAAGGGTTAAATCAATATTTTGACGGCTTAATTTAACACGGGACACGGATCATTATATCTACAAATAAATTTAATACGTAGAGAGAAATGAAACCCTAGGCAGATTAAATATTAGTGAGAAGTATAATTATCCATCGAAACAATTGGAGGGTGCAAGGCTAAAACGAGCTCATTAATGAATAATCAATTTTACAGGAGAGCAAAAAGAAGAATTCAAACTTTATTAGTGGAACACTCCGTTCATGTTAAATAAAATATTGTCCTGGTCGTAGAACAACGACGCATGTGATTTATCTCAACTTTACATCAGAGGGGTTTAATTTTTATTTTTTCACTTTAATACAAATTATATCATCATTTGATACTTGAGTCAGTTATTAAGTAAAACCTCGTTTTTACGTTATCAATTTTAAATTTTCCCACTTTTTACGCTGGGATGTAAAGGTCAATTTTTTTACATACATTCTTATTCAAATATTCCCCCCCCCAATTAACGTTTTTTGTGTTTTTGCCGCATAACGCCGCGTGAATGGAGAATAAAACCTGTTATTGTTTTTGCATAATCAGGATAGAGTGTCCAGAAACTCTAATATTAGTGTTTTGTTTCTCTTGGGAGGAAGTGTGTAATTTTTAATAAATATAGTAATTAAACCTTTACATATATTTAACAGACATCAATTTTTTTTACACTTTGAGATTCGTATTTACCGTTTGTCGGTGAGTCCCAATTCTCCTCCTGTGGGGCGGGGGCGCGGGGCGGGCCGCGCGGGGCACCGCGAGGGGGCGCCCCACGGCCCCCGCCGCCCCCTCGCCCGCCGCCGCGACCGCCGCCGCGGCCCCCTCGCGCGCCGCCCCTGCCCCGCCGCGCTCCACGGCCCGAGTGGGGATCGCCCTCGTCTGCCTCTCCTCTTCCTCGGTCTAGGAGAGACAAAATGAGGAATTATTTTTTATATATTTTGTTTGTTAGGGAAACAAAAAGCAATACAATTTTGATAAAATATCAATGTAAACATAAAAGCCAATAAAGTAATTTACCAAATAAATAGAAAAATAGTATAACAAAAGGATCGTCATCATGAGCCTGTATTACAATGAGATGTTAACCTTTATCTTCAATGTTATCTACAAAGTAAAATTAAGTTTTCTGTATGAAAAATAGAATAAGCTTAAATTTATTCTTCTAAACATGTTCAATTACAAGTTACCGACGAAGATACTATAAATTTTCATTCAAATATACATTCATTTTTTATTAATATCCCTACAGAGATGAGGTAGAATTTTTTCAAAGAAAGAATTCTAAAATAAAAGAAAGAATTTTTGAAAAAATTCTACCTCATCTCTGTAGGGATATTAATAAAAAATATATACCTACTCCCCCTCGGGAGAAATCCAGATTTGTGTATGTACAAAAATACACATACCAAAAAATAATGTTATACATTCATTTTGTACATAAATATTGATTTTACTTTATATTAACACGTTTAGAAAAAAAAATGTATACATATTCTCCTTTTCATACAGAAAACTTAATTTTACTTTGAAGATAAATGTAACTTCTCATCGGATGGGCCCCGGCCATGCATTCTATTATATTATACTACTGGTTTTAACAATTGCTAAAGAAACTCCCTTTCTAAACATTAGAGGGGTAGCAACGTTAAATAAATATTACAGCAGAAATCTGTTAATCCAAACTCCAGTCCTCCACGGATTGCCAAATAACCGGATCGTTATCAGGAAAAAAAAGAAGATGATTTAATTTGAATTAAATTGTGCAATTAACTTTAATGGACATGTTTGAGTGAGCTTTTAATGTGATTCCAATTGGATGTATTATTTCAAAGGCAATAAAATCTGGCACTCATTAATACAGATAATTTAAAGTTTTACTGTATATTATAAGCATGTACGAAGCATATCATCCATCAGGCTAACTTGTAAAACTCATAAATCTCAAACCAACTTATTTTCAGGGGAGAGTAAAAACAGTCTCAGCAAAAATTTTTTTTTCGATTATTTAAAAAAATAATGCAACACCACCGTATGGATATACAAGTTGTACACACACACACGCATAGATTATTTGAAATCCTAACAGAAAACGCCAAAATATAATTTTTGATCATTTGTGGATTTACGAGATTTACATACAAGTTCTGTTTCATATTTATTTAATGAGTTAATGATGGAGAATAAAGAATAAAAGTATATGGGAATACTTACAACCCCGTGGACCGTTGCGGGGCTCCCGTGGCTGCGAGGGAGCCGGCACAGCCACCGGCCCCTCCCCCCAGTCCTCAGTCTCTCCTGCACCGGGTGCATTCGGCGCTGGCACAACCTTCTTCTTTTTCCTTTCTTTTGTCTGCCATTGGCCCTGCGGATTACATAAACCAAATTGCATTACACATTGAGATTCAGGTCGTAAGTGAAGAGGAATCTAAGATGAAAATTGTTCCAAGAAGCTAAACTTTTAGATATAAGACAAATAAATTGTTTTCAATGTTTAAAATATATATTTAGGAACCAAAATTTATGTACAAGTAATTCAAATAGATCAAGTTAAAGAAGGAATCGCGTGTTAGAAATACCACATTGTAAAACGAGGCTCGCACAGAGACAATTTTTTTATTATTTTTTTACTGATAACATTTCATTGATCCCAAAATTTCAAAATTTTCCTTCTTTTAAAAAACACCTTGATTCAACCTAAAGATATGAACTCTTTTTTTCTATGATATATTTTGTTGCCATTTGATAATAAGGAATATTTTTATGTTTTTTAAATATTTTTTAATTACTATAAAAAATAGCATATAATCTTTTACAGAATATTTTATTTTCTTTTTCTTGTGTTACACATAAATATTATAGCTGTCTATTTATTATAGGAGCAAAAATTCATTAACATTTTGTTGTATACCCACGAACAGGCCATGCCTTTGTGGGATTTTTGTTAACTATTTTTACTGTTAATATGTATTTAATTGCTATGTAATTATCCTTTATTTTTTAAATACTCTATTTTACCTCTTCTGTATATTGTAAAAAAACAAAAAGAGTTAAAGAAAAATTTATATACACTGGAACCTCATTATACACGGTTTCAAAATAACACTGTCTAAAATTCTTCTTTTTTTTATCATTCATTTAACAATGTGTAAAGTAATGTAATTATACTATTCATTTTTGGAAAGCCCTAAATCGTATTATATAAGGAGAATAACAATCAGCATTATACAATGAATGAGGAGAGTGATCAGCATTACACAATGAGGAGTAAATTAAGCATTATAAAATAGAAAACGATCGGTACTGCACAATAAGGAATTTGCACTGACTTAAGTCTTTCCGGACTGACAGTGGAATCGGATCTCGGTCAAGCGATGCACCTTACCTGTGATCCGCCGGGCTCCTCGAACAGCATATCGCAAGCCTTTGCCAGGTCATCGTCGCAGTCGTGCAGTGCAAGGCAGACCTCTTCCTCAGAACGGTGGGACATCTCCATCAGGTGCTGCACCTTCTGCTTGAACCTAGCGTCATCTGAAGCATCTGGCCACAAGGTTCTCTGCAAATAAATATTAATTTGAAAAAATAATTGCTAATTTGAAAATATATTTTAATAAAAATAGCGTTTATTTTAAAACCTTGTACAGTAGTTAAACTCTCCATATTTACATATGTAAAAATATTCAGTTTACACTGCTAAAAACCTAGATAAAATAATATCCAGAACACATTTGAACTGTCAAACAATGAATGATATGGCACTACATAGTGGTAGAAATGCTCAGTATAGGATTTTTGTTCATTCATAAAAATTAATGTGGACAATGGGGAAGTTCAGTGGTTTTTTCATCAGTGCTATGATTTTTAAAGTTTTGTATTTCTGAAATAACTCCGTGTGTGACGTCAGAGGTTCTTCTCTGTTAGCTGTCCCAATTGGTTTGTTTAAGGTAAGCAAACTGGATGTCCTTCACAGGTCTCATATCATTGGTTGGTTCATATGCACCAGTGACATCGTTCAAAGTAGTGCGTTTTATTAAAATATTTTTTTTTTTTTTTTACATTATTAAGAAACTTGCAATGCAATTTAATGCTCTAAATTTTATCGCGTTTTTCTGTCCAATTTCCAGTAGGGCTGAAGTTCCTCGTTGCTGTTTTCACAAAAACACCATATTTTTAACAGTGAATTTGAGGTGCCTACGAATTTTTTTTAGAAATATTTGGAAAGAATGATTGTATGGACACAAAGACAGAAAATAATAAACTCTATAGTCCTTAAAATATAGCTTGATTAGAATGACAACTGTCAAACTAATTTCATTGGTGATGGGAAATCACTGATCAAATCGATTTTATCAGTTATTTCATGCAATCATGAAACTCTGTTGAAACTCCGAAAATTGATATAAAAAACGAAAAAACAAGCCTATTATAGTGTGTTTAACATAATTGTTCACCAAAAAATAAGACATTTCTAATTTTTTTTATGAACATCAAACTAATAATTTTTTTATTCGATCAATTTGTCCCATCTCTAAAGTTTTTGCAAAATGATGTAACCTTGTAAGAACGTCGTTAATAATTAGGTTTATTTTAGTTTTTTTTTAGTTTTAAAGCTGATTTTATATAATTATGTTGATTTATATGCAAGCATTATATTTAAAAAAATATGAACGGGCCAGATACAAATGATTTTTCGTGTCAAATAAATCACTCCTTAGACGTAACTAAAAAGTTGTGTTGTCATATTTGCTGTCGGCCTCGTGGTGTAATGGTCAGCGCGTTTGCCTACCATGCGAGAGGTCTTGGGTTCGATGTGAAATATTTATTTAAAAATGATGTTTTCACACCAGAATATTTTATAGTCCCTGGACTTGTACCTGAAGCGTAAGACTGATTGGTGTACTAATGCAGTGCCCTATCACATCACCCGAGGGGAGTCAATATACAATTTAGGTGCTAGACAGATAAATTAATGGTAGGGCATACCTGTGTTTTATCTGTGTTCTTGTGGGAAATGTGATTGTGCTTGGCTCCCGGTCCACCAATTTTTGTGCCCCCTTTGCTGGAAGCTCGCGCCCCCAAACTCATCTTTACAATATTTACAGCCACTATTTACAACACTAGCTGAAACAAAATTGATCAAACATTATTGAGAGGACATTAGATAGAAGTGCGAGATTATGAACAGGCATAGAATTAAGAATAATAAAATTTCCCCACTTTCGCCGCGCGCATTCGTGATGTCGCCGCGTAATGTTGCACGATGGGAAAAAATATAATCATAACACAAATGTAAGGTAAAAAAAAAAAAGCTATCTGTTTATTTATCTAAAATTTTATTGTGCACGCGGAAATATTGATTGACACAACAGAGTAGATAAGTCATTTAATAAGAATAATTGAATTAATGAACTTTTAATATAAAACAATTTTACTTAAATTTATTTTACATAAAACGGATATTTTTATATCATGTTAAATAATATTTGATGTTTGAAAGATAATGTCCACCACATAGTTGTTTAATCCGAGGTCCAATTTTCATTAGTTCTCTCATTAGATGAGCAAAGTAGGGTAAAAAAATGTACTACCCTGGCAACACTAACGAAATGTCCATTTTCTTTTCTTCGACAATCTTGACTGATGGAAAAATAATTTAATTTTTAAGTAATGTTTTTGCTACATACACATTCATTTGCTAAGAATGTTAAAAAATTATTTCATAATTATATTACTAGAAATAAGGATAGAATAAGGCTGCCATAAAAAAAAAAACAGAATCTTAAAATTGTATTGGGTATAAAGGTTTGAAAATGTATGAAGAATGAAGAATGAAAAAAGTTTGAAAGAATTCAAAAAGAAATGTTAAGTGTACTGTAAAATGATGTAAATAGATATGTCAGCAAAATTAGTGCAATTATTACTTTATATACTATGTACTGTAATATAAGCCTACTTAATTTTTTTTTTTTATATAGTGTCCATGCGTCTCAACTGTGGAATCATCTCCCATCCACTATCAAAATCTACAAAAGTAGCCGTGTTCAAATCACCCCTGAAGAAACATCTTTCTCTTACGTAATCTCTCCTCTTTTCCTCTCTATTCCCATTTCACATTGAAGACTAGTATCGAAATTAATTCATTTATTGTAATAACTTAATGTAGCCAAAGAAATGATAGTGGTTGTAGAGATTGCGTTTATTATAATAATACACGTCCTATCGCTAGGGGGTACTAAATCCGAGTGCCGTCCGAGTGATCCACCTTCAGCACCTTGCACCGGTCGCCCCGTTCCGAGTGGCTACGTGCCCACCCTTGCGTATTGTGACTGGCGCAGTAGCAACATCTATTGAGTAGCAAGTACACATATTGCTAGATCTATTTTTGTATCAAATGTTGTTTTTCTCACATATGTTTTGAAACTAAAATGACATAAATAACATATTTTATTTTATTTGTTGGATGGAAGTAATTGCCATTTGGCAATAATCCCGCCAATGTATAAATATGTTAAATGAAATAAAGTGATTACTTAAACAAGACAGTAACAGATAGTAAGCCCTATAAATGTGTAGAATTTCATTCATATTCCCTTCACAAAAAAGTTATCAATACCCATTAAAGTATCTATTAATATAAATAAGTTCATTATAATATATGTGCCAATCACACAGCTGTGAAATTCTTTTGTTTATTGATAGACAAAAGACGGAGTAGACAAAAAAACATTCTCAATACTCGCTATCTTTACATGGAGACATTTCAAATATAGCATAATAATATTTGTAGATAAAATTATTCTCCAATGAAATATGAATCATAGATAAGACAGATGACTTTGTATTAAATTTGTATTGCAAATACAATACCAGCTAAAAAGTAAATAAACAATTAATTACTGTTATAAAAACAAAAGAATCAGTTATCTGATAAGTCTTGCATTTCAATATTACAGATTATAAGAAAAGGATTTTAGAATGAGACATGACCAGAGATCCGCCATTCGAAAAAATGATACGGTATGAAGTTGAAGCTATATTTCTATTGGTCCATTTGCATTGGAATGAACACGCCAGCCTGTTGGTCTATCTGTACCGTATTTTGTGGATGATAAAACGCATTGGACCCCAATTTTTTAGTTAAATTAGTTTTAAAAAAGTGAGTCTTATGATCTGCAATTAAATTCATTTGTTTCCAAACTATTTTCTTTCGAATGAATAAATTCGTTGTGAAGTTGGAGCAATGGGGTCTTTCCAAGTTTTTTTATTATAATTATTTTTATATAAGCAAAAAAGTACATTGGTTTTTTTTTTTTTCATGCAGCGTGGGATAAATTTTTTACAATGGTTTAAAATATGCATGTTTAGCAGCCTATGGGACAAACGGCACATATTACATTACCGCACCATACTTATCCACATACGCACTCGGCGGGCATGACATGTGAAGTCAAAGTGATGTGACGCCAACTGCGAGCCGTTTCTTATGTACTGTACTCATTTTTAAATCCGAAAAATTGAAATGAAAACATGTTTTTTATACATTGATAGATATCTCGAATTAATAATTAATTAACTCTGTTTATAAGGTTAATCTTATTTGTTTATTCTCAGATGTAAAAATATTTCATTTCAGTACATATATTGTTAAGTGACCTCGGCACGGGTAACCCCAGTGAGGTCATATTATTTTTGTTATTAATTATAGCTTGAAAGAGAAAAAATATGAATAAATAAAAAATACTATAAAAATCCACACTCAACCATTGAATATATTTTTAACCTTAGTTACAATTTTTTAAATCCCTATAGATTCATTCGCTCTGTACAAACTACTACTAAATCATGTTAATAAATTTCTGCATTCATTTTCATTCAAATTATTTATATCTAGGTAAAAAGGAACTTAAGTGCTATGAGAAATTGCATATAAAAAACGTGTTCTTATACGCGGTAAAAAATAGAGGATTTAATTGCATGACAAAGTTACTCAAAAACATACAAAAAAAATAATAAAAATGAACTATGTCAAAAGTTTTTAAGAGGAAAGACAGTAGATAAGAATTTTGGCAAATAGGTATTTGGATATTGTCTTTCTGTCACTCTCTCGTAGATGCCTCTCTGATACAGTGCGAAAAAGAAAACTACACGACAGACTGATTTTGGCCAACTGAAATCGAATCGCTGTCCCGTTTTCCGTACAAACTAGACCAATTTCGATGTTTTTTTTTCTTTTTAAAGTTATTCATCATCTTTGTACACGTACCGTATGTCTGAAGATGTCAGATAAAACTGGGCGCTTTTTATGAGTTTTTGAATGATCCTAGCTCCCATAAGAAACAATTGATCAAACAAGCAAAATGAAATGTATAGAATAGGTATTTTGATAAATAGGCATACCAACGGTAAAAAATAAAAGGGTGTAAAAAAAAACATTGCTTTAGTGCCATAGCCCAGGGAGAAAATAGAGGATTACGTTTGTATGAAGAAGGGTCAGACTGTCTTTCCTCTTAAGAATCGACCAATGATAAGAATGTTGTGATAGATTTCTTGTTTTCTGGTAAGCCAACATAACAATTAGCAGAACTCACCGACTAGAACTTGTGGTGTCACAGGCGGAGTAATTTAAAAATTAAAAAACTTTGAAATATCATAGGGCTGATAATACGATGCATAATTTTTTTTTTTTTTGGTTAGTTTGATAGTCTATTAACAAATAATAAAAAAACACTGAACTCCCTCATTCTGTTATACGAGTGAAGTAAAATGTTCAGAAAAAATAAATCAGTACGTAAAATTTGTACAATTTCCTTATGTAACAAGAAAAAACAGAATTTAATGAGAGAAAATGTTAACAAAAAACATGACCTTTTGTACAACAATGTTGCGTGATTGATCAAAACAAAATTTCCAAAAAATAATTACAAAAGTAAAAACCAATACGAAATTTTCAAAGTTAAAACAATTTTCTTTGTAAACAATCAAAAAGTAATTAGTATTCCATTTTGATTTGAGGGGGAACTTTTGCTGTATGAATTTAAGGAAACACGGTTCCTTTTGATGTAAGGTTTTTTTTCGATACATTGAGAAAAAAACATCATTTGACACAGTAATGGTAGGATGCATTGCCAGACAATTTTGATGATTAGGTATTAGGAATAAGTATTTTTACTTAGTAACTTATATATTTGAAAATTGTTTTTCTGTCACTTTCTCGCAAATGCGTTCACGATACTATGCGAAAAAGACAAAAGCACGTCGGACTGATTATGCCTAGCTAAAATCGAAAAAATCAAGGTTTCATTGTCCCGTTTTCCGCACCTCGAAACTGAGCCGATTTTGTTTCAGAATGAAATTTTCTGTATTGGTACCTTGTGCTTTTCAATTTTTTTAATCTTATTTGTACTTCGTACGTCTAACAGCAAATAAAACTAGGTTCTTTTAAGGGTTTTTGGTTGGTTATTACCGAAAAAAAATCAATTTATCAAAAAAAAAAGACATAACAATAAGGACACGCCAATGGTAAATATCTTTAGTGTGTATAAACATCTTTGCTATAGTGCCATTATCTAGGGAGAAGATATAGGAATACGATTGTATGAAGAAAAGCGAGACTGCATTTCCTCTTGACGCAACCCATTATGACATAATTATTCAAATGCATATCAGTCATTTTTATTGTGCCTGGGCGGAGGCAGAACACAGTCCGGGTGTGAAATTGAATCAGAATCTTGGACGAGTGTTTTCGACTCGATGGTTGGTCTCAGATAAAAATTCTGAGGAGGAAATAGAGTTGAGATTAATCCATCTCGTAGTGTAACAGTTGGCGCATTCGTCCCAGGTTCGATTCCTGACAGAGTGGACATGAAGTATTGATTTTAAGGTTGTTTAAACTGCAATATTTCATTGCTAGAATGGCACCTGAAGTGTAAGACTGATCACCTTACCTTCATGTAACACATGATCAAATTTGCAATGCAGTACCCTATTCACCACTGTGTGTGGATGATGATACTGGGTAATTTTATTTTACCATTTTTCACATTCAAATTGCATTGTTAATTTTTGCTGTGTTATGTACGTCCTGAAATGTATACTTTGTAATGTACATAAAAACAAACAAACTATCACGCTGTTTCTCCGTAAGGGTAGGCAGAGAATAGAACGCTATATCACTCTGTCTTTACATACAGATCTCGCTTCCTCGCATTCCTACATCTTCTCATGCACGCGTGCCGATTATTCCGACTTTTGACGTGTCCATCTTCAAATATTTTTTGGATTTGGTCATACCATGTCTTTCTCGGTCTTCCTCAATTTCTGCTTACGAGAACGAGCAAGGAAACCGTGGCATGATCAGATAAACCAAAATCTTAAGTCTTGTCAGGTCAAAAGCAGACAGAACTGAAAGGCATGTGTGACAAAACGTATGAATGTGGAAGAAGCTAGGAATGTATGTCAGGATAGATGTGTATGGTAATCCATCATATCTGCCTACCCTAGCAGGGAAATGAGGTGATGGTAGTAGTAATAGTAATAATAAGTGGCTTACCATAATCAAATGTAAGAAGAAGTAAAATCAATAAAACTTCTTTATGAAATTGATTAAATTAAAAATAAAATAAAAGCTAACTGCCATGCAAATTTTTCGAAGTATTTTCCAAATTATTACGTAGTTTTATGGTTTATGTAAAATAAAATCGATAAAAATCGGGGGACTTAATTTTTTTTTTTAATATGATGAAAATATATTTTGTTTACAATTTTACGAACGATAAGCAAAGAAAGGAATTGCGCGTTACTATGATTCGCGAAAGTAAAACCGCAAATATTTATAGAGATATGTGACGATCGAAAAAGAACGTGGAACGAAAACACTGAATATTAAAGGTACGAAATCACAAAACCATTTATAAAACAAAAAGTCAAGGTAATATTTGGAATTCACAGTTATCAACAATTATCGCGGTATGTCAGATCAGACAGAAAACTCAACAGACAATGATATAGTGAGAAAACCGTTTTAAAAATGGTAATTTAATAGGCAAGTGGTGAGAATCTACAAATATTTGGGCTTTATAAAATATACTTTAAAAGATTTTAAGAGGAAATCAAACAATGAATCATGACGAGACGGGGGAAGAAAATGCGGCAACACTCTTTTCACGGCCGAGTTACGTGATTATATAAAGTACGCTGTTGCAATTTGACGTAGCAATCTAATCACATAATTTCTGGGGGTATTGAGGATTCTGCAATGCCATTTTCATTTTATTTTTCTCATTAGACTTGACCTCAGCGGCACCATGTGGAGGGACGCCATTCTTAACGCAACCGTGGAATCATAATGACAACTTAATAACGATGACAAAAACGGAACATTTACGGCCACAATTTCTCAAATTTCACACTAACCGCAACGTATAAATACTTAGCTTTATTACCCGCAAAACTAGACTCGTTTTTCGATACAAAACAATAAACACTACAATTTTAATCAAAAATAACCATACCTGCTGAATGCGCTCTCAAAACGCAGTCTAGTCACGTGACCAGAAATTTTACTCACAAAATGGCTAAAGAATAGAAGAATATGATTGGATGTCAGTAACTTGAACATAGCAACATAGCGAATAAATTTTCAGCGGTAGCTAAACAGACCGTTTAAAAATAATGTTTCTGTGGGAAAATAAAACGGATTTATTTCTTTTTTCCTCTGTATTGTGGCTTTTTACCAATAAATTTATAATTTTACACATTAACAAATTAATACTATCCATTGATGTTTAACTTTTAAAGACATTTAAAAAATACCAGAATATATTTCACAACACCGACGTTTAGACTAGTAGGTATCAATATTTCACAGCCAATTTCGTAAAATAACATTGTATCACTAAAAATTGAAATTGAAATATTATGTAAAAAAATTATAAAATCAAGCAGTTGATATAAAGAAAAACAGAATAAAACATTTGCATAATAATAATGTAAAGAAAAGAGAACATGGTTCCGTACTTTATTAAAAACAACACAATCCATCGATATTTTTTACCTAACATGATTACATGTACAAATATCACGTTATCTTTGAAACATAAACGACACAATTTTTTACCAATGTCTCCGTGTGTTTTTCACTACACAATATTGATTTTGTTTCATACTAATTTGTTGGTAAAACTTAATTTTATGTTATCAGATGGAAATGAAAGAAATTTATTGATAATAATAAACTCGCCAACTGGCAGAATACCTACCTACAAAATAATTTTTTTTTCACGATTTGGTAATTATAAGAAAATAGCAATCTATCAATATTTTCATCTCCCCCTTGATTATAAAATGCGAAAGAAAATACACCATTTGTTAAAGACTATATAAATATTTTTTTTCTTCTATCAATATCTTTAGGCGTTCACTACATAATGTTAATTTAATTTTCAAATTATTTTTTGACGTAACTTAATTTTATAATATCAAATAGAATAGTCAGACATTTTTCGGCAGCTGGAAAAATATCAAATGAATTATCATTATGACAAAGCATTGTCAGCAAAAGAGGTTTATTTTCAAAAGAAAGGAGTCAATCTCGTTTTTATTTACTTTTCGAATAAACCTATAAACTATTTATCAAATTTAATTTGAATAAAAAAAAATGGATTTGAAATACGGTTTTTTGATTTATTGTTAGAAAAGCTCGGTTCCAAATAAAAAAAAAATCAAGAATAATAAATTTTCTAAAAACGTTGACACGAAAGTAGGTACTAAAAGAATAACTTCGTAAATTCTAAAATCTATGCCATAATTATAAAATAAAAGAAGAAGACTCGAATTGGAATTCTCCGGCATCATTGAAGTTTTCCGCTAATCATCCTGTCTATTATTTTTTGAATAACTACTTAAAGGTATTATTTGTATTATTAAAAATGGCTTGTAAATAACTTGTTAAACTCTGTTAAAATAAAATCCATGTCCCTTTCCTTTGTCATTTAGTTTTACTTTTCATAACCTAGAATAAACAATCAATATTATATACATTTATTGCGGCTGTTTTTATAAAATAATTGAATTATTATTATGCTTTAATGGAACTTTTAATATGTTTTGCATTTGCTTGTTTTATTTCCACAATAACCAACCAATGGAGACTTACCAAATTATAATATTATATTTTGACAACTCATTTTCAGATGTTTTTGACTCGCTCGGAATACGATCGTGGTGTAAACACCTTCAGTCCAGAAGGTCGCCTATTTCAAGTAGAATATGCCATTGAGGCTATTAAGCTCGGTTCTACAGCTATAGGAATAGCAACTTCCGAAGGAGTTGTGTTGGCAGTAGAAAAGAGAATCACATCACCTTTGATGGAACCTACTACTATAGAAAAGATTGTGCAAGTGGACAACCATATTGGGTGCGCTGTTTCAGGGCTGATGGCTGATTCCAGGTAAGGTATCCCTTTTATATCCTCAATTAAACACAGTAGTAACCCTCTAAGCACGACTGACCAAATCAGATCCGACCGCACGGAACTTTGTAGCACCAAAACTTTTCTTTATTACAATTATTTTTCCTATTTATTTTTATACATATTAGAGAAACTTTGCCGTGCAATGAGGAACTTAAGCCCTACGGGAAATTGGATACAAAAAATGTTTTATTACGCGCGGTAAAAATTAGAGCATTAAATCTTACTGCGAAGTTTCTTGAAAATGTACAAAAAAAAAAAACTTTTTAAATTAAAACGCACTGCTTTGATTGACGTCACTGGTTGATATGAACCAACCAATGATGTGACAGCTGTGAAGGATATCCGGTTGGCTTGCCGTAAATGGACCAATGGGAAGAACTAACAGAGGACAACCCCTGACGTCACACGCGTAGTTATTTCAGAAATACAAAACTTTAAAAAATCATAGCGCTTATAATATATGTAAAAAAATAATTTTTTTTGGCTTAGTTTAATAGTCTATTAACAAAAAAAAGACACTGAACTTCCCCATTAAAACTTCCTAGAGTTTGTATAGTAACACATTAATTAAATAACACAAAGCAATTTTTTAAATAATTTAACGTGTAACATTAATACTATTTACTCATTTGAGAACTTTCCTACACCTCTTGCTCGTACCTATTACTCAGTAGGCGTAGAGAGTTATGCAGAAGGATCTATTGCTGGATAGTAAATATCTTTGTTACCATTTTTTAATAGTAAATTTTGAAAATAAAGTTAGAACAAATAAATAATAATAAAAATCTATTTTTTGGCGCCCTGAATTGATTCTTATACAGTAAACCTAACCACCATTATTTTTTCCAGTATTGCATGGAACATATACACCGTGTAAAATGGTAGTTGGTGTATTCACAAAAAAATTGAGGAAGTTCAGTGGTTTTTAATTTTTTTATTATTTGTTAATAGACTATTAAACTAAGCCAAAAAAACTCAAAATGAATTATGTATTGTATTATCAATGCTATGATATTTAAGAGTTTTGTATTTTTGAAATTACTCTACATGTGATGTCATAAGTTCTCTTCCGCTTATTCTCTGTCGGATCTGCCAATTGGTCCGTTTACAGTAAGTGAACCGGGTATATTTCACAGCTCTCTTATCATTGGTTGATTCATATGAACTAGAGACGTCGTTCAAAGTAGTTAGTTTTTATTAAATTATTTTGTTTTTTTTGTACATTTTCAAGAAACTGCCGTACAATTTAATGCTCTAATTTTTACCGCGCTCAAGAAAACATTTTTTGTATCCAATTTCCTTTAGGGCTGAAGTTCCTCATTCTGTAGCTTACCTATTTGGAAAGTCACCGCTCACTCCTGGTCATAATCCAACAATAGACAAGGATGACATCTATTTGTGCATCCACAAAACAGTATGTATTCTTCTTCTTTCTTTACCGCTCTTGCTGGAGGTTGGCGACCATCATCCTGAACTCTTCGTGATCCTGGGCCATTCTAATCAACGCCGATACATCCAGCACACCTAACTACTGGCCAAGATTTCTGAGTCATGATGCTCTTTTACATCCTATACTCCGGCTGCCCTCTATCATTTCTTTCATAAAAGTTGGAGAAGGGCATACTTCTCATTGTGAAATATGTTATTAAAGTGGTTAATAAATCCCTCTCTTAGGATGCTTAAAATCGCTTCATTGGAGAGACGACCAGTCTGAGATTCGCAGCATTCTTCTGCACAACCATTGTTCGAAGGCCTCAATTTTCACAACTGCACAAGAGTTTCTGCATTTTGTAGAAGGTTGATCTCGCAATCTCGATTCTGGTCTTTAACTCGGAATTCGGATTCCACTCGTCATTTAACCAGCATGTTAAATATTTAAACCGGGTAACCTGTTCTACCAGAGAAAGCAACGGGAAACCCCTCTGGTTATCTTTTCCCAGGAATCATTATGGCGAGTACATCCAACAAGGCCTCAGATTAGCTCAGGACCAAAATGCTTTCACTGCAGTGATCGTCAACGTCGGGGGGACCTGATAAGGCATTGCAAGAAGAACCTGTTCTATCCCTTTTATCACACTACCATCTATAGTAAAACAGATGTTAATGCCTCTCCGTTTGTTGGCCGCCATAGTTTTTCCTCCATTATTCTTTTTGACAAGTTGCTTCAGAGATGTTACTCGATTGAACGTATTACTCGTCTTAATTGAGTTTTCTTGATGATTTCAGAACGCTTATCGAGAGGGCACGAGTAGAGTGCCAGAACCACTGGTTCGTGTACAACGAGCGCATGACCGTGGAGTCATGTGCCCAGGCCGTCAGCAATCTGGCCATCCAGTTTGGAGACAGCGACGAAGATAGCGGTACTGCCATGTCGCGTCCATTCGGAGTGGCCATCTTGTTTGCTGGTGAGCTCTAATATAAACAAGTGGCCATAACTAGAAATTCATGTTTTGACCAGTTGTCCAGTTTATTAATCTGAGTCTGCAGGTCATTCACTTGCGTATATTTTTAGCTACATTAAATTAAACTGGAACGCTTTATGTAGATCTCGTTGCAAACCAACCCAACTGCATGGTTACCTAATATCCAACGTAGTAAATAATCCAAGTTAGATGTTTAGAGATAATGAAATAAATATTGAAATGGTTACCTAATATTGAATTTTATATATTTTAAAACTGTTGTTTACATTAAAAAATGAAAAATATCTGTTTCTTATTCTGGAAAATAATCTTCTCAGAAGCGCATCTTATTAATGTTAATTTTAATGATTACCATTTGAAAGTTGAATTTTAAAAAATATTTTACTTTTATGTATCTTTTTAGTCAGTCAAATATATGCAAGTAGCTTCATTTTTTGTCTTACTTACAGTTTACACCTTTTCACTGCCCTTATCGGTATCGATATTGTCGATACTTTTCTAGGGTGATAAGACCACACTGCAGTAGTAGCGCTGGAGTGTTTTAGAGTGATCACTATGCCCATTTTTAATGTGTGAACACTACAAACGTTTTGTGCATGTTCACATTTTGAATTGTATGATTTTTCATGGATACTTTTCTATATCTATCGGTAGAAGCGCGTATCGATGCACCCCTTAATAAAACCTTTAATATATTTTAAGTGCATAATATATAAATAACAGTGTTCTAGATAATGACAGAGTTCTTCGTGCCTTTAATTCGTCCAAAATGATACAAACCCATAATATACCCTGGGCTAACAAGCAAACCACACAAGATCTCTTAACATTTATTTGTTTTAATTTAAATTTTCAAATTTCAATTGATTTATTTATAGATATTACATTTTAATTCATACATATAATAAAATGAAAATTCGGTATGGGTATAATATATCAAAATAACTTTTTTATGTGTATAAACTTATAGGTACGTATTTATATAATACATTTTCTTTACTAACTTTGTATACTTTGTGGAAATCTGTTATTGATTCTGAGTTTATACACCTTATCTGTTTGTTTACTATAAATATGTATGTAGAACTGTTGGTTTCCCAAATAAAATATCTTTGGAAAATTTTAAAAAAGCAAGTTTGCTTTGAAAAACTCCCACAGATATGTGAAAAATAGCAATGTCCAAAGTGATATTGTTCAACATAAAGATAGCCCTACCAACAGGCATAACCATTGGCAGATTGGTCCTGTATATTGGAATGAGGAACAGTCTATGTTGACTCTGCGTAATTTAAGGGTCGTCGACAATACTGTGCAACAATTGAAAGAAATGCGTAGTTCGATTCACATACATTGTGGTCGTTAAACTGTTGTAACCAAGCATACCCTGTAGAAACTCAGTGGGATAGAGCCATGGATAATATCCTGATAATATCATGGACAGTAAAATAATATTTGTTTCTTTTACTTGTAGGTATTGACGAGAAAGGTCCCCAATTGTACCACATGGACCCCAGTGGTACCTATGTCCAGTTTTCAGCTAAAGCCATCGGCTCAGGAAGTGAAGGAGCTCAACAGAGTCTGCAGGTCATTTACTTACTTATATTTTTAGCAAAATTATTTTAAACTGGAACAGCTTTACGTAGATCTTTTTGCAAACCAATGCATCCTCACTGGTACATCCAACAAAGTAAATAATCTGATGCATTTGATTATTTCATTAGAATGTGTACAAGACACATTTCTGCCTTGTAGTAAAGGTTTGTAAGACTATATTCATGGAAAAATGCTGGTGTAGAGGTATATTATTATACTCTACTAGATAGTAGTTATTCGTTAGTTCATGTAAAACATATGATTGAATGGATTTAACGGATTTAACCTCAAGGAATAATGAAATAAAATATTTTAAGTTACTTTCAATTTTTGGTTTATTACACACGAAAATACAGAAATTAAACAAAGAATAACCAGGTTGTGGTCCTGTGGCTAGTGTCTCGGACTCACGAACCAAAGGTCTGTGGTTCGAATCCCACTCTGCCCCAACTTGATTCCCATTTTCTAATAGTGAGTTATTTACAACTCGTTAAAAATGGCCCTCAAAATTAAATATTTGGGTAAATCATAAGAACGCAAATATTTCTTTTTATAATAAAAAAAAAAAAAAAACTTTAAAGTGAATTTGAATGCTGGTGAAGACAGAGAAGGGCTAGTGATGTGATACGCGCCCTTATATAAGTCCATTGGGCACTGCGGCCATAGACAACAACACATCCTCGTCTCTCACTCCCTAGTCCCCACAATGGTATTTCTACTGTGAGCTGTGATAGACGTTGGCAGCCTGTAGGTATAAAGAACTCCTCAAAGTACTGTCGGCTGAAAGTGGCGACTAGTGGGTTCTAAATCCGCTTCAGGGTTCGATCAGAGGAGTCCAGAAAAGTTCTAGTGAAAATCAATAAGGCACATAAGAGTTAAACGAGAGTTGTTGAAAGCACATATTATTCCAAAATATTATGTATATAACAAGTTTATGACCTGTCATTGTCTGCTTTAATATGTGAATCTCTTTAAACTTATCTTTTAGCGACTCTTAGACTCGTGTTATATATTGCTTGTAATGTAACAATATTATTTAACAAATATTTTTCATTTCAGGAAGTGTACCATAAGTCATTGACTCTCAAAGAGGCCATAACATCGGCTCTTACTATCCTCAAGCAGGTGATGGAAGAAAAACTATCAGAATTTAATGTGGAAGTTGCCACTCTTACTCCCGATAACTTGTTCCACATGTTCACCAAGGAACAGCTTACTGAGGTTATTAAGGACATTCCTTAACTTGTCGCTTGACTTGCTTTAGGTTAAGGATTGATTTTTTTACTTCACGGCGAATATATATATTCATTTTAATAAAAAAATATTGTTTATTAGCCACGTTAATTATTTTCCTTGTCATTTTCAAATCCTCATCTTTTGTCCGCGTTAATACACCCCTTTTCCTTTACGAATATTTTTTCTTATGTCAAGGTAGGATAAAAAATAAAATTCTGTGTGTGAAATTGATCCAGAACACTGGACAAATGTTTTCCACTCGGTGGCTGCTCCGAGGTTAAAATCCAAAAAAAGGAAATCAGGTGGAGATTAGTCTGCCTCATGTACTGGTTAGTGTGTTTTCCTACCATGTCTGAGTTCGAGGGTCCAATTTCTGGCAAAGTTAACATAAAAAATCTTTATTGATTAGGTTTTTTTTATTGAAATGCTTCATGGTCCTTGAACGGGCGTCCGAAGCATAAGACTGCTTAGCTTGTGTTCATAAAATAAGTAATATACATTACAAATATGCTGATATGGTGTAGTTGGAATACCAGTGTAGTGACCTTTGCACCACCATACGTGCAGATAAGGTAGTAATGACAATGTTTTTTTTTTATAAAATGAATAATCAGAAATTGATAAGTAGGTTGTACACTTAAGTAGTTTATTCCATAAAGAGGGATTAATAATTTAGAAACTCTGGCATTTTTTCGTTAAAATTTTGAGAGCATAGAAATTATTTTTTATTGAAATGCCGTTCTTTGTGGGTTGTTGGCGGCGATTTTGGTTGATAAAGCATAATTTGCATGAAGTGCAAAATAAACCACATATTAAAAAATGACCTTTTTAATGTTTCATATATTGTACGCTGAGCAGAATACCCGGAAGTACTGGTTTGTAAAACCTTAGAAGAAACTTTTTCCTGCGTTTGTTTGTGACAGTGCATTTGGAGCGACGTAGTCAATGAAATTGTGCCTTTTGTCAACTGCATCTACCTCCAGATAATAATTTTATTAATTCTATATTCTTGTGCATATTACAAAATGTGTACTTCAAGGCATACATAACATGAGAAAAATTAACAATACAATTTTAATGTAAAAAATGGTAAAATAAAAATAGCCTCTAATTAGAGTAAAATGAAGATATCCTCTTTGAACTTTCTTTAAGTAACATGAAATGTAATGCCGATATTTGAAGAGATACGGTTGAGTAAAGAGATTGGTCTTCCTACTGCTGGCATTACCTAGTAGGCTGGTTCTGCAAGCAGGAAGACTAAACAGCTTAAGTCCCCAAAGTCGTAAGGTTTTTGGAACATACAGAAAAATGCTCTCCATTCAATATGTTACCCGGACATTGCAAAACCATGCTCCGGATTCAATTAAATAAATTTGTGAAAAATTCGTTTCTCGGTTTAGGTAGAGAAAAATCTGAAAATTTACTCAAAAACATTCTTAAGTAATAAATGGTATAAATGAATATTGTGTAACTGTAAACAAATATCTAGTAGGTAGTAATGTTATTGTTTATTTTGCATAAAAATGTCTGCCTTAAATCAGGTTGTACCTAGTTAGGCAGACTAGACATGATCCAGAGAAATCTATGATCTAAGTGTGTATGTAGTAGATAAAGAAATTGTTATTTTTGTTATTAAACCATGGTTATTATTATTCTTATCCCTAAGTTGATCGTAATATATCACGTAACAATTGAAAAAAAATACGTGAGCAAATACGCATTTCTTCTTTTCTCAAGATTAAAAGCTAAGAATCCCCGGTACGAAGTCCTATAGGTACAATCACGGATAGTATTCGTACTCTCCTAAGTATAGATACCTTAGAAATTTCTTCTGAACCATCTCCAGCATAACAGCGTACTTCAACTCAAGAGACGCCCATTTCAATGAACTCGTGGAAGAACACAGCCAGAAGAAAACCACTGAAGAGCTTAAAGAGTTGCGTTGTATTTCACAACAAGAAACTGTATAGGAGAATTTGTCAGGGTAGGACAAGGTAACAACAGAGTTGAAACCTCAGGCACAAATAGATAAAAGCTAGAAGTGAGAAGCATCACCCTCATAAAGCAGTGATTGTGCGAACTGTAAATTTATTTTATAATAATGCTGTGTTGCGTCTATGATTTTAAAGCGCTGGCAAAAACAATGAGGAAGTTTGGTAATTTTATGCATTTTTTTTGTCAATAAACTTAAGTAGTATCTAACTAAGTATAAAAAAATTATCTATTGTATTATCAGCGCTGTTAGTTTTTAAAGTTTTCTGATTTTAAAATTACTTTTAAATTTGGAATTGCCTGTGGCGTCACAAGTTTTCTTTGGTGAGTTTCGCTGATTGATGGGTTGGCTTCCCGTAAACTGGAAATCTATCACAACACTATTATTCGAAGAAGTTTTTTTTCATACATTTTTGAGAAACTGCTGTAAGTTTTACAGCACGTAAGAAAACATTTTTTATATTCAATTTCCCATAGCACTGAACTTCCTTATTGACTTTAGGCAGCTTCCTAGTAAAAGAGTAAAAGAATTTGGTTTCATAAACATTTAATGAATTCATTTTTTTATTGAATTTTTTTAGTATGTTTTTCAGCGTGGAATGTATTTCATGATTATATTTCGCATTTATTAACTTCTATAAAGTGTCACGGAAACCCAGACTGTGTAATATTAGCAGCAATACTAATAAGTCCTACTCCCTAGCGTCCACAGGTGGTTCTTAGGCCTCGCGAACCCTGGCCGATGTGACTACAGACGCCACCATCAGTGTCATAGCAGAGTGAGGGGGCGAATGGCGAATCCCCGGCGCCAAATAACGGGACCCACCCAGCTAAGGGAAGGCAACATCTGCAGAAAATCCCTCAAAGTGTCACTATGATTATTATTTCCCAAGATATTACTATAAAGAAGTGTTTGCCATCATCAGCGACGTCTGATTGGGCAAAAGAAGAAGAAGAATATGGGGAAATTTGTTTTGATTAATGTGTGTTTTGGATTACGAGTAAGAATCTGGAACGAATTATGTTTATTAAGAGAAGTTCTGCTGCATCTACTCAATAATAAAAAATATTAATAAAACTGTTTATTTATAAACCAAAATACGCACGAGAACAATGGACTCTTGCTAAGATTTAATATAGCATCTAACATCAATCATTTCAAAATAATATTGCTAATTTTTTTATTGTTTTTTCAGATTATATACACTATTTTCCCATCAGAAAAATGTTCCTCGATAATTTTGAGATGAAAATAAGTTTTATTTGTATCTTGAAGATTTAAATTTCCCGCAAGATTAATTTATTATTTATTTTATGTCATTTATTTATATGAAGATAAGTACATATTACAGACCAAAAAAAAATCATGAGACTACGAGGCCATGAGTCATTTAATTATACTGTACTTATTATGAAAATGTTTTTTGATTTACATGAATAAATTTAATTGATACTTTGTATGTTTAATTTACGAATAAATAGAAATAAGATAAGGTATTTTTTTATTTTGTACACTACAATTTCTCACTAAGATCTAAATTATACTGTTATGGTATTTGTAACAATCAATATAGTGTAAAATTTCCGCAAACCAAGTATTGTAAAATTTCCATTGAAAATAAAATAAACGTAAAAATTGAATTTTTCGATAAAAAAATGATAAAAGCGCCATCTATGAATAATTAGTTTGATATTTTTGTTTAGAATCACCCTAAATATTCGAACGCATTGTACATAAATACGATTTTTTTGTTGTTTCATTTTATTATTAAATTTTTCAAACCATGTTTTTTCAGTATTTATTTTATCAAAATGTTTTAAAACTCTGATGATTATAGCGAAATCTGTGAATGATGATTTGAAGTAATCATCTATAATTTAATTTATTTGCAAAAATTTAAACAGTGACATCTGTAGATATATAATACAACTTTTTAAAATTTGGCTATTAAACTTATTTTGTTACAAGATGGCGTTGCAATTGAGGTAACTCGTTATAGATCTACATTATCTCTGAGATGAGATAAAGTTGGATTGATCGATTATCTTTTGGCGACTTGTATGAAGGACGTTCGTAGAGATAAGTTATCTTTCAAAATAATGATGATTATAATCGAAATGGTTTATATTTGTATTAAAATTCGGTATGGATTTTTGTAACTAAATTAGACAGTTTTTGTGACTGTCCGTTTAATGAGGAAGTCAGTGCTACGGGAAATTCGGATTTAAAAATGTTTTTTTACACGCGGTAAAAATTGGAGCATTTAATTGCGCTGCGAAGTTTATCGAAAATGTATGAAAAAAAACTACGTGAGCATGAACTACGTCACAAGTTCTTCCGAATCCACCAATGATAGTGTTGTGAGAGATATCCGGTTTCCGGGAAGCTAACTCACTAATCATCAAAACTTACCGACTAGAACTTTTGACGTCACTGGCGATGTAATTTTAAAATAAGAAAACTTCAAAACATCATGACGACTTTTAACACATATTTATTTTTTTATTTTAATTTTATTTTATTTATTTATTCATTCAAAATTACAAAATTAAACATTTATGAACTTATTAAGGCTTTTTAGGCTATGCCCGTGTCAAGCCACAATAAATAACAATAAAAATAGATAGTAAAATTAATTAGATCAAATTATAATGACATAGAATCACAATCTAGAAAAAAAGATAAATGTAATAAATAGTCAAATTCCAAAGAATACAATATATACGACAAATAATTTATTTTTTTTAAATTGGCTTACTTCGATAGTCTATTAACAAACAAAAAAAAACACTGAACTTCCATATTTCAATTTGCGGATGTTTAAACATAGGCAGAATGGTGAATGTTACACAGTATGTAAAGTGGCCACTTAAATCAGCCCAATGACAGGTCATAAGCCTTGTAAATACCAAGACTTCCATATTCCCCCCTCAAAAATGTTTTCCCTCTAATGCAACTAGATTCGATCTAAATAACTCCCTAGTGGGCGGAATCCACCCTATTTTTTTTTATAAAGAAGAGAAATACTCGAGTTTTTATTATTTACTCAAATATTTAAATTTTTAGACCATTTCTTAAAAGTCGTAAATAACTTGTGCTTGCAAAATGGAAATCCAGTTGTGGTAGAGTGGGATTTAAACCTCGGACCGTGACTCGGGTCCGTGAGTCCACAATCCTACCACGGGACCACAACCCGGTCTACAAAGATTTTGACGTACCCAAAATACTGTTAGTTAATTTATCATTTCAATATTATAGTTATCACCTACGCTTTTGATTCAAAAAAATATTAATTGTATGACAAACGGAATCCAAATCAATCCCATGTCAATCACTTTAGTTTTATCTTTTTGTGAACACGGAATTAAATATTATGTCGGATTACTGGTCGTTGTTATCGAACTGCGGATATTTATAAATCGACTCACCGCAATATCAAAATGCCTCAATTTTAATACGATATTTAGTTAGGCTTTAGGGATTGATACATTTTTGTTGAAGCACTATTGAATAAACACAGCAGGGAAGAGCCACTAAAATAATCACATGTTTAAATATTATGAATACTGGCAGCTCCGCGATCTAATGACCGATGGTTGCCTTACACACGTAGAGTTCCGGGTTCGATTCCCGGTCACAATAATTTATTTCATGATTGTTGTTTCATCAGCTACCATTTACACATATGTACTTATTACTTACCTTCGCGCTGCTGCGGATATCTTAATCAAACTTCTGAACACATCCTATGGTCATTTACATTTTTACATTTATTTTTGCACCACAACAGGCCAGGAGGCCCAATTACAGTGGTGAATTAAATCACAGAACACCCAGGCTTGAGAAAAATCACATTTTATTTTTTGTGTTCTCACCGGGAATCGAACCCGGAACCTTCCGTGCGTGAATCAAGCATCTTGACCGCTACACCACGGAGGCCGCCTTGCTGCCGGTCTTGTCCCCTCTCCCTCTTTACGAATACCGAATGGAGCTTCTCGCTACTATCCGTGGCCCTGCTATAGGCCCTGTCGGATATAAAGATCTGACGGCTTCCCAAAATAATTTCAAGGCTTTTAAAAAGTTTTGTAATCATTTCGGCGAATTGATCATGTCCAATCAATTCAATCCCAGTCAGTGAAGAATTCACATCCCTCTTTACCACAATCCAATGAAGTGCATATAATGTACTTCTAGATTACTTTCTTTCAGCACAAAGATGCTAAGGCTACCAGATTTCAGAGAGCTCCTTCGGATAGCTTTTCTCGTTCGGAAACGAGTAATATTTCCCTGTAGTGGGCATCGCCAAGGAGACTTATGTCCTCAGATGCGGTGAGCGGTATGTGGTGGGCAAGCCATACTAATTACTTGTACATTATTAGCTATGTAATGAATAATATATGATATTTTGAAAGTACATAGACATTTTAACGACATTTTGTCAACTTTAATATATTTTTTCAAGGGGATAAAGGAGAGTACATTATTTAATATTTTTTTATAAAATAACGAAAGAGAATACATTATTGACTAATTTGTTGTAAAATAACGAAGTAGGATACATTATTGACTAATTTGTTGTAAAATAATGACGGAGAATACATTATTGACTAATTTGTTGTAAAATAATGAAGGAGAATACATTATTGACTAATTTGTTGTGAAATAATGAAGGAGAATACATTATTGACTAATTTGTTTTAAAATAGTGAAGGAGAATACATTATTGACTAATTTGTTGTAAAATAATGAAGATGAATACATTATTGACTAATTTGTTGTAAAATAATTAATGAAGGAGAATACATTATAGATTAATTCGATCGTATAACATAAGTTATGTTTTTCCAAATGAAGAGAGCAGAGAACAAGGGGACTCAACAAAAAAATTACAACAAAGTAGTCAATAATGTATTCTCCTTCATTATTTTACAACAAATTATTCAATAACTCATAGCATCTTAACCGTACACTGTGTAAGTATCGCGAGCAGCTTTAGCAGCTTTATTCCCTGATTGAACGCGAACAGCAGAGGTGTCGAAAATGTTTGTAATCAGAAAAATAATAACTTTAACGTAAAAGCAAACACAATACCTTGTAGAGCAGATTAAATAGATGTGATAAAATGATGGAGAAAATTTTCGTTCATGACGTATAATCTTCACCATTTTGTTTTACTTCTGGTAATCATTTTTAAATTTGGGAAAAAACGGACACAGCTTATATAAACACCTAATATAAAATGTGAAAAATTACTACTAAATTCAGTCATCGACAGGTCATAAGTCTTGTGAATGCCGGGATCTCCATTAACTGTTCTCAAAAATATTTTTCCTTTCTGTTGAAATAAATGTCAATACTCACGTTATTTTTAGTGTCCTAGAAGAATGAACAATATAGTTTTTACCAGAAACTCTGGAACTTGGAATATAACAATGGAAGCTTTCAGGTAAAAACCCTGAATAAGGAAAACGAGTGGAGATGATTCCACTCCGTTTTGTAGTGGTTAGCGCATTCATCTTCCATTCTTGAGATCCTGGATTCAATTCGTAGCAGGGTGGACGTGAAATATTGATTTTAAAGGTTGTTCACGCTGCAATATTTCTTTGTTCCTAGACTGGCGCCTGAAGCGTTTGACTGATCACCTTACCTCCATGCGGTGAAACAAATGCGGTGCCTTATGCACCATTGGTGTGAAAAGGGATGATGATGATGATAATTTTTTTTCACAGCATTATTATTCATAGTCTTGGACTGTCACCTGAAACGTAATCATCTTAACTTCGTGTATTACAAATGATCGCCGGCTGCTGCGATTGAGGTACTTACCGATGCAGTGCCCTATTCATCACGTAAGGGAAACATGTTGATGATGAATTTAGAATACTATAAGGCAAATTTTAACCGATTAATCTAATTTTAAAAACAAAGTAGGAACTTAATGATTTTCAAAGTAACGGAATGTGGCAACCCTAAAATATTTCTATAAACGCCATATTAATTTAAAAACCGCATCGTCCCGCGCTGTCACACCGATATTCCATAGACGATTTTCCAACGAGCCTGGTACGGGAAAATAAACCTTTAGTTAGTTTATCATAAAGACTAAAATGGATCAAAGCCACATTTGAAATATTGCATTTCGAACACCCGCTAACGTCATATCTATGGTATTATGAGAAAAATTGAAATGCCATGACAATGGGCGATCGGTGAATGGGAAAAAATGGAAATAATTATATTGGTTTCGTTCTGAAAATTGAATTTGTGTCGGGATTGTAGTCTGTAGTCTGGAGGTTGCCGGATAAAAAAACATTATATGAAATGAAGCGGGCTAAATTAATTTCTCGATTGGGGTTTGATATTTGGTTTGAGTATGAGCAATGTTTGAAGTTTGAACGGTAGATAAGTCTTGTATTCTGCTGTCATTTTTAGGGGACATTTTAAAAGAATGACAGAGTTAAATGGTTTTTTATTATAAATGAGAATTAAATGTTTGAATGAATTGATGTTCATAAATAAACTATAAGTTTTACTTGTTTTAAAAACATTAAATTATTATTTAGTAATTAAGTAAAACTAATACAGATATATATTATCATCATCAATCCCTTTCCGCACCTAATGGTGCTTTGGGCACTGCATTGGTACACCAATTGCAGCATATCTTGATAATTTTTTGTTACGTGAAGGAAAGATGATCAGTGTTTCGCTTTAGGTACTAGTCCAGGGACTATGAAATATTTTAGTGTAAAAACACCCTTTTCAATAAATATCTCATGTCAACCATGTCGGGAATCGAACCCGAGAACTCTTGCATGGTAGGCTGAGTTTAATATTATACTAAGGCTTATTAATAGAAAGCCGGGTAAAAAATTCGATTACCCTGGCAATACTAACAAAATACGCGGCCTCCGTGGTGTAGTGGTCAAGACGCTTGACTCACAAACGGCAGGTTTCGGGTTCGATTCCCGCGAGAACACTAAAAAAATATGTGATTTTTTAAGCCTGGGTGTTCTGTGCTGTAATTCACCATTGTAATTGGGCCTGCTGGCCTGTTGTGGTGCAAAAAAAAAGTTTAAAAAAATGTCCGCCTTGTTTTATTTAATAAACTGACAGACGGTAAAAACATCGAATTCTTAAATAATCTCATTTGTGCATTCGCTACTTACCGACGATTATTAATCCCATCCTATTCCCTTTTAATCCCAGCAGTATTTTGACACTAAAAAACTACACAACACGGCGTAATTTAATTTAAATAGGCAGTTTTTTTAATTTTTTTTATTTATTCAGATAAAAAATAGAAGTTTACAATATTACTACTAAATACAATTTTTATATTAATTAAATACATATATTTACATTAACGTTTCCCATTACGTAAAAGAAAAAACAATTTTTGTGTGCATAGTGGGAAGTGACGTCTTACAATAGTTTGTTTATTTTATTTTTAATTATTAGTATTTTTAGGATAACAATTAAATTACAAAAAGGAATTTAAATAAACTGGGTATTTAATCTGCCACACAAAAAAGAACTATAAATGTAACTTATCACTTCTTCCTCAGACACCCCGACACAGATGATGTAGATACTGTTGTACTGTCCACGGTGTTTTTTTTTTGTTACGCATACCTTATATATTTTTTTATTTTTTGTCCTTGTTATATTATGCTTTCGCCAAATTTTGATTTAACGGAAAGTTTTGTGATTTTTTCGTCCAAACAGCGCAACGGCGGCCATTTGTGTTTTCTTTGGCGGGATTTCTAATTCCAAAGTTGAAATATTAATTCTGTCACCGGAGCGAGTGTTATGGGGCGATACGCCGCCCCTCGGGACTTCCTTTACGTTACATTGTAATAACATAATAGCTAGCGAATCTGGATAAGTTCCTATCCGCACCACGCCACGGAGAGTTCTTCGTGTATCATTTGACAGCCATAAATGGCGCTGAGAACAGTTAGATCCTTCTATATAGACGTATAGATTTACTTGATTTTCGATCAAATAACAATAATGTACTTATTATTATTTATTTATTTATAAATTTATTGCAAAAAATAATATACACACTAAATAACAGGGAATCTATATAAAACCAATTAATGTAAAATGAAAACGGAGTGTTCTCTGTTTATGATAGACTCCATCTAACATGGCACAGCCTGTTCTAAGATGGATATTTTCTATCTTTAGAGCGTAAGTAGTCCTATACTAATAAAACAATAACATAAAAAAGAAAAACTAAAACTACTTAATTGTAAATGCCTAACTAATCAAATGTAATAAATTAAAAATCATTATTATACAAATATAAAGTATTTTTATGTGCCAAGAATACATGTTACTTAAAAATAAATAGTATAATCAAACAAATATAAAGCAATGAAATACATAAAAATATAAATAATATGTGTACCAATTATATAAAGTACTACGTTTATTGATTTACATATTATATTTTTCAAAAAAATCTCTCGCTACACTATCTATATGTGAAGTTTTTTTTATTTTAAAATTTATTTTACATTTCGAGTCTTTTATATTTGGCAATAAATCATTACATTAAGGCATTTATTTTTTAACAATAATTTAAGTTTGTCCATATTTTTAAGTGGCCCTTTTACGCACTGTGTAACATTCACGATTTTGCCTATATTTAAACATCTTTATTCCTTTGATTCTTCCATTTATTGACGTTTGTGGAGTTAAAGAGCTGAAACCTTTATTGTTGCGGGTTAGATTCATATGGCTGAATTATTTCATTTACATACCAGGCGAAGCTTAAAAATATTTTTAAATTTATTTACTTCTTCTTGACCCAGGTGGATTTATCAACAATATTTTCAGTTTATCCAAATTTTTGTAGACAAGGACTGGATTCAACCCCCTTGGGTTAAAATTAATATAATACACCAGAGATGAAGAACATTTGAGAGAAGGGAATATTAAAGTCCAGGCATCCACATGGCTTCTCAAACGTCAACAGATGTAAGAATTGAAGGAATATAGATTTTCAAATATAGGCCGAATGGTGAATGTTACACAGTGTGTAAAGTGGCCACTTAAACCAGCCAATGACTGGTCATAATCCCTGTGGATGCCAAGACTTTTATATTCCCTTCTCTAAAATGTTCTTCATCTCTGTTGTATTATGTTAATTTATTTATTTGTATATAATATATTTATTACAAATTATTGTAACTACCAGGGGTGCTATTATGAATATTTTCAAGGAGGTAGAGAAAAAATTAATTTTGGGATTTTTTTTCATACGATTACACATTGCTTCATATATGGCCACACTGACGATTGAACGTAAGACTAATGTCATACTATGAAATGTCAATTAAAGAAAAAAATTGAAAACGGAAAAAAAATACGGTTAGGTTAATTCAACTAAATTTATTGTTTTGAGCAATGGTTCAGGTCGCAATAATGTTTCAAATGAAAATCATTATGTTTGGTTTCATGTGTTCGTATTTGTTTGGCGTTTAATCAACTTCAGTATGAAGCAAAGTGTAGTCGCTTGCTAAAAAACAAAAATCCAACAATTAACTACTCTCTAGGGGGTAGAGACGTTTCAGAAAATAACTCCTAGGCCCCGAATACAATGGGAAGTTAACATTGATCTTAATTTTTTCTACAAAGTAAAATTAAGTTTTCTGTATGAAAAGCAGAATATGCATACATTTTTTTATTCTAAACATGTTTAATTATAGGTTACCGACAAATATATTTTCTATGTTCATGCAAATATATTCATTTTGGTACACAAATATTGGTTTTTCTTTATAAACAGTCGAAGATAACTCTGTTAGCTTCCCATTGTAGTCGGGGCCCTGGGCCAGTATTACAATGGGCAGTCAACATTTATCTTCAATTTTATCCACAAATAAAAATTAAGGTTTCTTTATGAAAAATAAAACATGCATTTTATTTATTTTTTCTAAACATGTTCAATTACAGGTTACCGAAGAAGATACTTTAAATTTTCTAACAAAATATACACATTTTCGTTCATAAATATCAGTTTTACTTTATACCATTTCCATATTTACCTTCGTCCTTCCAAATATTATTTAGTGTCTATGATACACTACACTTTTCATAGTCTATGTGTCATTTTGAATTTCTCCAGATTTGGGCGGGATTTCATTATTTGCAAGGGGAAGAGGGGGGATGTGGAAATAATCACACACGGGCCAATGACAACGTTTAGATGACTTGTCAAGGAGTCGCCATTTTCTCTTTATTTAAATTCGTAACCTTTGAAATGAACGTCCGATTAAAGTGGTAGGGTGAACCACTTTAAAAAAATGGTCTTCCTGGGGAAAGGCAGTACGATAAATCAGCAGAGTAAATTACTGAAGTTACTTAAGTTTATTGCATTTGTGAAAATATTTAAACGAATTTCGTAATGTGTAAAAGTTATTTATTATTTAAGTAAATGTACCTCTCCTTTCTGGCTCACTCCACTCCTCCTAGAGATTTCGGTTATATAACAATAACAGTTACCGTTTCACAAATTACACTGTTTTGTAAAACGGTTTTGAAATAAACAGTTTGGAGCAGCCCAGCGTGTAAAAAATTCTGGTAAAAGCAGCTGCTGAAACAGTTTCAAATAAATTTAACTGTCACTTCTAACGAAACACTAGTAGATTAACACGGAAGATCTTCTAATGAAAAAAATAATACCTCATAGGTACTTCATAGTTAATTTAATGATAAATGTTAGTTAATAAACGTATTTTATACGTACATATATATGTTTGTGTGTAAAACAAGCCAAATGAAAAATAACGTCTCCAACCGAAAAGTCTCTAGACTTAGAGGTTAACTAAAATGAATTATAATGTATGGTGAATAAACGCTGTTTTGCAGCAAACACCCAATAATAATGAGCGCACTGTACATTAAAACACCAAATTCTCTGTATCTCAATCACATGTATTGCAAATTTTATTTTATTTTCTCTCCTATATTAATCATACAAATCCGTGCTTTAGATTCTCTCAATTTCTACTTTTTGCTGATGATGCAAAGATCTTTGCCAATGTCAACGATTTATTGCACTGTGAATATCCAAGAAGATCTTGATCGTCAAATTCAGTGGTCCCCAAGGCCCTGCTTAAAAATCAAAAACACTTTTAAAAAAATCGAACACACCTATAAAATTTATCATAGTGCTGTAATGACTGAAAATTAATCACTTTGCCATTTCCAACATCCCATCTATGTGAAACGGGGTTTTCTGCAGTGACAGCATTAGCAAGACACTTTGGGTGTCACAATCTCCTATAACCCCCAGATGGAACCACCTCGTTGCAATGAAGCAAGCTCAAGGTTCTCATTTATTTAGCATGAAATCAAAACACATAAAACTTCAACATTAAAACTTTTAAAGAAAATACATAAATGACCTTTAAGTAAATAAATCTGTAAGATATCATAATAACATTAAAATCCCGAAATTAAACTCTGAGCATTCTTAAAATTCTTTTCTCTATCTTGGAAAAAAAAACTTTCATCCTTCCGTTAAACCTTAAAAATATTGAAAATACCCATGCACCCAAAAGAAAATTAAAAAATATCTGAAACATAATAATCCTTCATTGTTATTATATATTTTTTCTTCATTTTTCCCACAAACCTTGTGTTTTCTCTATTATTATTTGTCACTATAACTTACGTACCACAGTTGTAAATTTTATTATTATATATTGTACACATATATTGTTATTTTTTTTTTTTTTTAAGAAAAAGAAATATTTGCGTTCTCATGATTTACCCAAATATTTAATTTTGATGGCCATTTTCAACGCCATTCATTTTTTTAAAAAAATCATTCAATGTGTCCCCCCTCCCTGCTCCAGTGGGCCACGGTAAAATTATGAAACGTTGACCGGTCCGCGGCGACAAAAAGGTTTGGGACCACTGGTCTAATTGATTACTGTAATAAAAATCAATTGTACTCGTGTTCCTATTCGTACACCTTAAAATGTTATTCAATGACATTTATCTAAAGTAAAAAGTTTAATACGCACAATTAGACTATCAAAGATATTTCCATATTACGGTGCAGCGACATTAAAGACTTAGGAGTTATTCTTGATAGTAGATTGCTGTTTGGGTCTTACATAAATTATATTGTTGAAAAAGTTTACCTTAATGCTGGGCTTCATTTAAAAAATTTCCAAACCCTTTATAAAACCAAATACATTGAAGACTTTATACAACACTTTGGTACGCAGTCACTTGGAGTTTGCATTCGTTGTGTGGAGTCCGCAATACATAACAAAGATTGAAACGATTGAAAATATTCCACGAAATTTTTTTAAATACCTAGATTATAAAAAAAATAAAACGCTTTACACTTACAGCCAATCTGCTAAACAAAATGGATTTTTTACCCTTGAAAATAGACGCGCTATTTATGAATTATGCTATTTATATAAATTATCAAATAATGAAGTAGACTCTTTTAACCTACTCTCCAAAATTAATCTCAATATGCCCTTTCGCTTGACGAGAAATAAAATTTATTCCATCTGCTAGTCTGTTGTAGCACTAACTATGTACAACACTCTTTCCTCTATCGTTCTTGCTTAAACTATAATGTTTGTTTTTTCATCTATTGATATATTTAACATACCTCTTAATTTATTTAAAAAAATAAATTAACACTCATTCGTTCTGCCTGCGATTCGCTCCCATTTGCTATTTAATGATGCTCACGCTTACACATACCTGATCAGTTACTCACACACAAACATACCTCTTCACTTACTCTCATACAAATACACACAAACACACCCCTTTGTTGTACCACAATTTAAACTTGTCTGTCTTTAAACCGTACCTTTTTATGTTATAATATCATTGTTGACTGTTTGTTTCTGAAAAAAAAACTGTTTTATGATGAGGTATTTCTGTGTTTTTTATATTTTTTTTATTGTACCTACCAACGTTTGAAAAGCACTTCCCGCTAACTTATCCATACACGCGTAATTACAACTGAAAAAAAACCCACACATACACGTTTCGTTCATATATGAACAAAATAAGCATTTGTAGTTCGAGCCTCTACCAACCCAGGCCGATAGCGGCGCGCCGATCGGTACAATACACTACTTAATCGAATTATCTCTGGCGCATTTTTTAAATTATAAAACTGGTTACTTATATTTTTTTTACTATATTTTTTTATTGTTTTAAACTTCTAGCTAGGTAGGCACTGCTTATGTGCCTTTATAGAACGCACGCCACTGCTTCTACGGTATACATTGTTTATACTTATAAAGACCACATTTCAAAGAAAGCGTCCAAAATCTGTGGATTTATTTTGCGAATATCTAAGCCATTCAAAAGCCCAAAAATTGCAATTACATTGCATAATCCATTTGTTCGTAGTTTGTTTGAATTTAATTCTATAATATGGTCTTCTAATTATAATATTCATATAACGCGGATTGAATCGGTGCAACGTAATTTTTTTAAATCGTTAATATTTAAAATCAGATCAAATACTTTCATAATCAACTATTATGATCGTCTAGAGTACTTTCAAATCTTAAGTTTAGAATTCAGAAGGATTTTGGCTAGTTTGATATTATTGCACAAATTAATATCTGCCCATGATATCCTTACTCAGATAAACTTTAATGTACCTCGCCGTAACTTGCGTACCAATCCTGTCTCCGCTGTGGGAAATTATAAAACTAACATCGGATTCTTTTCCCCTCTGCCGAGCATCCTCAGAACAGTCAACGAAATCTCACTAAACGGCACTGTCGATGTGTTCCTACAGCAAGGGCAGGCATTTAAGAAGCAAGCGGTGTTGTCTCTCCTGACTCGCGATGCCACACTTGCCATTTCCGCCTAGATTATGCCATATTTATACTTTTTGATAATTATACATTTTGTAAATTTAAGTAAATTTTAAGACTGTTTAGATTAATACTCGTATGCAGAGACAAAACTTAAGGTGTGGAAAGAGAATAACCCAAAGGTGAAGACTTTAGAATGTACTTACCTCACCTTAAGGTTTGTATCTGCATACGGGTATAAGTATTACTCATTAATGCTAATCTATTAGGGCTTACTTGAGCCTGTTGATTGGCTTTAAAAAATAAATAAGAACTTTCCATAGTATAATTTATTTAGAAAAACTAAAAACATCTCTTTGAATCTTTACGAATATAATAATAGCGAAATTAATTTTACAAGCACCATTAAAATATGATAAAAAATAAGAGTCATCAATCTTTTGTAAGTTTGTCAGGAAATAAAAAAGGTTTTTGGAGTTACCAAGTAAAAAGTTAACAGTCTTAATTCTGGGATGAAAGTGTTCTTTTAAGATTACGACGTACTTTGTACTGACAGAAATTTGACACGAAGTCACAGGGACGTATTAGAAATGAAAAAAATCAACTTGCAAAATACGCACAGTAAACTCTAATTATTCAGATTAATGAGTACCAGATCTTATCTGGATATGCAGAAATACAGACAGTTGGATTAACTATTAAAAAAAAAAACTGTTTACTTTTTGTACAAAATGTTAATTCTAAATTGGCGGGCTTATTTCCGAATTGCAATTTATTCCAACCAACTAATAAAATAAATGTTTCGTTTTTGTAATTCAAGTCGCAAAACATATTCAATAAAAAAAGCTGAAGGTATACAAAAATAGTAATAATTATATTTGCATATAAATATCCTTTAATCAATAGTATTACTCAATGGGAAAAAAATAATAAAGGGGAAAGAGGAAAGGAGAAGAGATTAAGGTAGAGAAAGAAGATGTTTCTTCAGACGTGATTTAAACAGAGATACTACAGGAACGGGCCTTACTTATAGGATTTCCTTATACCAGGTTTACATTAAGAAATAACTAAACACGGTTTAACTATTTATTACCGATATAAAAAAAGGTTACTTATAAAAATATTTATTATCCGGAATAACAATTCACAGGTTATTTCATGCTTCATTTTTTTAAACAGTCAACACTGATATGTGCGCGTGCGCAGTAATTTTTATAACAACAACAAACAAACGTCTAGGTCAAATCGACTACTGTCAGTGCAATGGAGAACACGGAGAAAACCGTTAGAAAAAGAAATAAAACTTGAGAAGAACGTAAAAACGAGTTCTTTAGTTTATTTGTGTTTCTTTTTTTATCACAATTAATTCAAACACATACAAACATATAGCATTTCAGATATTATTAGAACAAATTATAAAAAAACCACTTGAATCGCATTGAGAGGGCCGTAGGACTTTGTTTGGAAGTTTGGAGGAAATTGTTTAAAATTGAAAAAAAATCTGATAAACTTTCCATTTTGATTACCGAAAAATATGACTTTTGACAGATCGCGTGCTTAATCCAGCGTTATACCACATAATGTGCAGGTATAAGTTTCAATGGTCGCTATCCCAGATTAAAACCGAGTTTAACTCTATGCGAGGTTTATAAGTAATACTTTTTGCTATACCATCATTATTCTACCACTATTCTCAAGCACTTTATACCCAATTTATAAGTAAAGCCCAACATCTCTTATAGTGGATGGGAGATGATACCACAGTCGAGCCACTAGGACACTATATGAGTTAGAGAAGAAAGAGGAATTGTGGATGGGATGGATCTTAATAAAGGGGGTTCTTTGAAAATTAGGACGAAAAGGAAGTAAGAGGTAATTAAGGCGATATTTTAAAAGAAAACGTAAAATTTACTCTTTTACTTTTTTTTGCGCTTTTGAAATAATATGTACAGCGAATTGGAATCATACAAAAAACTTACTTAAACATTTATTGTGTATGCAGATAATTAGTAGAATTCCATATTAAAGTTTGATAAAGTAGGTATCCAAAATAAAACACTTTTATTGGATTATACGTAAGAGTTGAGGAAATTTGGACGTTCGAACATGGGCAGAATGGTGAAAGTGGCAACTTAAACCAGCCAATGACAGGTCATAAGCCCTGTAAATGCCTAGACTGTCATATTCCCTTCTCAAAAATGTTTTCCCTCTCTGTTGAAATAAATTTAAATATGAATAACTCCCTAGGGAGGAAATCCAGCCAGTCTGCAAGCATTTGGACATACTCAAACATTGATGTTTATTATTATTCATTGTGATCGCTTAAATAATTAGCATGTTTTTAAGCACGTCGATAGTTATTTGTGATTGAGATACTGGACACAGAAAGTGTCTACACAATAGATCCCATTAAACATACATGGTTATCATTGTAAATAACAAAAAATAAATTGATTTTCAAATTGAATCATCATTGTCTTCTATATGAATTTCTCAATCCGGTTCTGTGTGGGACAACTGGCACCCGGGATGATCGCTGATCCCTGTTTAATTAAGAAAGTTTGGCGGAAGCGTCGTACAACGCTGGCTTATCTCTGCTCGCTCCGGGCCCCCATTTTCAACCCTCCACCCTTACTGGTTACCGGGCCCGCCCGGAGCCCGCCCCGGAGCCCGCACCCGCTCCCACCGCGTACCCATTCTGGCGAATAGTCTAGTTCGCTTCACTTCACGTCTGGCAGGGCGGGCAAAATAATTTTCAAAAAATCCGTGTCAAAAGATACGATATATCATCATCATACCCGGATTCGGGAACTGCGTTTGAATATTAAATGCAATGTATCTCGATTATCTGTTACATAAAGATACGGTGATCAGTCTTACGCTGAAGGTGCCAATCCAGAGATATTTAAATATTTCGAATAAAGACAGAAATCCCTGCAAAAAAGTGCTTTGCAGTTAGGAGGGAATTGAAGTGAGGATTTTTTTATTTAATTTTATTCATAAATTTCAAAAAAGTACATGTTTTTGTAAAATTCTAAACATATCTACTTTTACACATCTAGTAAATGTTATCACTGTAACTCTCCAAAAAAGAGACTATCTCTTGTGCTTGGAGAGTGACTTATACTGTTTTGGTTGTTTATTTATAAGAGTTTATATAATCTTAAATACGAGTACATGAAAAGAAAAATAAAAACATAGGATTTATAAAGAAAAAACATAACACAATTATACATTCATACTAATTAAAATGTAATGTTGTTTTTACACGAGTTCAAAAAAATTATTTAGATTAACTTTAAATTTATTTATTGATATATTATTTTTAGTAGTTTTTAGTTCGTTAGGAAGATTATTATATTTTTTTACACCTTTGAATACAAAGCTATTTTGACCGTGACTTGTATGGAATTTAGGGATTTTAATATTATGTTGGTATCTGAGTGACTTATTCATTTCAAATTCTTTTATTTTTTCTTTTTTATATATTTGTACAATAGAATTTATTTTATAAAGAGTGTCTACTGTATGAACCTTAAATATTTTAAGACTTTCCGCATTGAATGTTGAAGGTTTCTTTAAAATTACTTTAATAATTAATCTTTGTACTATTTTAAGAGTGTTAAATATATTGGCATATGCACCACCCCATCCTACAATACCATAATGTAACAAATATTGTACAATTGAGTAATAAGCTATTTTTAAATGATTGATTTTTGAAATATCCCTTATCTAATAAATATGTAAGTACATTTTCTAATTCGTTTAACTAGTTCACTGATATGGTCTTTCCATTTCAAGTTTTTGTCTATGTATACACCAAGATATCTAGGTCTATCTATGTGCATGAAAATGTTAAATGAAAATAGAAAATGCAACCTTTCCTTAGCAGGTATACTTTTTTTTCTAGATGAAATAAATAATCGGTAAATGTTAATCGTTAGGGACAAGGTTGTCAATCTTTTTAAGTTCAGGATTATCGAGTTAATATATTATTTGTTTTAGATGCTTTAATATTAAAAATAGTATTAACTCTTAAAAGACTGTGGTAAATAATCCCTTTGCGCGCGGTAATGTAACTCCGTGCTACCACTAGTAAAAGACGGAATATTCTAAAGTTCAGACATTTGAAAAAAATGAAGAACATGGAAACATACTGCTAAATAATTCCTTTTCCATAATTTATGTGAATGAACGTATAATTTAGCCCTGTTATGGCAAAATAAATTGAAAATAACAAATATCTCGCTCATGTTACGCGCGTGCGTCGACTGAAGACTAAATCTGTTTTAGACGAAACCCGCCGCAGACCAACGTCTCTGTCTTCCTTGTTATGATTTGTATCTTCGTGCTCTCTCTTGTATAAAGTACTCGTATCTGTATACATGTGTTGCTGAATTAGCGGACATTAATTCTTCTCGTAGCAAGAATAACTATTTTTTTCTATTGACATTTAATATACTTATACAAATTTAACCTTCCAAATCGGGCGTGGAAATGTCAATTTGAAGAAAAAAAAATACGATTTCATCATTTTTTAAAAAGAGAGAAGTCTTGTGTCCTATGTCGACTAGTGTGACATCACAGCGCCACACAAGAGTTAAGAAAATAGACAGAATTTTTATTTATTTTATAAAACAAAATTAATTGAAATTAAAAGTAGGGACCTATTAAAATCAACATCTTAAATATGTAAATAAAATAAGAAAGAAACAAAAGAAAAGTTTAAAAATAAAATAATAAAAAATGTTTTTAATGAGGGATAAGAACATTGAGTTTCTTAAATGAATGTTTTACGTAAATAATAAATCAGAATAGAAATAATATACACAATCCTATTTTTATTTATTGTTTTACCATTTACTTTGTGGAATAACATTTTGAATTTATTTAAAATGAAACACTTTGTAATTTATATTTATACCTGATGATGGCTACTTCAGAATACGTGAAACTAGTAGTGTTATAATATATTAAACTCTTATGTGGTAAAAATAAATAGTATACACAAATATATATACTCGTACGTCTTCAAATAATGTCTTAATTTGGCGTAAATGATTTTTTTTTTGACAAAAACTCCTTAGTAAAAAAGGAATATAATATAAAATGTCATATAGTAATTTATCACGGAAGCGTCGAAACTATTATTATGAACTGCAAGTAATTGACGTAATTTTGCTACCAAATATTTTTTATTTATGCTTCAGTGCGGGTACAAGTATTAACAAAAATCTTTTATGAGCGATATTTTCAAGATGGCGACCAGCTGTAAATAACACGGAGGCTTCCTCTGAAGGACCTATCAGGACAATATTTATGACTAAATTTAAGGATGTGGTGTAATTCACAAAACACTATGTAGTTATTCTGTGAGGAATTTAATACTAGGGTGCATGCGTCCGTACGCGTGGTTGCAGTGACGTAGAATATAGCTCCTCAAATATAGGGCCTCTGGATTTAATCTTCCTAGTAATTTAATTTTGTATTTTTTTATTCCTTATCTTTATTAATTTGATTTATTCATTCATTTTTGCGTTACATAAAAAAATAAACATTTTGTCTTTTTTTTTTAGTTTATTCAGATAAAAAATATAAGCATGTAATATTACAACTAAATACAAATTTTATAAAAACTAAATACACATTTATACATTCAAATTTACATTACCATCTATTAAACTCTCTTTAAAATAAAAAAATAATGTTAGACCAGTTATTTTTATTTAAATTAATAAATAATAAAATTGATTCTCCTTACCTACTTGAAAGACTTTCATTCCGTGTGCCAATCTAGACCGACAAGACGAAATCTTCTGTTTTACGCAGAAAACGTGTCAACAAACTATTTTAAACAAGCTACAATACCTAGAATATGCGACCAAAATAACAATATACCGAGGCTGATATTTTTTGTGACAATGTTTGTAAGTTTAGGTAAAAAATTATAGAAATTTTGAGAAAAGCAGATATTTAACTTTATTATTAAATACATAATTTTTCGTTTCGTGTCTTGTACATTTATTATATTGAACATAATTTAAATTATTGTATTTAGTGTAAACATTTTTTTGGTGTGTGCATGAGTGTCTTACACTAATATAAAAAGAAATTGTCAATATTTGTGTACATACTGCTTGTTAACCCAATAAAATAAAATAGATTAATTAACGTTTCCCATTACGTGAAAGAAATAACAATTCTCGTTTACATTATGGGGAGTGACGTCTTACAATAATTTATTTATTTTATTTTTAACTAGTAAATGAGGGCATTAGAAGCAAACATATTAATCTCCACCAAAAACGGAAAATAATTTATTGATGCCAAAATAAACTATACATTAAAACCTAATACCCAAATAATAGCGCAATTCAAAACCGTCTCGAAACCTTGCAAACAAAGATTTCAATTATACTAATTAACACCGCAAACTTAGCATTCTCTATTGAGTTAGTGAAGCATAATTAGAAATCTCACAACTCTTTTTTCAAAGTTTTTCGCCAGCTCGTGTAATCAATCCAGCAGTAATAATTTCGGCCGATAGGCGCACTGGCTCGCTGTTTGGACTGAAGTTTTAAACTAAATATGATGTAAATTTAGTAACGCAAGAAATGCAAACGATGGCTTGTGACGTATTTTCCCTAATAACAATGGAACATAAAACATTACTATCGATGTCAAAATAATAGGTTATTAAGTAAATTTGCCCCTGATTGTTACGTAAGTATTGTAATAAAGTAAATATTTCAAAATTGGTTTTGCCAAATGACAGAATCAATTTTAGTTCTACCTACCTCCATCGTACATTTTTTAGAGTCTTATAAAATGTCCTTTATAATTGTTTCAATGGAAGTACTCTGTAAATTTGAATAGCACAATACTCGAAATTCTTTAGACTGAAAGCGGTATAAGTTTATATTTGTTTAAGTTGTCTTTGTTTCAAGGATATTATGATAATATTATAATTGATGTATTGTTGGGGTTATATGTTATGTATTATTGGGTCTATGTGTGTCGTTTGACTGTTGCATTATTATTGTGCCATGATTACACCTCCATCTTGTTAATCTCTTGTATTGAGTAAGCCTTCTCTCTTATGCTACCATTGCTTTCTTCAGATTCACTCTAAAACATAAATCGGTTTTAACTGTTATTTGTATGTTAGAAAAGAGTAGTTGTGATAACTTTGGGGCCCAATTTGGATCTCAGACCCATGACCCTAAAATGAAGAGTCTCATGGTCTAACGACTGAGCTAGCCGTTAAGAATCGTAAGCGACTTCACACACATCGTCCAAATTCACTAGGTGAAATTTTGATATTTGTTAAATTGTTTTGTATTTATTAAAAATTTATTCAGCAGCCACTCTTAGATTGAATTCAAATATTTAATAACCTATATATTTAGTAAAATATTTGACCACAAAGTAAATGCTCGAAATATTAATTGTATTTTATTTATTTCACGAGCGACCTCTGGTTTTATTTCGCCACGCGACCAATTTTTGATACCTACCCACTTATTTAAAGACACCTGCTTCAGAATCTAAATGGTGCCCGAATTTTTAGCCCCCATTACCAATAATAAATATTTAGGGGTGAATTTAGGTATGCACATAAATGCCTTAGTATGTTATTGTTTATTGTTTTACAAAACATTTAATACCCACCCCAAATTAATTACGCTTAACACAATTACTACGTTTTTATCAAATGGTTTTTTTTCATAACTCCCCTTTGCTCAGGGCACCGCATTGGTGAACCAAATTCAGCATAGTTCAGTCATTTGTCTCATGAAGGTAAGATGATTAGTCTTACTCCTTAGGTGTCAGTTCAGGAATAATGTAAAATACTAAATAAATTAATTTATATTAAGAAAGTATTGAAAATTTTCTTGTCAGGCGACTACGCAAGGAGGTCCCAACTCCCAACAGAATGCCGTGCGAGGTTTTCGCGTAACCTAAACTACTTAATACCGAGAACACGCACGATGTTTGCTCGGAGACACTTTTCATATATAGCTCCGAGAGTGTTCAACGTCTTGGATGAACATATTAAGTTCTCCAAAACAACGTCTATAATTAAGATGAAGATCCATAATTGGATTTTATCGAGGGGTACAGACCACTGTATAAGATTGCTTTGGGAATAAATATATAATATCGATGCTATCTTCATTATTATCCATATACGTATATATGTATATCATCTTTGAATAAAGTTAATAGTGATACATAATTATTTGTAAATATATATTTTAACTTTATTATTATGTTTTTTAAATGACATATTCTACCATATATGTAGATGTGTTAATATTATTACTTTATTGTATTATTTTGTATTTATTTTTACCATCAATTAATTGCCGAATTGAATTATAAAATGACTATAAATTATTAATAACACATTGCCATGTATTATTATATAACTTTTCTGCATTCCATTTTTCGACATGTATAAATTTTTATTATTTTTATTTTTCTATTATTATTTTGTATATTCTTTGATTATTTTGTATGTTGTTAAGTATTTTAATAAGTGTTTTTGTTTTATATATAGAAGAGTCCCAACTTAACACGGAATTCCCTAACAAGTCGAGACATAAAAAATTGTGTATTTTGTGCATTAAATAAATAAATGAAATATTGTAGATCAAAAACCCTGTAAAATCAGTACATATTTCACATCGACCCTGCCAGGAATCGAACACAGGACCTCAAGAATGGTAGGCGGATGCGTCAACTACTACACAACGCGGCGGACTTATCTCTACTCAATTTCCTCATTCAGGATTTTAACCTGAGAGCAGCCATCTAGTCGGAAACATTCGTCCAGTGTTCGGTTTTATTTTACACACAAAACTGTATTCTTCATCTACCGGGATGCAGAGCAATTTTAGTTTCAGCTCTTTAACAAAGTAAAAATGAATTTATTTTAATAGTGGTTTAAGTATTTCAAATGGTTTTTTTACAGATTCAAAATATTTTTGTTACCATTTTTTTAAATCAATATCTTTATAACTGTTTATTTATTTATTATATATATACGGCCTAAGCCAATTACAACAGTTACATGAAGAAACATAAATGCAAGAAACTGAACAAAAAGAACATAAAACTATTTAGCAAAGACAAACAAGGGCAAAACAATAATAGTATACAATATATTTAAAAAAACGAAAGACCAAAAATTTTGAGCTAAACCATGCCAATCCAACTTCATCCCACACTGTTTAGTCGAGAAGAGATCTACGAAAAGCCGGAAGATCTATCCCAAAAAATTCCAAGTCGTATGATGAATTGACTAATCTACACATTCTGAACATTGGGGCATAAAAACCAAAGTTGCTCTGAGAAGATTTTATAAATTGCAGATTTTGACTTCTGGTGACATGGTTGGGAACATGAAAAGAAATTGATTGCAACAGAGATGGGACATCACTTAAAGCAATAAGTATTTTGAAAATGCATATAAGGTCCATCTCAGTTCTACGTCTCTCAAATGAAGACAGATTAAGAGATTGCTCTATTTCAAAATAAGAATCATTACCCCTTTGTAATCCGAGCAACCATGCCACTTTTCTTAGAAAACGGTGTTGGACAGACTCGATATGATCAAAATGAATCCCGTAGAATGGAGACCAAATAGGAAAAGCGTATTCTAGATGGGGTCGAACTAGTGAGCAATAAAGAGTTTTGATGGTATTAATATTTTTGAAGTCCGCCGTCACTCTATTGATAAAACCGAGAAGTTTGAGAGATTTGTTTACAATATTATCAATGTGTTCACGATAGGAGAGTTTACTATCTAAAGTAATGCCAAGATCCTGTTTATGTCATTTTTAGACTGTTAAACTTTTAAGACTTCTTAATTTGTAAATAACTATTACTCGTAGCATTAATTTGTTTTAAATGTTATCTTATCCTTGTAGATTGTAAATCAACTCTACTTACATGTATGTATATATTAAAGTAAGGAGTTATTTTTTTGCAACAATTCACGGACCAACTTTGAAATGTACTCTCCTATACCCAGGATACACAGGTATGGAAATGAATTGAAACAAATATTCGATATCTTCAATACAAATTCTGTTCATGAATTAAAACGAATTCTCACTCGTTATTTTTTAGAAAAATAATGGATTTATTTTAAAATATATTATTAAATTTAACTTTGTTTCCTGGAAAACATGATTTTTTTATTTCTTTATTTAACATGTAAGACATAATTTTGTATTGTACATTGGTGGATTTATTGCCAAATGGCAACTTCTTCCAACCAACTGACGATGATGATTTCACTAAATAGAGGCATTATTATTTAGTAATTTAACTTTTTTTATTTTTTATTTTTGTTTTATTCCTCAAAAAACTTGTATTTTTTAAGTACGTGTTAAGTAAGTTAAGTAAATGTTGTATTATTTTTTTGATTATTATTATCTAGTTATTCTCAACTTTACTGTGTTATATTTATATTTAGTACGTAAGATTTTCTCATGGTTATTGCTATCTTTATTTAGAAATGTTATGTTTCTTTTTAACTTTTTGTATCATATATTTACTAAATTGTTTAGTTTTAATTATTCTATTATTTCATACCATGTACTACATGTTTATTGTTCACTGCTGTAATTATTTCTGTAAATTATTTTTTTTTTGTAAAAGGTTCTTTGAACAGTTGATGTGTAAATAAATAAAATAAAATAATAATACTACACATAATTAATAAACTATTTTATTTTATTTGGGAAATCAACAGTTCTACATACATATTTTTAGTAAACAAACAGATATAGTGTATAAACTCAGAACTAATAACAGATTTCTACATAGTATACAAAGTTAGTAAAGAAAATATATTACCTATCAAATAAATACATACAATTTATACATATAAAAATGTTATTTTCATGTACTCAATAATCAAAGAATTTTTTTATATTTATTTTAATTTGTATTGGCGGACAATTATTCTCCGCATAGCAAGGATAAATATTTTTTGTATTAAAATACAAATGTTAATTTCCAAATCCGGTGAGAAAATGTCCATTTGAAGATTACAAAAATTACAACTTCTTCATTAAAAAAAATTGAGAGATATTTCAATTAGGTACTAGCGGACCCAACCGACGTTATCCTGCGCGAACGTTGGCTTGCCTGCTATTATCTGGTTCAGCAAACGTTTTTTCGATATTGGAATTTTTGATAAACTATATACTAAGTGATATTTGACATTGAGTTTGACATTTCAATCTTTATATTTCATCATTGTGTGATTAACTCAGTTATAAGCTTAGACTATACCCTGCCTGCGTAATCTATAAGTGTGAAAGCACTACAATTAATATTATTTGCTGTTACCGAAAGCAAAATACAAAAAAGTACAATATCTCCAGCCACATATATAATTCTTCTGCACGTGTAATGAATTAGTAATATTCAAATATTGAATTTAAATAGGTACCTAAGTACTTTTTTATAGATGAATTATAAAACATAAAATAAATATTTTTTTAATACAGAATTGTTTTTGCAAATGTCGAACTCTGCTCTTCTAACAACAGGGGTGTACTTTATTTAGGATTTCGATTTTCAAAAATGTATTGAATGTCAGTTAAAGTTATTTTAGTATTACCAAAAATCCAGTAAAAAGAAATAAATGGGTAAAAATTATAAGGAATTTAAGGAAATAATCTGATTGAGGTCCACAAAAAACGAAAGCTGTTTGTAAACATTCAAATACAAACTTTTTTAGATACACAAAATAACATCTTCCCAATTTTTGTCGACGCATTCTCGTCGAATGCAACCCCGAAAGGTCGATGAATAAAACATTTACGATCCTAACATTTTTTTACAGATTAGATTGAAGATTTTAAGATCTACAAACATGCCCAGCGCAAAGCTTATTATTATTAAAAAAACCGCATGTAAATCGGTTGAGCCGTTTAGGAGGAGTTTAGTAACATCACACGTATAGAATAATAATATAGACATTCGAATGTCATTCGTTTGAAAATACCCTAATAAGGCGAAACAATTGTCACGAAGTTTTTATTTTTATATGTTTATATTTGTAAAAATAAAATAAAGTGTTTATTATATTACAGTAGACTCAAATCAGTGTTTGATTTCTAATTATAAGTTATTAAAACTAAAATATAAAGATTGTATCGTATGTAGATTAGTGTAACATCACAGCCGCACAAAAGTTAAATTTGAAATACGATACAATATATGTAGCTCAATCACAAATAACTATCGACGTACTTAAAACATGCTAAGCATTTGAGCGATCACAATGAACATGCTTAAGTTGTCGCAGTCATAAGTCAACGCGTGTGTAATCCCTAAGTCAACGCTCTTGTTGGTTTGTTTTTTGTTTTCCTCGTAAATAAATACAGTTCACTGGCGAAAAATCGGCGTTTACTATAAAAAATAATACAATATATTGCATTTGCAAAATAGTAAGGAGTATCTAATACAAAAAAGTAAAAAATTAAATTACAATTACTAAAGTGACTATTTTTCTTGACATTTGGCTTGCCAATCGTCGGCTAAATGCAATGAATAGCGTGATAAATAATAATTAAATATTGTAGTTTTGGTATATTTTCCATATTTACACCGGTGAAATTCAAATATGTGATTGCGCAGCAGTATTATACGTCGCGAAACGTAAATATTTTGACATTTAATATTAGGTGTTCACGGATGTTGCATTGTGAATGCGAATATGATAAACAACCATGGTGAGAAATTGTTATCACGTCGCTTATGAGCACGTCGATAGTTATTTGCGATTGAGCTACTGGAAATACCATTAGCAAACTGTTAAAAAAAGGAATTTCCTTAATTTTGAATTTCTTAAGGTCGAAGTTATTTCAATTTAACATAACTTCGGTTGTAAATCAATTAAATATCAGGTTTTTAGAAATAATTGAATATTGTTTTTCAAAAGAAGTACGCCTTTAAATGTTCGTATTATTACATCCGAGAAAATAATTTTTTAAACGCAATTTTGGGTACAACTTTCTTCTTCATTTCGGTAGACCTTTGAAATCTTTTACTCGAGTAAAGTACTCTATGATATGTTTGTGTTTAGTGAGCAGATGGTAATCAGCGATTTTCAAACAACTTACATCAATTTAAGTACTGAGAGCTAGTTTATTTCACAATATGGAAATAATTATAACATTTCGGTCTAGTTAACACGCGCAATGTTATGCACCTATGTGTAAACACATCACAACACAACACAACATACTGTGGTAGAATAAGGAAAGAACTTAATACGCTGGAACAATAAACACGATTATTTTATTCACTATTTATAGCACAAGTTTGTGGTTATATGTAATTAAATATTAATATTGATTTATTTATATTACAATAATTATAGTCAACAATATATTTATTTATTTGTTTACAAATCAAAAACTTCAAATAATAAATGTTCAATTAAATTTAACTTCGAGTCCTCTTTTAAAACTATTCCCGTTATGATTTATTTTATCTTCTTTCTCTCTCTTTCTTTCAATTTTCTGATTATTTCATACAATATTTTATTATATTAATAGCAACGCGTGTAATTATAAGTTAGTTCAATTCCTGACGATGAGGTAGTAACCTCGAAACCGGTCGAAGTGTAATAAAAAAATAAAAAAATTAAAGTGGTTTATACAAATTTATAAACAAATAAGTGTAAAATGTCATACCACAAAGTGAAAAATGTTTTTGATAACAATAAAATATATTTATCAACTCTGGTGTAATGCCTCCTAAAACATATCTTTTCTCTTCCTTTCCTCTTTCATCTTTATTCCCTTTTTCCATTGAGTAATAGTATTGATTAAATACCTTCGTTGGCGCGTTTGCCTACCATGCAAGAGGTCTCGGGTTCGATTCCCGATATGGTTGATCTGAAATATTGATTTAAAAGGGTGATTTCACACTGGAATATTTCATAGTCCCTGGGCTGGTAGCACTGACTGGAAAAGCGCAAAATACACCGTTCTGAGAGTGCTAGTGTCCGGGGTGTTCCTAAGTGAGCAAAATACATGACACAAGCTTCTTAATCTAGAAACCAGCGATTGAACTTGTACCTCCCATCGTATATTTCTGTCAATAATTATTCCCAGAAATCTAAAGTCGTCAACTGGTTTTAAAAGCTGGCACGAACAATCAGTTTGTTATTTTCGTGGTTTGACTGTACATCAATATAAAAATTTTGATAATTAATAATAAAAAATGATTGTGAATATGCGAAACTGAAGAAAGAAACTTTATGAACAGTTTAGAGAAAGGGGTGGGTGCTTTCATTGTATTGCAAGTGAGCTACATGGACGATTTTTTACTAATAAACACCGTATTTTGGCACTAAAACTAAATGTTTAAATATAAGGTGCTTTGTGTGTGCAAAAAATAAAACAAATAAATAAAAAACAAACAGCTATTTTGAAATGAAGAGTTAAGTGGAAACGCAATCGATGAGAACACATTCTCCGCGAGAACCATTAATGATTTTCTCGGACAACTGATGCAAAGACGTATCTTAAATTTTATTTTTTTACTTAAATATTACAAGTAATCTACATTTACGTATTGTAACTTTTTTGCAATTGTCCGTATGAAGCCTCGAAGTATTCTATACATGTTTATCTAATAATGTTATACTTATATTTAAGAAATTGTTCGCTACATAATGTACAAATATCTTTGTATTGTTTAGAATTATAGACGAAATCAAGAAAAATGCTCTGCGTTGGTTTGGATATGTATTGCAAATAGAAGCCGAAAGAACAGCTAAAATGATTTACAGTGCGAATGTTGATAAATGAAGAAATCAATGAAGACCGAAAAAGACATTAGATGACCAAATCTAATAAATACTTGATGATGGACATGTCAAAAAGCGGAATAATCGACGCGTGTACTTAAGAACATGTATGAATAAATATGAAGCAAGGTCTGTATGCAAAGACAGAGTGACATGGCGTTACATCATCTCTTCCTACCCCTACAAGTCGTGATGGTTTTAAATCCTCCGGCCTCCGTGGTGTAGTGGTCAAGACGCTTGACTCACGCACGGAAGGTTCCGGGTTCGATTCCCGGTGAGAACACAAAAATTAAAAATGTGATTTTTCTCAAGCCTGGGTGCTCTGTGATGTAATTCACCACTGTAATTAGGCCTCCTGGCCTGTTGTGGTGCAAAAAAAATAAAAATGTAAATGATGATAAAAAAAGAGCAGCTGAGAGACTAACGCTAAAAATTATTCTGCTAGACAGATTTGGAGATGAACATTGTCATCCCCGTGCTCAGGGACATACATACATATCTAACAGGGGCAAGATATAATATAATTGTTAATATTCCTCCCTTTAACCCAACATTTGGACAAAGATGCGAGGGTTATTTTTCTGCCAAATTGTAAAATATGCTTCCACATAAAATTAAGTTAACTGATAACATGCAATATTTCAAAAGAGAAAAAAAAATCTTGCTGCAGAAAATTAGGATTGAAGAAAAAAAAAATATTTTATTGACTGTTGAAATACGTAAATAAAAAAATAGACTTCCATATTTCCCAATGTTTGATTAAGTCCAAATGCTTGCAGACTGGCTGGATTTCCTCCCTAGGGAGTTGTTTATGTTTGAATTTATTTCAACAGAGAGGGAAAACATTTTTGAGAAGGGAATATGGAAGTCAAGGCATTTGCAGGGCTTATGACCTGTCATTGGCTGGTTTAAGTGGCCACTTTACACACTGTGTTCACCATTCTGCCCATGTTTGAACATCCACATTTCCTCAAGTCTTCCATATGTTGACTTTTGTGAAGTAAAAGAGCTGAAACCTTTATCACGTGGGTGAGATTCATTCGGCTGAATCAAATCACCTACTAGGCAACGCCCGAAAACAATTTTCCAATTTTATACTTCTTCTTTTACCAGGTACTAATTCAACAATGTTTGATTATGTCTAAATGCTTGCAGACTGGCTGGATTTCCTCCCTAGGGAGTTGTTCATATTTAAATTTATTTCAACAGAGAGGGAAAACATTTTTGAGAAGGGAATATGGAAGTCTAGGCATTTGCAGGGCTTATGACCTGTCATTGGCTGGTTTAAGTGGCCACTTTACACACTGCGTTCACTATTCTGCCCATGTTTGAACATCCACATTTCCTCAAGTCTTCCATATGTTGACTTTTGTGAAGCAAAAAAGCTGAAACCTTTATCACGTGGGTGAGATTCATTCGGCTGAACCAAATCACCTACTAGGCAACGCCCGAAAACAATTTTCCAATTTTTATACTTCTTCTTTTACCAGGTACTAATTCAACAATGTTTGATTATGTCCAAATGCTTGCAGACTGGCTGGAATTTTCATTTCAAATGTTTTCCCCCTCTGTTAAAATAAATTTCAATATTCCCTTTTCAAAAATGTTTTTCCTATCTGTAGCAACAAATTTGAATAAAAAAGTTTCAAGTAAAATAATTCGTCGTTTTGTTTTATTTAGACGAAAACGCAACATTGATTTAAATTAAGAATGTTAGCATCTAAAAGATGTTTGATTCGACTGACCAAGATTAGTTGTTTTTATTTTTTATGCATAAAAAATGCAGCAATTTTTAGATATGTTTTTGTGTACCTGAGCTGGCAAATAATTAACGAGCAAATAATGAATTAATGAAAGTAAAACTGTTTTGCTAATAAGGAAATAAACTGTTAATATCGATTTGCATCTAGATTACTTTATTACATTGACGCAATTCAAATACTCAATAATGCTTCAATAATTTTTAAAGCATTAACTTTATGGTCAAACTTATTTATTAATGAATATATTTTAAAATTAGTTTTTTTTTTTTTTTTTTCAATTATTATTTTAATGGATAACTTATATAGCGCCATTTTCGTAATAAAATACCTCAAGGGCGCTTTACATAGTGATTATTTATTTATTTATTTATGTACGGCATTTCTGCCATTTACATATATGTGGTATAAAGAGTGCTTAGAGATAAAAATATTTAAAAAAAAAAAAATCGAGTATGAAATATTAATATACTCGTACTGTACACATTATTAATTACTTGAAATACATACATATATTAAAGAAATTATACAATAACAAAATACATTAATCAATCAAATCATAACTATTCCAACCCAATCCTCTGAAGATGATTTGCTCTTTTTGATAAAAATATGTTGGTCACTTTATTTTTTAAGTTAGGCAGAGATAAACTAAATATATCAAAATGTGATGCATATTCATTCCCGGTATTCTGTAATCTAACAATAGGTGATTATATTGTTAAATTCATTTAATTGAAGATTTTAAATTTGTAATTTAATTAAAACAATTTATTTTGTTGTCACATGCTACGGATTTATTCAAATGATTTAGGGAACAAGTGGGTTTTAAGTTTTTTCCGAAACATCACTTCACTTTCACAGCCTCGCACCTCTGCTGGGAGAGCATTCCATGCTATAGGGCCTGCGACCGCAAATGCGCGTTCACTAAATTTAGTGGAATAATAACTTTTCCTCTCGCCGTAGACGTAGCTGATCTAAGCGTGAGACGCCTGTCAGCTAGTTAATCTGAAATGCATAGTTCCCTTAGATATTACGGAGCTGTGCAGTGACTTATACATAAGCCAACAGATTTTGTATTCGACCCTCTGTGGCAAACGTAGCCAGTGTAGTTCCCGAAGTAGCGGAGTGATATGACTGAACTTAGAGATTCCGAAAATAAGTCTCGCTGCGGCATTCAATACAGATTGTAAGCGAGTCATTTTGTTCATTGGTAGACCTGCATAGATACCATTACAATAATCGACTCTAGACTCTACAAACGCATTTATTAATTGACGGGCGGCATCGATCGGCAAATTTTTGCGTATGCATTTAATAGCTGGTAGAAGCATAAACTTCAATGTAGGTATAATTAACACGCTTATTGAAAGTCAATATAATATATGAAAAGAAAAAACAACACAGAGAGATAATCAAGTTTCAATAAATAAATACACATTCTAAAAATAATCAAATAAATTTTCACAAACAAAATAATATTGTCAGTGAAGATAAAAGATGTATAAATTTTGGAAAATTGTTTTCAAGCGTTGCCTAGTGCGTGAAATAATTCAATAAGATGAATCTCTTCATAGCAATAAAGGTTTTCAGCTCATTAACTTCACTTAAAACAACAAATGGAAGAATCGAAGGAATATGAATATTTGAATCTGGTTGTGGTCCCGTGGTTAGTGTTACTGACGCACAGATCAGAGATCCTAGGTTCAAACCCCACTCTACCTTTACTTGATTCCCATTTTCTGATAGAAAATTATTAGCGACTACTTGAAAATGGCCTCAAAATCGAAATGTTTAGGTAAATAATAGGAACGAAAATATTTCCTTAATAAATATTTAAAAAATGGAGTAATCAGTGCGTGTACGTGGCCACTTAAACCAACCAATCACAGGTCATAGGATCTGTAATTGGTTAGACTTATATTTTTCCATTTTTAAAATGTCCATTGGTCTATACCGACGGGTTTAGAACCTCTTACGTTAGATAGGTTTATCTACGCATTAAAAGTGTCAAAAAATTATTCCACTAAGAAATTTTTCCTTTAATTTCGATTTACTTAAATAATTGATCGTTTTGAGGTTGGCACTTTTTTTCTTAAAAGCCTTAAGAAAAAAATAAGTAAAAATAAGTAAAGTCGACTTAAATTCCGACATAACTGTTAGTTTCCGAAACGAGTGGCTAGATGCAAAAGTTAATGTCGCTAGATTCTGCCCTATTGACATATTAAAGTATCTCGGCGTAAGAAAGTAGCCAATATAAAAAAAATATTAGTTATTATATTTTTTCCGTCCGATTTACTATCTTCCGGAGTGTACGTATTGAGACGTCAAAGGAACCGGCTTTGTAGTCGCTCGGTAGATAAATAAAGACGATCGTTAAGCATATGGTCTTGGCAAGTGTCAAAAGTCTTTTAAAAACCATGTTCATGCGACCATTTTTGTTTGAATTAGGATTTATTGGAGTTTATCATCGCTTTGAAGTAGGCACTTTCTATCACAGAGGCCTATTTAAAATACAAATGAGAACTATTTGAAATGTCAATGAAGTTAGGAACGCAGAATAATTTTTGCGGTCATTCATTGGTTCGTTTCGGTCATATGATGTCGAGATGACAAGTAAGTAGAACATACCGAGGTAGATACAGATAGTACAGAAGTTACATAGTCTGCATGGCATGTGATGTTAATGACTTTATCTCCCTTAGTGGATTCACTCCTTTTTTTTTATTCTTAAAAGCGTTTTTTTATATATATTTATTCTGCTGGTGGAAGAAAAGGTCTTAGGCGTATATATTGTTGTTGTATATTTAGTTATAAAGGTACTAAACTTGCTTTGTTTCTTTGTTGTTCTCAATATGTGTTATTTTTTAAATGTTAATATTATTTATGTCCCGAATTGAGTTATTGTAACTCCTGGGAATGTAATTCAATGTATTTATTTATTTATTCATTCAAAATTACAAAATTAAATATTTATGAACTTATGAAGGCTTTTTAGGCTATGCCCGTGTCAAGCCACAATAAATAACAATAAAAATACATAGTAAAAATAATTAGATCAAATTATAATGACATAGAATCACAATCTAGAAAAAAGGTAAATGTAATAAATAATCAAATTCCAAAGAATACAATGCAAAAAAGATAATCAGAAATAATTTTTAAAATATAAATTATACAAATTAAGAATCACACATAATCAAATATACAAAATATCATTAAAATCAACAAAATAATAGTAAAATATAGTAGTATTAAAAATAAAAAAAACACAAAATAAAAGCATGATTTAAATCAACAGAAAAAGAATAAATATAAATAAAAGCATAATTAAAATGATAATTGAGTTATGTTTTCTAGAAATTCACTCAATTATAGTAAGAAATATAAGGAATAGGAGCAATAAATCAATATATGTGTATTATACTTTATGTTATATGATTGATAAATAAAAAATAAAAAAATAAAAAAAAGTTAAGTACACCGTCTCTATATGTACGTATGAACATAGCGTTCATAATTGAGGCCCTGGAGTGCAATTATAAATCTTCTCTATCCCCTAGAGAGTTGTTAATTTGAAGATATGTGTTTTTTCCATGCGACTAATTTTTGCTTCATGTATGGCCACACTGATGATTAAACGTCAAAAAATATGATCACGTGAAATCAAACATGAAGATTTTAATTTAGAACATTATTGCGACTTGAAGGATTACCCGAAACACTTAATTAGGTTGAATTGACGAAACCGAACTAGTTTTATTTCCGTTTTTGATTCAGTTTTATACACCATTTTACGTTTAATCATCATTACACGAAGCAAAGTGTGTAGAGAAAATCAAGAATACCACAACAGTTCTTCACTTCCAACGTTGCTGTTGTTATGTGTTAATATAAGTAAGTTTGTACTGATTGACATATTAAAAACTATAATTAGCATTGTCATCGTAGCTAGTTTGCTTTAATTGATTCAAATTTGTCTCTAATTCGAGAAATTATAGTCATTATTACATTAGTAAAAAACTGCATTATAAGTAAGTTGCCATCAACAAACACAATGATTATAATTCGTACGAAGAGAGAGTTCCGAGATTGAGGAAACTTCAAGATTTACCAGTGATACAGGATGATTACTTTTAAAGTCTTTATTCAATAAAACACACATGTTATTAAAATATTAATACATTATAAAAATAAAAAGTAGTAAAGCATATTTGTTCCGACAAACTGTTAAAAAATAGTTTGTCATCGGGTGCTCAGTCATAAGCGTTAATTTAGATTCAAATAAAAGAGTACAGACATAATATTGTAAACACATAGAAAAATTAACATATATATCATATTCATTTTGTTTTTGATGCTTTCAAAACCAAAAATAGTAATTCGACGAAATAAAACTAGGGAAAATGGTTAAAGCATGAAAAGAGAGAAAACAATACAATTCGATTAAATATCAAACATAAGAAAAAAATATTTAAAGCTCATAAGTGCAAACAAAATAAGATAAAAAATTGGAATAAAAAAAAATAAACCAGAAATAAAATTAAAAGTACCTACCTATTAAAAAAGGGAATCTGAAAAGAAAAAAATCGAAGCTTTCGAGATGTGGTGTTGGCGGCGAGTGCTGCGGATTCCGTGGACGGCCAGACGTACGAATGCATCTATTCTCCAGGAACTGGACATGGGAGAAAGATTGATATCCATGTGCGAGAAAAGAATCCTGCAGTTCTTTGGGCATATTTCTAGGGGAGATTCTGATAGTTTGGAGAAAACTATTCTCCTGGGAAGTGTCGAAGGGACAAGGTCGCGTGGACGTCAACCGACAAGATGGAGCGGCACAGTCACTGAGTTATCAGAATCATCACTGACGAATGCCTATAGAAGAGCACAAGACCGTTCCAGATGGAGGGAGACTGTCCACAGACGAGCCATGCCTGGAGTCAGGCGTAATCACCATCCTCAGACATGAGGCACGGATTGAAGAGAGAGACCTATTAAAATTAAGATTTGAAATAAAATAAAAAAGATAGAAAAGAAAAGGTTTTAAAAAAAATAACTAAAGATTAAAATATTGAGTTATAAATATTAAAATTATACATATAACGATAAATCAGTATGAAAGCAGTCTTAATCATTTTCACAATAAAACACGAATATGTGGTGCATAGGGCATTGCACTGGGACTTCAATTGCAGCGTAACTAAATTATTTTTGTTACGTCAGTTTTCGTTTCAGGTACCAGTCTAGGGACAGTGAAATATTGCAGTGTGAAACCACTTTTAAATTAAATTTTTCACGGTAGTGTGATTTTTTCTATCTCTTCTCTTACTGGGCCGAAAACATCCGCGCGTTACGGTGCTGTGGAGTCTATGTAAAAAATGAGCGATTTTAAATAAGTAAAAATAGTCATAGGTAATTGCTTTAATTATTCATAGTTGAAGTCGAAAGTAACGATATCGAAATCTAATTGCTAAAAACATGAAAATACCATCAACCCATGCTCGCAACGCGAACAAAAGAACCACCCCTGACGTGTGACGCGTGAAATTGTTTCTCTCACTCCCAAATATGTTTGTACTTATCGAGAGTGAGACGTAAAGAGTGTATATGGTTATATACAAAAAAATTGTATAGTTCTCCTTAGTCACGATGTGAAATGCGACACATTAGTGAACTTTTTATTGTATTAGTGATTTATCTGCGATCTCTGATAAAATACTTTCTGTTCTTAAAAAGTATCAATTATTTAACTTTAAAATATTTTATCCGATATGTGAATGTATAAGGGAGGAATTCATTATATTTATAGATATATTTAAGATATTAGATGTAATGTGTACTAGCTACAAGGGGCGAACCGTGTATAGAAGCAATTATGCACAGCTTACCATTATATTTGACTATCCATAATTATGTTTTACGGTAACTTTATTTACAGAAAAACAAACATATAATTACTATTTCTTATAAATCATTGCCACCATTTGTATTTGTCTCTAAATATAAATAAAAATATTAATAAAGCGCGCCCAGCGCCAGCAATGAGCCAAGGAACAAGCCGATTACTCCAGCTTATTTCTTGATACAAATAAGTGTACTATATTTTGAACATCTTAAACCCAATGGTGGAATTTTTCTTTTAAAGTAAACTTGCAGATTACACAAATTCTTTGAAGATTCTCGATTTGGAAAACAGTATTTCAAACATTATTGGACTATTTTTCTTTGAGATGATACTTTTGAAAATATGACTCACAACACATGTGGCGCTCGATGCGGCCATTTTTGGCATTATTCATTTCTAGAGTAAATCGGCCATTTGAAATTTCAATCGTAATGAGAATACTCAATACTGACTTGAGTTCTTTGTGCTATTTTTTATAAACTTTTAAATAAGTCATGTGTTAAATTAATGGATAATATAGCTACACGATATAATGTATCATGAAGTTACGTCGTTTGAGTTGAATTCATAGATGAGAGTTTTTGTATCACACAGAACCACAGAAAAAATATCAATTTGTAGTATATTATCACTTATATTGTATTATGTACCTACTACGTAGGTACAAACAAATGATATTTTTTTATAGCTTACCTGTAAATAAAATCACCGCTCGCCACTGCTAGCTACACATTACCGGGAAGGGAGAGTTAACGACATTAACCGTATTAGGTTGAACAACTGGTAGAATTGCATTTGAATCCCGCTGTAGATAAATAATAAGAGAGGTTATCGAGAAAGGAAAATTCAAGTTAGTCCGGATTTGTGACATGTGTCGGGAAGGCGACAAGAACCACTTGTTATTGATAGATCGCTAGTCGTGAACTTGAGAAAATATTTATATAACATAATATGTTGATGGTCACTAACATTCAAACGATTTTTAACGATATTTGCTGTTTTTTATTAAAAATGAAGGCTTTAAAAAATATTTTTCAAATCAAACCAATGTTATTTTAAAGGCTCTTCGTTTTTATATATATATTTTTTTAAATAAGAAAGCTCAGTGCTACAGAAAAGTAGATACATACAATGTTTTCTTATGCGCTGTAAAAATGAGAGTGTTAAATTGTACAGTCAAGTTTCTCAATAATAAAAACGAACTCCTTTGAACGACGTCACTAGTTCTTCCGAATCAACCAACGACATTATTCTGAAGGATTTCCGGTTTACGAAAAGCCACTAATCAGCACAACTCACAGAAAAGAACTTGTGAAGTCACACGCGGAGTGATTTAAAAATTACAAAACTTTGAAAAATCACAGCGCTGATAATATAATACATCAAAAAAAATTGTCTTAGTTTGATAATACATTACAAAATTAAAAAAAAAAAAGCTCCGAACATCATTGAATTATAGTACTTAGATTAGTTCGTTTGATTATATCGTCATTCGTGCCTTCATTTTTTTTTTTTTAAAGGAATAACCCGCTTAGCCTCTATTTTGAGGCTTGTCAACAGGTGGGATTGAGGGAATATGAAAAGAGGTAGTGAAAAATACACCACAACACCCAGACCAATCGAGAAAAAAATCTTTCTTAGATTATTTCTTGCAACTGGCGGGAATCGAACCCGCGACGCCAGTTTCACAGTTGGCCGTCTTACCAACTGCGCCACGGCGCCTGTCAATTGATATGATTGGCCAGCTTAAAAACGCTACAGATGTATGTAGTAGTAAGGAGATTTTCCATACAATAAAAGATTATATTGTTGTAAAAATTTGCTACATTATATTTAATTTGCTGCTTTCCTATGAGCAAGACAATTTCTTTGTGCATTCTCTCTACATCAGAATACATATTTATTTTGAGTATAATCCTCATCGCCTTATTTTGAAGAATTTGTATCTTTTCAATTTCTTCTTTCATTACATAAAAAAAGAATAGAAGAACAGTAATTTATGTGTGGACATATGACTGTTTTATAGATAAAAACACTACTCTTTATAACTACGAGTATTACATTTCGTAATCTTCCCATAAATATTTTTTTTTTGATTTTTTTGTTTGTTTTATATTGAAAATGAGCTTTAAAATTTAAATATCATATCTAAGTAAACTCCGAGATACTTTATTTGAATTATCAATATTAATAGTTTTCCCTGGGGTATATTTTTTCTCCCTATATTTATATATTTTGTTTTTGCGATATTTAATTTTAATTTATTCACTTGTAACCGTTTCGATATATTCCCTAAATTGTAATTATTCTTATTTATCACTGTATCATAATTATCTCCTGATATTTTAAAGAAGGTAATATAGAAGTCTAGGCATCTACAGGGCTTATGAACTGTCATTGGCTGGTTTAAGTGGGCATTTTACACACTGTGTAACATTCACCATTCTGCCTATATTTAAACGTCTATATTCCTTCAGTTCTTTCATCTGTTGATGTTTGTGAAGTTAAAGACTTAGACTTCTATATTACCTTCTTTAGAATCTTCTTTATCGCTGTTGTAATAAGTTAATATTAACAGCCTCTCACGGGGTTGAATCCAGTCCTTGTCTACAAAAACTTTAACAAACTCAAACTATTGTTGATATCTCCTGATATGTAAACTAGTGCATCATCTGCAAAATGTTGGACTTTACAATGTTTTAGAGATTCACTGATGTCATTTATGTATATGATAAACATTAAAGGCCCTAGCACTGAGCCTTGGGGTACTCCTAAATTATTTTCTATTGGATCTGAAATAATATTTTTAACTTTCTTAATTTGAAATCTGTTATTTAAGTAGCTTTGAAACTAATTTTAACATTTTCTCTTATTCCAATCAATTTTAATTTTTCTAGTATTCTCATTCGATCAATAGTCTCATTGTTATGTATGTGTATATTCCATTTGTGCACATTTTATTGATATACTAAAGCGTTTCTTCTCAACAAAATCGTGTTACCGAACTTTCTTATATAATCAATATGTGTTTCTCTAAATTTACGCAATTTCCGGTTAATTTTATTGAATTGTTGCGCGGATGTGAATGCTATTAATCATTAGAGTGCGTACAATTTTGATAAAACAATTATATTAGAAAGAAAGTAATCTATTAGGTACTCTTACCTTTGTGTTATAGCGCGGCATATTTCAGTGCATTATCAGAAGCGTAAGACTGATAATCTTAAGTTATTAGGATAAACAGATTCTTAAAAATAAATAAAAACTCCAAAAGACTTACAATTAACTCTTAAAAGGCTGTCCTAAAAAATCCTTTAAAAGCGGTGATGTAACATCGTGTTACCTCAAGAAAAAGACAAATATCAGAGTTATAATGTTAAATAATTACTTTTCCAAAATTAATGGAAAATATAACACGATTTATTTAAATTCATTTCAACAGAGAGGGAAAACCTTTTTTTGAGAAGGGAATATGGAAGTCTAGGCATTTACAAGGCTTATGACCTGTCATTGGCTGGTTCAATTAGCCACTTTACACACTGTGTAACATTCACCATTCTGCCCATGTCTCAGATTCCCGACATGTTTGACAAAAAATATTTATTATTTATTTAAAAAGGTGTTTTTACACAAGAATATTTCATAGTCCCTGGACTGGTACCTGAAGTGTAAGACTGATCATATTACCTTCATGTAACAAAAATGATCAAGATACGCTGGGATTGGTGTACCAATGCAGTGCCTTATGCACCATATGGTGCGAAAAGCGAATGATGTTGATGGTGAAATACCGTCGAGTAAAAAACACCCTTTTTGTCCTTACAGGGGTGCTATTCTGAACCACTCTCGTGGCACGAGGGAACAGTTTTTCTCGTGTATTTTGTATGTAAATATACGAGATAATACGGCCACGAGAGCGTTTGAAATACCAGCCCAGTAGCATGAAAAATATTTTTAAACTCCCGCGAAAACGGTTCATTGCATCAGCCACGCCCCTAATACGTCACGATTCGGTTAAACTTTGAAACAGACATTTATGGTGCTTTGAAATTATAAAGTGTTTATATTTTTTATTTATTTTAATATTTGCATAGTCCTATGCAACTTCTCTGGGGTCTTATTTTCTTTTGATTGAGCTAGACGGTGAACACAAGGGTTGGTATCAGCTATAGTCTTATTTTTTTATATTACAATAGAGATGAAGAACATTTTAGAGAAAGTAATATGGAAGTCTAGGCATCTACAGAGCTTATGACCTGTCATTAGCTGGTTTAAGAGGCCACTTTACACTCTGTGTAACATTCACCATTCCGCCCATATTTTAACATCTATATTCCTTTAATTCTTTCATCTGTTGATGTTTGTGAAGTTGAAGAGCTGAAACCTTTATTTTTGCAGGTGAGATTCATCTAATTGAATTATTTCACCTACATACTAGGCAACGCCTGATTTTCTTTCAATTTCTATACTTCTTCGTGGACCAGGTGGATTTATCAACAATATTTTGAGTTTGTCCAAATTTTAAAGTTGAAGTTTTGAAGGAAGTTGAATCCAGTCCATGTCTACAATTTTTTTTACAAACTCAAAATATTGTTCTTATTTATATAAAACCTTCCAGCCACACCCACCTACTTTGATTATTTATTTATTTTATATAATATTGTACGAGTATAATTCCCCTTTTCTGGAATTGCTTGAATATTTATTTTATTTGTAGTCCGCTAGAAGACAACCCTTCAATTGCGTGGGATTAATTTTGTATTTATGTGTTGTGGTTGAAAAGGAAGATTTGATTTGGTTGATTACCACCCAGCTAGCAGTCCCTGCGATGTTTATTTATTAAGGAAATCATACAGTCTTTATATAAATACAAGGTATAAAAAAACAATTAAAAAAAGTTATACCCATTACAGATTTCACATTGATTTATTATGAATGCAGGAGGAGAGGGGAAAAATAATTAAATAAAAAAAAAATATATATTTAAAAAAATGTAAATGTTGGTGACTTTATTACTGTCTATAGGTACATGCGTAAGAAACGCTAACATTATTTTTATACTGTTACAACATCGTTTCAAATCTTGACGTCACAATTGTCAAGGGCATTAACGTCGCATTTTTGTGGATACATATTTTTTAACAATTTTATTTTAAAATAATGAATGAAAACATTTCTACACAATATCCATATTGATTTTGAAAATACAATTAATTTTTCTTAATACATTTCACATGTTTTTATCGGTATTCGTAGTATGTGATATTTCCCTATTAGGGGATATCTACCTACGGACAAAAATACTTCCTTTCAAGGTGATGCCACTGCAGAAATATTACCATAACCAATACTTACCAATACTATTTTGAATATCATAAACTTTTTTGTTCACACAAATTTAAAATACACATTTGGTCATGATATTCACAATTACACTACGCGTTACTCATGGAATCTACGTGTCTAAGTTTCAATCAACAAAGTTTGGTAGAAGGTCTCTGGAAAATATTGGCCATTCCGAATTTAATAAACTGCCCGATGAGCAAACACAAAAAGCTGAATAGAAAACTCAGAAGTGTCGTAATATATGTCTATATATAATATGTCTTCCTGCAAAATGCACCACTCGCTTACTTTAGAAGATCGCCGTCTACTATTAGACATGGGAGTGTTTCATGACATACTTAGTGAACGGCTACCGTACCCGTCACACGTCGAGTTCTCTATTTCATGTGCCAGCAGTTCGTACGAACTATGCCCAGAACTCTTCACTTATACGTTTAGCTCGTGAATATAATTTTAACTGTACCCTTATTGATCCATTTGATTGTAAAAAAATAACATTTAAAATGCGCGTCTTAAAACATATTTTTTTGTCTTATACTTAGTTTCAATAATAAAGTCTTATTTTATCTTATTTTATTTAATTTAATTTAATTTTATCTCTTATTCTTAACATTTTATATACATTTTTATTTTCGACACTTGTGCAATAATATTTACACACATGTCCACCCTCATTCCAATATAACACCCACTCACTCACCCTCTCACACACTTACACTCACACAAACACACTAGTATGTATTGTAAGTGTATTTAATGTATTTCTGTGGATATCTGTCATTGGTTTTATTCTCTGTATATTTTATTTGTTTTATTTTTGTTACATGTATATCCCAAATAAATAAATAAAATAAAAAAAATGTTACTTTAATCTTTTTGATCCACTAGTTATTAATGTAATTTTAATTGATGGTGTAAAGTATTGTGTTTTATGTTTCTTGTAAAATGTTTTCTTACTATTTCGGATGTATTAACTATGTATGATATTACGTATTGTCACAAAAATGTATTTTTTTTTACCTACGGTTCCAAATGAGTTTTTTTAATAACTCCTGGGAGTGTAATATGAACTTTTTGGTATTATATGTTTTGTTAATAAAAAATAAACAAAAAAATAATGCTTTATTTACGCCACTGATTTTTTAAATAAGATATATCACGGTCAAAATAACTGACGAGTGACATTAAATTATGTTGAAAACATAGTATTAAATTAGAAAATTTATTATAATTTCTTTACAGCGTTTGAAACTTCCGACGACGAGAAACCGTGGTTTATTTACTGAGGAAACTGGAGTATATTGCATAATTTTATATATTACCTACAAGATCTTTACTAGAAAGGTGAAAGTACTCTCTTGGTCTCTAGAACGTGTAATCTTTAACCTAATTGCAGTTTGTCAGACACAAAAGCGACGTAGTTTTTCAGTGATATTTTAATATTGGTTTAATACATTTGCATTTTCCAAATTATTTAGCTTCATTAAAATTTTATAACCTTGATTAATGCATTAGCACTCAGAAGAGATATGTTTGATCAGATCCTGCTTTATAAAATTGTCAATAATAAATTCGATTCCCCGGAACTCATTAATCTACTTGCTTACCGTGTCCCCTCCAGGCCAACTAGACTTTCTGATATTTTCTATATTCGTAAATTTAAAACTAATCATCGGAAACATTCTACGATCCCTCGTATATGTGAAACATTTAACAAAAAATTAATAGTCTTGATATATTTAACACTCCATACAATATGTACAGAAGATAATTAATAGGCTTGATTCATGCTCTTCATTCATAATTCATTTAATCATTAAATCAAATGCAATTTTCCACTCTCACTTTCCTTCAATCATCCTTTACCATTCCTTATCAATTTCCTTCTTTTCCTTTCCACTATCTCTTTATTTTGTCCATATTTATCTTATTTTAATATTAGTATATTTATTTTATTTTTTTAATTTAATTTAATTTATTTTTTCACCACAACAGGCCAGGAGGCCCAATTACAGTGGGGAATTACATCACAGAACATCCAGGCTTGAGAAAATACACATTTTAATTTTTGTGTTCTCACCGGGAATCGAACCCGGAACCTTTCGTGTGTGAGTCAAGCGTCTTGACCACTACACCACGGACGCCGCCATTATTTATATAGTTTAATCTTCAAGCCGTCGTCGCTTTATTACATTATTATTTAGTGAATACATATAATTGGATGGCAGGCCCTACTATGTATACATTTTGTATAGTTTTTTAAAATAAATATTCATTTAACCTGTACATCTGTTTGTATTCGAAATAAATAAAATAAAATAAAATACACTGAATAAGTATGTCAGCCTCCGTGGTGCAGTAGTTAAGATGCTTGACTCACGCGATGAAGGTTCAGGGTTTAATTCCCTGTAAAAACACAAAAATTAAATGTGAATTTTCTCAAGCTTGGGGTGTACTGTGTTGTGATCCACAACTGTAATTGGGCTTCCTGGGCTTTTGTAGGGCAAAAAAAAATAGACACTTATTCCCTTAATAGTCGTATCTAAGATTTAGAAAAACATGAATGATTTTGAAAGGAAAACGGCGCCTTTAAATGGCTACATAATATAATTTTCTAAATTTTTATCAGACCTCAGCCACCCTCTTAATAACTATATTAGATAATTACTGAATATTAAACAATTTTTCATCAAAGTTTCTATACATTAAATCTATTTTATTTTGTTTTCTGGTAGAAAAATGATTAATTACACGAGAGTAAAGAAAATAATAACAATAATATTGTCGAAACTCATTTCCATCTTGTAAAATATTACGAACTCTTGAGCTGGCACAAACTTAAAAAGGGAAGAGAAAATGTTAGCTCATTTTAATCATTTCCATTGAGAATTCGTTCTTTTTTAGTGTTGGCATGTAAAATAAATAGGAATACAATCATTCTTATCTCTTTCACGCCGATGATTGTTTATCTCACACGGGACACTGTTCCGCGTTCATGTAATTTTTAGCGAAGTGATTTTAAATCTTCTCGAACGAGGGTGCGTTTCATCTCTTTCTTTCCCATGTCAAACTATATAGTCATGACGTTCATTCTGGGACATTTCAGTAATTGACCCGCGCTGTAAAATATGTAGCGCCGATTCGAAGGGCATTTTTTCTGTATAGCATTCGATATAATAATACATTAACAAAAATATGCAGATTAATAGGTACTTATATATTTTAAAGCATTAAAAAAATGTATTAAAAAACCTAATTACATTATATTATAAATACTTTCATTATAATTGGTAGAGGTTTTTTTTTAATTAATAGCAAATTTTGGGGTGTCATTGACCCAATGGAGTTGATTGATTGCAATTAATTGACCCAATGCCAACGCATGGATAAGAGGCTACTGCGGAGTTCAAGGCAATGAAAAAGCAGAAGAAAAGGCATGAGAGGCTACTCTCAAGAAAACAACTCGTGATTTTGACAGATTTCCTTTGGGTTTTGCCAAAAAGAAAATAAGAGTCAGAACTCTTAAGCTCTTGAACGACCGGTATTTAAATGAAACTACTGGACAGATAACTAAAATATTTTTCCAGCAATCTTTCGTGCTTTTGATTTCAAGAAAACGCAGCAAGTTAGCTACAAACTGACTCAAATCCTTACAGGCCACGGAAGTTTTATGAGCTATCTTTACCGTGTTAAGCTCCCAGAAATCAATAGCTCTCGATGTGATGACGAGACACCATAAGATGTCCCTCATTTGTTGATGCATTGTCCCATTTTCAGCTTAGAGCAAATGCAGCTGGAGGCGCGATTCAGAAGTCTGGATGAGGACCTAGAAAACATCGTAACAGTAATAAGTCATGAGGACTTATCGCATGAGGTAATATCATACATGGTAAAAAAAGTAAAGGTGATTGTTGAAATAAATAAAAATAGGACACAAAATTCTGGACGCTCTCAAAGTGGAACGGAAGGTCTGTGGATGCCTGTCAATAGTCCGACTTCTCTTGTATGAGTTTTCACCACCAGATCCTCACATTATAGTCAGAGAAATTAGCAGTTCATATAAGCCTTGTACATAAAAAGCAAGGCAAAAAATAGGCAACTCCTTTATTTAAAAAAAAACAAGACCCAATGAAGAAAAGGGAAAGCCGCCACTGGGTTTCTGAAGATGTTTCTTATTTTAGTTATTTAACATATTACAACAAAGATGAAGAACATTAAGGAGAAGGTAATATAGAAGTCTAGGCATCTACAGGGCTTATGACCTGTCAATGTCCTTATGTTCTTCATCTCTGTTGTAATATGTTAATATGAACAGCTCCCCAGGGAGTTGAATCCAGTCCTTATCTACAAAACTTTGGACAAACTCAAAATATTGTTTAGTTATTTTGTTGTAAATAATACTATTTTACTAGTTATGACATTTTATAAACACACTATAAAAATCCAACATTACTAGTAACTAGCTCTTTGAGTTTACAAATATGAAAACAATGGTAATTAAAAAGAAAAAATAGCATAAACATGGATTGCGGATCAGATAATCCAATACAAATGTGTTTTAAATCAGCTTTAAACGTATCATCCGAAGCGTTACCCGATTTCATAATTCACACGGATTTTCCATTAGATATACATTTTATAATAAAGAACATTCTATGTAAGTGCTGATTTATGATTTTGCACTAATCTTGTTGCAGTTAATCTTTTCTGGCATAAAAACACCATAACCGTAATATATCAATTACGTACGTACAATAAGATAGCAAGTGTTTCTCATTAGAATGTTAAAATATGAAGAAATTCTATAAATGTTTTTACATTGCCTTGGCGAAAAGTTTGATTTAATGTACTTGGTATTTCCTGGTTCAATTCCCTGCAAGATTTGATTTCATTTTTACATTTTTTACGTACATCTTAAGAGGAGACGCGGGCTGACTTTTCTTCACGCTAATGTATGACATTTGTGTATTTTCTTTCGGTTTTTTTACAAACTTTAGATATTTTTATTGTTTGTTATGAGAGCTAGGACCATCCAAAAACCCATAAAGCGCCCAGCTTTATCTGCCGTTTCCGGACGTACGTTATACAAATACGACTTCTTTCAAGTCAGTCCCTCAATGCTGAAGATCGTGATCACCATGGACACTTCTGATTAGTCTGTTTTACTCCAGTCTGTCCTCAGCCCAACGAACTGACTCATGAATTTTAGCCCTGTGGCCACTTTTATTTGGTCAGTCCATCTATATGGGATTCTACCCCTGCTTCTCTTAAGTTAAACTCGGCCAGACATTATTGCTTTTTCTAGATTGTCTGACTCACGTCTAGCAATATGTTCAAAGAAAGACAGTATCTTTCTCAAACACACTACTGACAGACGAGTTGTTATATGGAGCTCTTCCAGTATCGATTAGTAATAGATCCGATAGTGTACTGTCAGTTCCAGGATGCAGAACTAAAGTTCGCACAGAGGCACTCCTCACATGTAGGTCCAAGATCCTTCAATTTTTTAACCAAGGAACTACAAAACATCAAATCACTGGTACATTTTAAAGTAGGTTTGAGGTCTTGGATCAGCATGGAAGGAACTGATAGACACATTCTTAAAAAAAATAAAAAAATAAAAAATAAATACATTCTGCAACTAAATCATGTCTTCGTAATATCAGCACATGTTAATTTAGTTTTTCTTTTCTTTTTCTTTTCTTTTTTTTCGTGTTCATATCATACTATATTTATATGATATTAACTTTTTAATAATTAAAAAAGGAATGGCCTACGCTCAGATGCTGAAGTCTTTGTGGGCATTTTTTCCAATTCATGTTATAGCTTAATTTTAAGATGTATTTTTCTAAAGTGTATTTTTGTAATTATATACTTTGTAAATAATATGTGTATGGAAAAATAAACAAATAAAATAAAAAATGCATTCGTCCTTCTGGCTGTTCAAGGCATACGCAGCAGCTTTCTCCAACACCACATCTCGAATGCATCGATCCTCTCGTAGGCACGCATTGTCCACGTTTCAGCCCCATATAGAAAAACGGAGAATACCAGGGCATCTATCAACCGCTTTTTTGTGTTTATTGATATACCTCGATCTCGCAAAATCTTCTCCAAACGGTTCATTGCTTCTTTGGCCATTTGAATCCTGCGACCAATCTCAGGTCTGCAACTGCCATTGATGGAGATAAGCGAACCGAGGTACACAAAATCATCATCACAAATACGACTAGTAGTTTTGAAAAAATGAAAAAATACCGACACAAAATATTTCATTCTGATACTTTTTCTAAAAAAAACAAAATCGGTTCAGTTTTGAGGTGCGGAAGACGGGATAGCGAAACATCGTTTATGTCAATTTTAGTTAGACATTTCCTAAAAGTCATACATAAGTTGTACTGGAAAAAATGAAAATCGAGATGTGGTAGACTGGGATTTGAACCTGGGACCTTTGGTTCGCGTGTCCACAATACTACCACGGGACCACAACCCGATTCGGCTTTTTAATTAATCTTCTTCGTAGATTGCGTGTGTGTGCTCTCTCTGATATATATTTAGTTTATTTATTTAAAAAATTTAAATAAACCAGTTTGATGGTAAAAACATCAGTAAACTATGAGTAGTAATTACTTATGCTAATGAAACTGGTTGCAAAACCAATAACTTGAAGAAACTAGTGTTGTAACAATATTACTGATAAACTGCGTTTATTATATTTTATTTATCAAGAACGTGCCCCCTTTCCTCTATTTTAATAAATTAAAAGCAAGTCATCATTATCATTAGTATTTACATGTTTTTTTAAAATTTTGTAAGAAACTTACCAGAAGATAACTAAAAATAATTGCTACTTTTTCGCAATTTTTAATACACTCTTTTTAAAGCATCTTTGCTGTATCCCTATCCGCACAAAATCGTATTCCGCATTTTGCACGGACTTGAGAAAAATGAATTAATGACGTTTTATTTATTTATTTATTTATTTATTATATATACGGCCTAAGCCAATTACAACAGTTACATGAAGAAACATAAATGCAAGAAACTGAACAAAAAGAACATAAAACTATTTAGCAAAGACAAACAAGGGCAAAACAATAATTGTATACAATATATTAAAAAAAACGAAAGACCTAAAACTTTGAGCTAAACCATGCCAATCCAACTTCATCCCACACTGTTTAGTCGCGAAGAGATCTACGAAAAGCCGGAAGATCTATCCCAAAAAATTCCAAGTCGTGTGATGAATTGACTAATCTACATATTCTGGACATTGGGGCATAAAAACCAAAGTTGCTCTTAGAAGATTTTATAAATAGCAGATTTTGACTTCTGGTGACACGGTTGGGAACATGAAAAGAAATTGATTGCAACAGAGATGGGACATCACTTAAAGCATTAAGTATTTTGAAAATGCATGTAAGATCCATCTCAGTTCTACGTCTCTCCAATGAAGATAGATTAAGAGGTTGCTCTATTTCAAAATAGGAATAATTACCCCTTTGTAATCCGAGCAACCATGCCACTTTTCTTAAAAAACATGAAAACGTATTATGACATATCAAACAAAATACTTTTAATATTCGGTAGCATTGCTACCAATTTCGACTAATTTAATTAGTACTTCAATATTTGGGTCACTTTTTTACCAATTATTTTACGAGTAGCTCTGATTGTCATTATTTGATTTCATATGTTTGCGATGTCTTAATAAATTATTTTATTTGTGCTGAGTAACACCGATGTTGTAATTTTTTAAGATTACTGTATGTTATTACACTGCAGCCTATTTTATATGACTCGGAATACTGAAATATAAGTAAATTTATTTATTTGTTTTTATTTAAAAATTGCAGTCAGCATTACTTCACGGGCTATTCAACTCATTAAGTATTGTAAAATTAAAATTAAAGGTAAAATAACACGACGAATTAACCGTAAGTGAATAGAATGCAGATATTTGATGTACAGAAGCTGTATTCAGCAAGCGAATTGCCTTATAAATAATTTCTTTTTTTACATACAAATAGAATAGAAGACATAGAAGAGAATACATGGAAAAGAAGCACACCTAATAAATACAAAAACCTCACCAAACCACTTTTTGTGGGTTGTTGGTGAAGTTAACATCATAAATAATAATAATAATAATGTTTGGATAATTTATATAGCGCCATTTTTGTGAAAATCACCTCAATCCTACTTAAAAATCTTTACATAAACAATTACAGTCAAAATAAGAGCAGTAGTTAGAGACTGTATCCGCTCAATCAAAAAATAATAAGATAAACAAATATATCATTAAAAAAAATATACATGTAAATCAAATTTGAAGACATAGTTTATAGAACACTAATATAAAAACTCTTGATTAAAAAGTCAATTTTTTTTTTTACTAAGAAATGAGACTAATAAGGGGATTGTGCTAAACAGTGTAATCCGTGGGGCGGAACAAATGAGCGGAAATATGTTTTTTTAATTTTGTGATGTCCTGCCGGTAAAACTACTTTACAAATTAAATTGATTGATTGACAAATTAAATACAAAGTTTCCTTTATATGCAAAAAAAGGTTAAATGTCGCTAAAGCTTTAGATTAAGATAAAAAAATTGTGTTAAAAACTGCGGGTTCTTTGGTCGTTCCCCAAATTAGGAACAAGTTATTTCAAGTAACTAACATAAAATTTCTTTGTTCCAAGGTGATCAGAGACAAAAAAGTTCATTTAATAAAAAATACGCACCTAATAGTACATAGGGAACTGCATTGTAAAATTAAATGTAGTTTATCTCGATCATAAGTTACGGAGAAGTAAGGTTATCAGTCTTACGCTTCAGGTCACTTCCAGTCCAGGCAAAATGAGATATTTCAGTGAAAGCACTCCCTCCACATACCCTAAAACCATTTAAAGACCGAGGGTCTCCCTACCAGTTTCGCTCATTATAAAAAATATTTTTTTGAATAAACAAGTAATTTTGAAAATTTCAAGTTATTACACAACAGTATTGATTGAATTTAGACTACTACTTTCATTGCCCCTTTCACCGAGAGTTTGGCAAATTGTACTGATGGCTTATGTCGGATATTATCATTCTTCTTTATGACCATATCGCAAGCAAAAACTGTGTTAATAAATGCATATAGTAATTCAGTAACAAAAAAAACAATTTGTGATGGTATTTTAAAGAAATTTATCATGAATAGGTGTTTAAACACTGTTTTTCTGTCACTCTCTCGCAAATGCCTCAAAGATACTGTGCGTAAAAGACAACTTCACGCCGAATTGATTATATCTTACTATAATCGACAAAATTGACATTTTGTTGTCCCGTTGTCCGCACCTAAAAGCTGAACCAATTTGTTTGTTTTTTTAGAAAGAGTTTTAAAAGAAAATTTTCTGGGTCAGTATTTTTTGCGTTCTTTAGTTAATAGTTATCATATTTGAATATCGGACGTCCGAAGACAGCAGATAGAGCTGGGTACATTTAAACGTTTTTAAATGGTTCTAATTCGCACAATAAAAAAATATCAAAAAAATTAAACAATAGTGACACAGAAATGTTAAATATCTAGAGTGTGTACAAAAACCAATATTTAAACCCCGTTATTCAGGGTATAAAATACTGGAATACGTTTGCATGAAGAAAAGCGCGATCCTTTATATTAGTCACCGTAAGAAAAATACCAGAATCATCCATGTAGCATCGCTTTTAAAAAAAATAAATTATGTTAATATTCCGAGGAATCGAACCCGGTACCTCAAGCATGATAAGCAAACGCGTCTACCAGTACTTAATAAAGCATGTAAAACAACCTGTGATAATGCTGACTACAATAAATGTTAAATAAAAACTAAATAATCATTATTGTTTAATAAAGGAAAGCAAAATTTATTAGTAGTCATAATTTTGTTTTATCGTATGAACAATAAAATATAAAGAAATATGAATCTAAACATCAAAACAATAAGATTTTGAGTGTAAGTGAAGGTGGTAAGAGAAATGTAAATAATGATCTGGGAAAAAAAATGCAGTTATTCTGTACTTACTCTCAGATGTAATTCATCAAACGGTAGACAAATTAAGACATAATAATATCTTAGACTTAGACGAAGAACCTTAGTAAAGAGAATAGGTATGCATTTAAAATGAGTGACTAAAAATTTATTTAAGTTTTATCAACACTGTTTTGACTATGTCTAGGCTAGATTTCCTCCCTAGGGAGTTAAACTTTATCCTTTACTTCACTAAAGTCAACAGATGGAAGAGTTAGGGAATTGTGGATGTTCAAACATGGCCAGAATGGTTTATGTTACACTGTGCGTAAAGTGATCACTTAAACCAGACAATAATATAATAATAGTAATAATAATAATTATATAAACACTAGATCCCCAACACAAAGGCAACTTAAACAAATGCAAACTAATACCACTTTCGGACAAAGAGATTTTTAGTATTATTCAATTAAAATCCATAACCTACGTCCACTTTCTATTAAAATAATTAATAACGAGAAAATGTTTAAAAAGGAAATGAAAAATTGGATAGTGGAGCTAGGTAGAAGTAAAATGGATTGTCTCATTCGCCCAAACCAATATTGAATCAACTGCTCCACAAATGTATAGCTTATGTTATGTTTTGTTCTTTCATTGCGCGTTTTGTAATATAAATAATATAGATGTACACAAATTAATTATAAAAATAAATACGTAGTGTTTAAAACTGTCTGAACATTTTGTTAATTATCTCTGTTTATTAAATCTTCTTTGTTTATTCTCAAACGTAAAAATATTTTTAATAAGTAAGGTGCACGGTGCGCCCCTGGGTGATGGGGCATTGAAAGTAGACGTGACAAAAAAATAGTTTTTTTATAAGTTTCAACATGTCTTGAACAGGTAGAAGAATTCATGTATCTGGGAATTTTGTTTTTAATAGATGGAAGAGTAGAAAAAGATGTTGAAAGAAGAGTGAATGCGGACAGTAAAACTAACGGCATACTAAGCACAGTAATTGCTAAAAAAATATGTCGATCGAAGCTAAACTGGCAGTGCACAACGGAGTTTTAGTCCCAACACTTTTGGATGGAGGTGAAACATAGAACTGGCAGAGGAAGGATGAAAGCCGATTGAACGTGGTTGAAATGCGATCTTTTCGACGGATGTGAGGGAAATCAATGTATGACAGGGTTACAAATGATAAAATAAGGTGCGAGTGTAAATCTGAGTCAAGTATAATTGATAAGATTAAGAAAGGGTCCCTGAGATGGTTTGGTCATGTATAACAAATGGACGACGGAATAAAGGTAAAACAAGTATATATGGCAAAAATGAACGGCAACGTGAGACGAGGACGACCAAGGAAGACGTGGCAAGATCAGATAAACCAAAATCTTAAGTCTGGTCATGTCAAAAGCAGACAGAACCGATGGGCACGTATGAAAAGATTTATGAATGTGGAAGAAGCTAGAAATATATGCCAGGATAGACGCGTGTGACGGTCCATTCTCTCTGCCTACCGGTTTGGGGAAATGGCGTGATGGTATTGGTAGTAGTAGTTTCACAAAAATATATTAAACTGTTAGTGTAACGAAAAACTAGTCACGACATTATTAATTTACAATTAATAACTAAAACGCCCACCTCCAATTAAAACATTAAATATAAATTTTAAAAACGCAAACATTTCGTTAACAAACAATATTTATTTAAATTAAAAAAGTAGTTAACCATTCATGAAAGCCTAAAATATGTTTTTGCAATGTGCGGATCTCAAAAAAGTCCACAAAACCTCTAAAAGAGATCCGGGTAAGGGGGTGGTGCTTTAAACTTTTGTTTATCTGATCTAATAAAGCTTTAAATTTTTTTATTTTCCATTGAACAACTAATTTACAAACATATATTTAATAAAAGTGTATATGTTTGATGTTATTTGTTGACACATATTAATGGAATCCCATCGTTATTAGACTGTAACGTATATTTTCTTATTAATTAAAAAAAAATTTTTTTTGTGAATAGGAATAACTACCTACTTAAAATTATGACTTTAATCAATCAATAGTTGATCATAAGTTCTCTAATGCTTGGACTGTTTTTTAAAAAATGCAATTTGCTAGCATTTATATGGCTTGTGACCTGACGTTAGCTGGTTTACAATATATACTGTACGTAATACTTTTTACCTTACAATAAACGATATATGTGTCTTAATTAAAAAAATAATATTTTTTATTCTTAATTATTATAACAAAGTTATAATAAGAACAGTGTTGACCCCTTCATTTAGTATCAGATCCCTATTAGAGTATCTTGTATTATGGTTGTGACTGAGGCTCGGGTAAATGTCTCTATGTATGTGTGTAACCACTACCGTTCTCAATATATACTGTTGAATAATATTCAATACTCTGAAGAGCAAGTCACTTGGATAACGAAATGTTTTTTTAAAAATTACTTGGATTAAAGATTTCTGTGCAATTGCTACAGGTTCAAGGATTCAAGGTTATTAATTTGGAAGAAAACTTTTCAGTGATAAGCAGGCACCTAGGTACTTATTTGTGGTTGAATTCCAAAACATAAAATATTTCATTTTCAAATATGGAATTCTTTTTGTAAATGTCAAGCTCGGCTCTTTTCACCGACAGGGGTGCACTTTATTCATGAATGCTATTTTCAAAAAAGTATTGAATGTCAGTTAATATTATTTAAGTATTACCGAAAATCCAGTAAAAAGAAATAAATGGGAAGAAATCGTAAGGAAAGAATCTGATTAAGATCCATAAAAGCGCATGTTGTTTGCAAGCATTTAAAAACAAACTTTTTTAAACAAAAAAAACAACATCCTTCATTTTTTTTTGTAAATGCAGTCTCGTCGAATGCAACCCTGGTGCGTCGATAAAAAAAATATTTATGCTTATAACTTATTTTTTACTGATTTGATTGAATATTTTATTATCTACAAACACGCGCAGCGTAAAGATCTACAGTTCGCTGAAAACCACACGTAAATCAGTTAAACCGTTTAGGGGGAGTTCAGTGACACCACACGGATAGAAGAATTATATATAAATACATATATAAAGATACAACACAGTTTGTTTGCAAATCTACGAAAGTAGCATGAAACTTCGTGATGTGCACGTCGAGATCAAACTGGTTTGACTTCCCTGCAAACCACATGATCAGACCTTGAATCGCGCGAGGCGCCCGCGCGCGGGTACCTGACCCGCGCCCCAAAACGCTCGCCACTGTGGCCACGCACTCACGATTAAGTGAGAAAAATTATGATACATCTTACTAATAACACCGAGTAAACGCCGTTCTGCAGCGCTGAAACTGAAAGTCTCTAGGTACATATTATATTTAATTGTTTATTTATTCATTCATGATTGCGAAATGAAGTGCGGTCGTTTGACAGTGATTTTATAATAATAAACTTATTTGTGTTACAATTTTACACCAATGTTATTTTTAAAATTGCGTATTTATAAATAACAATAATTTAGTACGTAATTCCGTATGTTATGTCGGTGAGTAATGGTTTTACCGCGCTTGGATCATAATGAGCCAAGTCAAATTTGTTAATGCCCTATTTTTTAAATATTTTTTTAAAAAATATATTTTTATTAAAGAAGGTAAAAACATGAACAGAAAATATAAAAAGGAAAAATAATGAAACCCACTAAACCGCGAAACCGGCTTATAAGCAGGTTTCTTATTTTTCCTATACAAAGAAAAACGTTAGAGAAATTATATAAATTTAAAAAGTTAAATAAACATTATTAAGAACTAAAAGCGTACATAATTTTTACACATTTTTTTTTATAAAAATCAAAATAGATGACATTTAATGATAATCCATATAAAGTTTTGTTACACATTAACCATTTAATTTTTTTTTCTTCAAAGCTTTGTCAACATTTTCTTTTAAAATCATCTTAGGAATCTTATTAAAAATTTTAGTAATTATAAAATGATGTGTTCTTTGGCCATACTTGTTTACAAACCTCGGTACTGACAAGTTTTCACATTGTGCCAGCCTTGTATTATGTGAATGTAAATACCTTTTCTGGTAGTTACTATCAAATCGGTATCTAGTAACAAATTTGAGCCATAGAATAGCATTTACGGACAGGCACCCTCGCTTTTTAAAAAGTTCGGGTACCTCTCTTCCTTATCAATTCTTGGTGATCTGTTAATGAATTTAAGAGCCGAGGTTCGTAAAGATTGAATTTTTTTAATGTTGGTTTTACAAGATAGGTCCCAACTGGTAATACCGTACCTAATAATTGATTCTGCTAATGATTGATAAATAAGTCTTAATGTTTTTATTGGTACAAAATATTTTATTCTAAACATGCAGCCTATAACTGCCCTTAATCTTTTACACAATTTGGTAATATGTTTATCTCATTTAAAAAAAATATCAATAGTAATTTAAATGTCCTAATGTATTATTTTAAAAACGTTAACTCAAAAGTTTTACAGAGTACCAAAACAGAACACGTAGAATTCACAATTCCCAAAAAATTCTAATTTTGGGGAGGGTGTAAAACTAATTTAATGCAAACAAAAATAGCTTAGTCAGATACCTAGGTAAGGATTTTAAATTAAAACGTTTGGGTAAATGTAAAGAAAGGAACTTTTTTAAAAACAACTTTTCATAAATATTTGAAAAGTTTATTGAAAAAATAAATCCTTGTGTTTTTTGTGGTAAAACTTTTTATTTTTTAAAAACTATTTTTTATTATTTTTATTTTTTAAGTAATAACCCGCTAAGCCTCTTTTTTGAGGCTTGCAGCAGGTGGGATAGAAGGGATATGGAAGAAGGTAATGGAAAATACACCGCAACACCCAAACTAATTGATAAAAAATCTTTCTTGGATTTTTTCTTGCAACTGGCGGGAATCAAACCCGCGACGCCAGTTTCACAATAAGCTGTCTAACTAACTGCGCTACGGCGCCTGTCCTTAGATTTTAACATTATTTATCTTCTGTATACTCGTATGTTATGAATGAAATAATAATAATAACTCATAATCCATACATGATGAAGTGAACTGTATTGGCACACTACATACAGCGTACATCCATCATATGCTACACGAAGGTAAAGTGATCAGCTTTACTATCAATATATTGTGTCAACCTTCCCAGGAATCGAACTTTGGGCTCAAAGCATGGTAGGCAAATGCTCCACTTACTACTCTACGAGGTGGACTTATCTCATCCAGAGTTCTGATTCTATTTTACATTCAGTACTGTGTTCCTCATGCACGTGGATAAAAACAAGGCCATTTAAATACTGTAGTGAAAAATGCCTCCTTGTACCATTTTTTTATTATTATTTTATTTATGTTGCTCTATTTTTGATCATCGTGTAATTTAATATTTACTTCACAATATTTACATTTACACCTATTCTAACTCCATCGAACGCTTACTGTTCTAATTTTAAATATTTACACATTTATTCACTACTAATTTTATATCTAACCATATATATTTTTCAGATTGACTCAATAAATTGTATTTGAAATATATTTACACGTCATTATTTTCAGAAAGTAATTAATTTGGGACTTTATGCATGCGTTTGTCACGCATTTCAATAACCAGACTCAATTATATTACAAATAAAAAAGAGCAGCAAAGATTCAGAAGTAATTGTTTCACAACTAACGCCATTTTTATTATAAGGCAGATAAAAAAAATCTATAGAATACATCAAAGTTGCGTTGTGTGTTTTGTTGACCTGGCAAAAGCTTTCGATGGGGCATTGGATGTAATAAGGTTATTAACAGATAAGAAAATATCACTGGCAATGATAAAACTATCCAGGATATAAACTTTAAAAGCAGAACACGGATAAAGGTGGACTGTGAATTATCTAAGAAAATCTCCGCAGCCATTGACATTAGGGAAGAGGACAGTCTAAGCCCCTCCCCGTTTAGTTTAATTATAGAGGTGATCATAGAAGTGGTGGCAACTCTAGGATTAGGCTATAAGATGGGTGATAAGGTCATCAACGTCGTATACTATGACAATGATGCATCCTCAGTAGAAGCATTAGAGGATGACCTGCAAGGAATGCTATAGAAGTTCCACCTCGAATCCCAATGGTTTAACATGAGCATTTAACGTGAACAGAACAAAAAACTTAACGATACCTAAGCAACCCAGCACATGCAAACTAGTTTTAGGTGACGAGCCAGTGGAACAGGTTATAACATTCAATAACCTAGGTGTAAGGATCTCGAACAACAGTGATCTGTGCTCTGAAGTTAAGAAGCGGACCAATAAAGCCACCGTCATATTTGGATGTTTTCGTAATATTATTTGGGGCAGTAAACAAATGCATATAGAAAGCAAAGTATGAACATATAAAACATGTGTCAGGCCAGTTATGACATATGGGTAGAAACATGAGCTAAAACAACCAGGATAAAAAATCTGCTCAGAACATCGGAAATGAAAACTTTAAGGGCAATCAAAGGAAAAACGCTCAGAGATTGAATTTGCAACGAAGAAATAAGACGGATAATTTATGATGGAGCAAAGCAGGAAGAAAATTTTGGAGATATGTAAACATAATGCACAGCTCCAGAATCCATTAAATTGCATCAAATGAATTTGTATATTTTTTTTAATTTGTTTATTTTTCCATACACATATTATTTACAAAGAGATATAATTACAAAAATACCCTTTAGAAAAATACATCTTAAAATTAAGCAATTAAGAATTGGCAAAAATGCCCACAAAGACTTCAGCGTCTAAGCGTGAGCCATTCCTTTTTTAACTAATTGAAAGTTAATGGCATATATATATGGTATGACATGAACATGAAAAAAAAGAAAATAAAAACTAAATTGACAAATGCTAATATGACTAAAACATGATTTATTTGTAGAATGCATTAATTTTTAATTTTAATTTTTTTTTTTAAGAATGTGTCTATCTGTTCCTTCCATGCTAATCCAAGATCTCAAACCTACTTTAAAATGTACCAGTGATTTGATGTTTTGTAGTTCCTTGGTTAGAAAATTGAAGGATCTTGGACCAACATGTGAGGATTGCCTCTGTGCGAACTTTAGTTCTGCATCCTGGAACTGACAGTACACTATCGGATCCATTACTAATACGATTTAAATTATTACTAAACAATTTTCTATTAAAGTAAACATATTTTATGCACTGAAATAAATATAATTTTCTAAAACTAAGGAGTCCACTCTCTACGTATAATTAATAATATAATTCCGCCTGATCATCGTCTTCCCGATAGACCGATGGAAGGAGAGTTAAATCTCATCTAGGGCTTCCATTCGAGACTTAAGACTCTCGAGATGTTAGTTAGGCGATTGTGATCTATTTGGTGATATAAAGATAGTTGGTTGTTATGTTTTGTATTGATTTTAATAAAAAGTTTCATTGTAAGTATGCTATGATGTGATTTATTTACTACATGCCCCATTATTTCACACGAATTATCATTAGTGACGAATAGTCTCGAAGTCTCAAAGTTTCTAGACTCGTCTCGTCTTGAGATTCAAATTTGTGTTAAGTGACTGAAGCCCTAATTTTAACGTCCCGAGAATAGCAGCTTTTTGCTAGAACAGGTCAACACATCTAGACGAAGGGGAAGAAGAAGAAGATGCATGCGTGGTAGGCAAACAGTTTAATCATTGTATGAGGACATGTCAGATGTTTTGTAAAAACACGTTTAGGAGTTATAACGTTATGGGCCTCGTGTCGTCAATGGACAGTATGTAGTAAGTATGCAGAAAATAGTACGCGTTACGCTTCCTATTCTATGCACCCGGTCTACCCCACGCACGCCACTGCGCGCGCGGGTGCGGGGAGGAGAGGGGGGGAGCACTATATAAGAAACAGACGAGAAAGAAAGCCATCAGTTCACCACTGGTCTCCTTGGAAGGAGCTAGCACTCATTGGAGACATGAAATTCGAGGTGAGTTTGTGGCAAACATATTTGAAATAAATATTTTTTTACTCTCGAATTTTTAAAGCAACCGTTTTATTTACTGTGGTGTCGATGGAATGCAGTGCAAGTTATCAAAAATATTATTGTTTGGTATTTTCTGTTTGTTGTCAAAAGAAAGTCGGAAAATAAAATGAAAATTTAACCAAGGAACATGGTTAATTTATCACGTCGAGAATCGAGCTTAAAACGTCATGCGAGGTAGTTTAGCATATTTATCGATGTACCACAGAGTGTGTTGAAGTGAAAATATCAAATTTTGTATATCTTTATATCTAAATCTTTAAATTTGAAGATGTAAAAAGGTTGCACTGTTGTGAAACCGAAATTGAAGAATATAATACATATAAAACATTTAAACATATACACGGGGTACTGACCCTAGTTAGACTGGCAATGATACAATAAATAATTTTAAAAAAGATGTAATGTATTTACGTATGTACTCTTGTAACAGGAATGGTGTAGTTTGTGTGACTTCATTTTAAAAAGATGACAAGTCGTAGTTTGGCTGACATTTGTGCATGTTTATCCGTTTTTTTTTGTAAACGAATAAACAAACAAAAAAAAACAGAATCGTTCAATATTCTAAAAAATGTTTAATTAAAATTCTGCTAGATTTCCATATCCCCCTCTTAAAAATGATTTTCCTTTCATTTGCAATTAATTTTAATTTGAATGACATTCTGTTTGTCATATAGTTTCTTAGACCAGAGCGTTGCGTCGATTACATTGGGATGTTAATAGAGTTATCTTCAATTGTCTAAGAAGTAAAATGGAATTTTCTCTACGAAAATGTATATATTTGAACGAAAATTCGAAAAACTGAGGTCGGAAACCTATCATTGAACTTGTCTAAAAATATATTTCATGTAAATATAAAAAAAAATACTAAAAATTTGATTTTACTTTATAAACAATTCAAAATAATACTGTTAACTTTCAATTGTAAATGCGGACCCAGCTGCTAGAAAAAACCTTAAGTTAAAACAAAATAAGTCAAACAATTTTTACGTTTTCGTTAAAATGGCTAAGTCCAAAGAAGGAAAATAAAAACAACTATTTTGCATTCTCGTAGTTTGAAGAAAAAGTATAATTTATTTAACTTTAAATTTTAAAAAAATAATTGGGGTAAAACTGGCCCCTAGTCAGTTAATTTAGCGAGCTTAAATATCGCTGCTAAAAACAAAAGGGCCACAACCCAAAAACCTGAAATTTCGCTTTATTGCAAAAATGAGATTTAAATCGGTCATATTTTTCTATAAGAAAAAGACTCCCATAGATTTTGGATTATGAATAACCCAAATCCCGCAAGGGCCTTTTTGATCTATGTGTTCTGTTCAACACCGTTCTTTGGGTGATAGTTATCACGAAACTCCATAATTATTTAGATACAGCTTTTAAAAACGAATCTAATGATATTTATAACATGAAAAAAAGTCATTTATGTTAAAAACTGTTATTGGGTCTACTGAAAAAAGTCAAATTTCGATTATGATTGAATTTAAGCAACATATTAATATTATAATATTTAATTTATTTTTTGCATTATGCATATACATATTTGTTTGTATATGCAAATTTGTTTTATAATACTAGAGCATTTGAACATCGATGTAGGGTGTCCTCTGGTTAGATTAGCCTCCCCTTATACGGTTCAGCCTGTTATAAAAAGGAGAATTTGAGTTTGAAATTATATCCCGTATTTTGGAGAGTAGAATAATATTGTGAAATTTAAATTACTTGCCAACTTTAAATTATTTTTGCCCTACTAAATCAAATGATACGACATATGCTTTCTGCATCTATTTTGATGTATGTACGAGTGGTATAGATGTTTTTTTTTTACATAATAGCATATTATTGAATATACAATTTGATCTGGTTCCTTGTAAGGAAACTTTTAATGGTTTCTTAAATAATACTTAACATGGTTTAATTACAGTTTCTTATATAACGAGGTGCAATTTTCCAAAGTAGTTCCTTATATAACTTCGTGATTTTAATGGATCTTCTCAAAAACAATCGACTACTTTAGAGTTTCTCCTATTATATGTAATACCATTACGTGTTTTGTTGATTAATGCGGTACTATTATAAGTATATTTTAAAAAGGCATATTCTAAATGGGAACGAAGTGCAACTTTTATTGCGTTTCGCACATCACAAAGTGAAAATTTGTAAGAGGCTTCTCATTTATCAACATTAATAAGCTTTACGTTTTACTGTTACATATTGAATACTCGTGTTTCGTGATTATAGTCAGTGATATGTGAAAAAGTGCCGGAAGACCAGTGTTAAGACTGTTACATATTACTAGAGTTATGCACCGAATCACTCGAGTAATTATTTTAATTTTATAAGCATGTAGGCCTAGAAGGCTTTCACTATAATAATGATTAATTGTGCAATGTGATCAGTTGATACGTTTCTAATTTACGAGTTGAATGTTGTAAATCAATGCATATTATTGATATTACGAGTACAACTGAATCTCTATAGACAAAACCTTATTATACATATCGTTATGATCGGAGAATAAAGACGCATGTGATTTTCCCGAACTTTACACGAGAGCAGTCTAATTATTTTTTTGACACTTTATATTATAACTTGAAAAGTACAAAATTAAATCTTTTGATACTTGGGTCAGTTGTGTATGTTTAATTTTTTCCTAACTTTATAAAATCAAAGCCTTTATAATATCTTTTCAAGATCAAACATAACAAAAAGTCAATGTCGCATTTTTCGCACATATGTACGTCGTTGTTATACAATTACGATGATATATAACCTGACTAAGAAGTATCAAGATGTGAATGGAAGCGTTATCTGTATATCCAGGAGTATGGATATTCAGCACTGCATTGGTACACTTAATACAGCGTACATCGATTATCTGTTACATGAGCCTTACGCTCCTGATGACAATTCAAGAACATGAAATATTGCAGAAAAGAACCACCTTTTCAATCAAATTTCATATCAATCTTACCAGAAATCAAACCCGAGACCTCAAACATGATAGGCGAACACGCCAATCATTACACTACGAGGCGGAGATAACTCAAATCAACAATAGAGCAGCCTCCAGGCTAAAGCATTCGTCCTGGATTCTGGTTTTATTTCACAGTTCTTAATGCGCCAGGACACAGAGGGGATACAGATATTACCCTTGGATTTTCCCAACCTGCTTATTATTAGGAATGCTGGGCTACCAATGATTATAGAAGAGGGAGATGTTCATTTAGATATTCACTTTTCAACTGATCGGTAGTCGCATACATGGTTCAGATATTTTAAATGATTTCGATATATTTGTCTCTGTTATATATCTTCGGCAAAGACAACAAAGGTTGTTCTACCTACCACGATGCAGACCTAACCTGCCAATGGCTATGCCGGTAGGTAGAGCAATCTTGTTACTTAATCGTATCACTTCGGAGGATTAGGGAAATGTGTATCGGTAGCAAAGTCAGAATGTACATCACACATTATAAAACCCATCATGACGTGTGCTGTGGAAGCTCGGGCTGACACTGTTAGTATCAAAGGGCTACTCAGAACTGCGGAAATAAAGGCCATTAAGTCCATTACTAGAAAAACGCTCCGAGACCGAATCCGTACTACTATAACTAGAAATACGTGTGAAATATGCGATATCGTAAGATGGAGCCAATCCAGACGAAGATACTGGAGAGACCATGTGGACAGAATGAGCAGCGACAGTCTTGCGTATACTGCAGCCAATGAAATCCCACCTGGACAACGCCTGCCAGGATGGTCACCCAAGAGATGGAGGAACAGTTGGACCTCATTACCTCAGGAGAACAATTAGTTATCTGTAACACAGATCTTAGGATCTCTTAAAATATGAAGGAGATGAGGAAGCCTCATTTATCAATATAATTTATGACTGTGGAATATCTCTTTGAAAATAAATTTTCACATTGAAATTAATGAAAGTTAATTTCACATTTTATATTTAAATGATTTATTTCGTAACGCGTTGAGGATAAATTGGATGCGTTTTCTGTAATGTTCTCAAAATCTTTGTTAATAATAAATGAATTAAATGATAATTTGTATTTTTTAAAATTGAACAATAATATTATAATAATTGAACTGCCTATCAAGTGTAATTATTTAAAAGTCCTTGATTTTGCTTTTCGTTTCCTAGTTAATGTTTATTTAATTTATGTTTTAATGCTAATTTTTTAATTATATTTTTTTCAGTAATTTATTTGACATAGGTAATTAATTGCCTTTAAGCCTAAGTTAAAAAAAAAACGTAAATATGAAATTTAATATATAATGTTTATATATAGATGTATACAAATTAATTATAAACATAAATATGTAGAGTTTAAAACTGTGTGAACATTTTGTTAATTATCTCTGTTTATTAAGTTAGTATTCTTTGTTTATTCTTAAATGTAAAAATATTTAAAAAAAAGTATATTGTTAAGTGTCCTCGGCACGGGTTACCCCATTGAGGTCATATTACTTTTAATATCAATTATAGTTTGCAAGAGAAAAAACATAAATAAATAAAATAAAAAAATATAAAAAAAATGCATGTCTTATAAAGCCAAGTAAAACACGTTAATAAACTAACCTACATTCGATAGGTGCAAAGGTTTTCACGGTCACTGTTATCAATATTATGTATCTTTTTTGGGTGATACCGTGTATGTTGGATTTGATCCGACGTTTCGGCTACCATTGCAGGAACCATCTTCACACAGTTTTCCCTGAAGATGGCTCCTGCAATGGTTTGAATTGAAAAAAAGGGATTATGGAAAGTTAGACATTTACACTCCATTCAACTCTTTGATAAACCTGGTCATAGGCGCGGGTAGCAAAAAGTTTTCATAAAAATCACACGTGCTTACTTGGTTCACCGACAGGTACACATTAACACGGGCGCACTGACAGGGCTTACGACCTGTCATTGGCGGGTTTAAGTGGCCACTTTACACGCTGTGTAACATTCACCATTCATTTCCTCAATTTTTTTATCTGTTGTCTTTTGTGAAACTTGTTTCTCTCTTGAGAGCCAAAACCTTCCATGATGTGGATGAGATTCATCTGACTGAATTATTTGCTCTAAAGACTTTATCGATTTCTCAGCTGCAATAAATTTAAATCTTAATAACACCTTAGGGAGTAGAATCCAGCCAGTCTACGTACATTTGAACGTAGTTATGCAGAGAGCAGCCAGCCATAGAAAAGTGAAACTGAGATAATAGCACCTTTATGAAACGAGTGAATGATCAAATCTTCACGACAGTTGGAATGTTTTTGATTTTGAAAAATGAAAAACAATAAATACATTAGTTTTTTAACATTACAAACAAGAATATAAGTATGTTTTTAACGAATTTTAATGATACTTAAAGTACCGTCAGATTTTTCTTGTGCTGTGGGTGTTTTTTGCAAATTAAGAAATGCCGTTTTTGTGATCGATATTTTTTTCAGTAGGTGATAATTACAGTTTAATTGTATGAAAACATTCTGGCTGTTTTAGCAGAACATAGAATTGACCTTACTTCACCCGAAAACAACAATATCAACATTTTTCGGAATTGTGGACTGGCTGCTTTCTGCATTACTACGTTAATTTGGATATACTCAAAATATTGCTGATTTACGAACATGTTAGCGAATAACAATGTTTTAAGAATTTATTTTTCAAAAAAGCATTATGAAGATGTGTACTACTAAATATAAGAATATGTACTCGTAGATTTACTGACGAACGCTTTAATCCAATAATAATCATTTTAACATTATTGAACCCGTGCAGTGCTCAACGCAATGTTTTTTTGCGTAAAATTGAAAGTGGTTATGTGTGTTACACATCTTGTAAAAAAGGTGTTTTCCAGTTTAAAATGAGTATTGCAATGATTTGCTTTCTCGTTTAAAAAGTAAAACAAGTGAGCGGCCATTAACTTGAATAATTAACAATATAAATTATCATTTTAAGTCGTTTTCCATTTCAACGGGCATACTTACGTATACGAGAGCCCGCGTAGATGTTTGTATGTAGAAAGTCGTGTAAGTTATACATGTGTTAGTAAGTATATATTATATCGTATATTAAGGAAACAGAGTAAAACTTGAATAAACTAGGAAATTTTTTACTTGCGTGCTTGACTTGTATAGTTACGCAAAAAAACTCAAAATGATAAAAATATTGCCAAATGTTATTGAATATTTGTATATAACCACTTACCGAATTTTCTATGTCTACGTGTTACGTGTAAGGTTAAGGGTAAGTGGTTATATACAAATGTTTAATAATATTTAGTAAAATGTTTGTCCACAAAGTTGATGCTTTGAATATTTATAATAAAAATATTGTTTAAACCAAGGTGCGAAAATATTATAATATCATGATAAACTAAAAGGTAGTTTTCCGCAACAAATGAGGTTCCTTAGAACAGGCATTTGCCCACAAAGGAACTCATTGCTACTTTACGAATAGTAATCATTTTCTACTTGTTATCTTTCTGAACAACTTTCTTATCAATGGAATACTGTAGATCCTGCATCACTTTGATATTGGTGAATTCTGACTTGCATTTGTACGGCTTCTGTAGCTCAATCACAAATATCTATCGACGTGCTTAAAAACATGCTAAGCATTTGAGCGATCACAATTAACAATAATGAACATGCTTAAGTTACCGCAGTCATAAGTCAACGCTCGTGTCAGTTTGTTTTTTGTTTACCTCGTAAATAAATACAGTTCACTGGCGAAAAATCGGCGTTTACTATAAAAAAAATTACAATATATTTCACTTGAAAAATAGTATCTAATACAAAAAAGTGGATTAAAAAAAAAAAATTACAAATAAACCAAAGTTATAGTCCAAATCTAGTTTTCTATACATTACTAAATACAATGTCAAAAAAAGAAGAAAAAAAGCGTACCTTTAAGAAGCCACTCGGCATCATTCCACACGTAAAAAATTAATAGAATATTACAATAATAATGAAATAACAAATAAAAAAAAGTTTATTGTGTACTCGGACTTAAAAATCCTTTCGCCGGCGGATCCATACGGAGTAACCCCAGATCAGCCCTTTGTTTTACAATTACTACGGCGACTGCTTTTCTTGACATTTGGCTTGCCAACTGCCGGCTAGATGCAATAAATAGCACGATAAATAAATAAATAAAAATAGCAATATTGGAATATTTTCCATATTTACACCGGTAAAATTCAAATATGTGATTGCGCAGCAGGATTATACGTCGCGAAACGTAAATATTTTGACATTTAATATTAGATGTTCACGGATGTTCCGTTGTGATCGCGAATACGATAAACAACCATGGTAAGAAATTGGTATCACGTCGTTTATTAGCACGTCGATAGTTATTTGTGATTGAACTACAGGGTTCATGTTCTATTTCACATACAGTATTGAGTTCTTCATCCGTCTGAATACAGAGAAAATAACTAGTTATTGAAGTTTTTTTATAATTTATTCTACGAATCGAATTATACAGTAAAATATGACGTACAGTTTCGTAATTTCATACAATTTGAATCATTTATATAGTGAGATAACATTAACGTGATTATAATTCACAGATATCGCCGCTAACTGATCGAAATAAAAAGTTATATAATCATCACATAACTCGATGTTCCATTTTTACTTCCGCATTATGGGCATAAATTATTATTTTAGTAACCGAAACGGAATTTCAACCCAAAACCGAAACGGAAATCGATTATCAGCACAAGTCGAGATAATAATCGACATATTCAATCAAAATAACAGTTTTATAATCCAATTCTATTAACCCCGCAATGCCCAATGTAGACGATCTGCTACATACCGATAATCGGAGTATAAAAGTGATTTCAAACATGTTTATCACTCGGCGACTAGTTTATTACGTTGCGCACATACTAGCCATTAAAATTTATTTTAGTAAGTCGCCACCAGGGTAATTTTAAACAAAACTTCAGTTGCACGTATTCTGTCAAAAATAGAATTTAGCTCAAGTTCAAAGGGTGATTTCATTTTTTTTTTTTTTTAAGATTTGAAGTTATTGTTTTCGCAATTTTTGTTATTATATAAATATTTTGATGTTCACAAGAATCGTTATTTCTTCTTTTCCTTACATTCTTTTCTTTTTAAACCTTTTTAATGCCCAATGTAGCATATTGTCCACATAAAAGAAAAAAATATGAAAATAAAACTGAAAAAAAAAAATCTTTCTTTCTAATTATTTTCCCCATTTGCATCTAAAAATATACATAAAACTATGTTTTTGGCTAAATTTATAAAAAATGGGCATTGAAGTGTTAAGGAGATCATTAGTAGAAATTTTACATTTTGAGTTTATCCAAATGTTAAGGTATAGCTAATGACTGAATTTCGCCCCCCAGAGAGCTATCAAGATTATCTTATTACATTTATTTTTATGTATTTTTAAATTTTATTTATTTAAAACATCAAGTATAGATTAAGTTAGGACGAGGAATGTGAAATCACATAATGAGTTTGGAAGGGGAGAGAAAGAGTATAATATTTTATTTTATAAAAGTCACAATTCCCATTCCGCACCTAATGGTGCATAGGGCTCTTATTGCTACACCAATCGTAGCGTAACTTGATAATTTTTGACGAAGTAAAGTATTGCATACCTATCTTTAATGTTTACTTTTGGCATTGAATACGGAAACTCCGACACAGTAAAAAAAATGTTATAATAAAAAAAAACTTCGTTTGTTAGATACGATTTGATTTTTATCAGAGGTGTTAGTGCGTATAATGAATGTTGTCTGATTTAAACAGTTATCTGATCGAAATTAAATGCCGGCACTTAAAAATATGATCCATATTGTAAATTTGTATCATTAAAGAGAAAGTTATGAATTATTTACATAATAAATATTTATAAATATATAATTAGTGTCTCGGATACGTTTTGTAAAGCAATCATAAACAAGATGGCAAATTAGAATGTAGAAAATAAATTAGGTACATTGGTATATAATTTATCTGGTAAATTTAGACCGGGATAATTCTTACGGGGCACTTTTGAATACTTCCGGTAAACCTTTTATACAAATTTAATCCAATAGATTTATAATATTATTAATTGAATCTTATTGAGTTTTATATCACCCGTCGATCTATAAGGTTTTATTAATGTTCAATAATGCAATTATTATTTGTCAATCTTTAGGCTTCCTTATTAACCAAGTGTTTTTTTTTTCAGTTGTTCTTGGTGGCCGCTTTGGCTGTGGTGGCCTTTGCCGCTGAGGAGAAAGGCGCCGCAGAAGCCGATAAGAAAGTGGAAGCAGCAGCTGACGGCAAGAAACAGGAAAAGAGAGGAATCTTTGACTTCGGGTCAGGATACGGCGGCCATGGAGGATACGGGGGCGGCTATGGGGAGGGCAATGGGGGGTACTCCGTAGGAGAATCCTCAGGAGGATGGCAACCGATATCTGGACACGGAGGGTACTCTTCCTACGGAGGCGGAGGCGGAGGCGGGGGCGGAGGCGGTCATGGACATGACCACATCAAAACAATCGAAATCGTGAAGAAGATCCACGTACCATACACCGTCGAGAAACACGTCCCTTACACCGTCGAAAAGAAAGTACCTTATGAGGTCAAAGTACCGTATCCACAACCCTACACTGTTGAAAAGAAAGTACCATTCACAGTCAAAGAATACATCAAATACCCAGTATACGTTCCAGAACCCTACACAGTGGAAAAGAAAGTCCCATATGAAGTCAAGGTTCCAGTCGATAGGCCATACGAAGTCAAAGTGCACGTGCCCCAACCTTACACCGTTGAAAAGAAAGTACCTTATGAAGTCAAAGTCCCAGTGCCACAACCCTACACCGTCGAAAAGAAAGTACCCTACCCAGTCAAGGTAGAAATCAAAGTTCCCCAGCCGTACGAAGTCATCAAGAAGGTCCCTTATGAAGTCAAGGTTCCCGTGGACAGGCCCTACAATGTGTACGTGCCGAAACCTTACCCAGTCCACGTAGACAAACCGTACCCAGTAACCGTACACAAACCAGTGCCTTATGAAGTCAAGGTACCAATCGATAGACCCTACAAAGTCGAAGTCGAAAAACCATACCCAGTCCACGTTAAGGTCCCAGTACCCAAACCATACGAAGTCATCAAGAAGGTTCCTTACGAAGTAGAAAAGAAAGTGCCTTACGAAGTCAAATATCCCGTGGACAAGCCTTACCCAGTTTACAAGGAAGTCCCAGTTCCAGTTTACAAAGAGGTTCCCTACCCAGTCAAGGTTCATGTTCCAGTTTACGTTAAACACGAACACGAACACGAACATGAGCACAGCTACGGGGGAGGAGAAGAGGAAGAGAGCTATCATCACTAAGATACACTAGACCCCGCGTGATACGCATCTCCCATTTGTATATAAATACTCAAACTGTGGACGAGGTGGTCTTCTAGAAGATGGCCAAATAACACGTACCTTATCTCTTCATATACGACTATGTCTAGTATCTTTGTTATCCGCTCCACTTTCTCTTCTTGACTTGTGATCTCTTTTAAGTATACTCGAGCGACATATGAAGAGTACCTAGATTTATTTTATAATGAGCTTTGTTTATGTTTTTTTATGTTATGAGGTGAGCAATAAAACCTGCCTTGATTTATTTTATTTGAATCTTTCATTTCGTTTATTTATTATCATATTTTACTCTTAAAATTTTACATTTTTACAAAATTGCTTTGACTATCTGAATAGGGTTATTTATCCCAGCCAGTCAAAAAAATACATAAAAAACAGTAATCAATACACAGAAAAAATTAATAAAGGTAGAAAACAGTGAAAATATAGCGAAAACATACTAAAATACATAGTAAAAAATGATAAGAAACACAGTAAAAAACAAATTTAAAAGCCCAGTAAAATACTTTTCAAAGACAAAATACATAGTAAGAAACATACTAAAAGACATAGTAAAAAAAAAGTATATGTGTAGCAAAAAAATTGTATTTAAAAAAACATAGTAAAAAGAAAAAACATAGTCATCATAATCATTCTCTTTCCGCATCTAATGGTGCATAGGGCACTGCATTGGTACACCAATCGCAGCGTATCTTGATCAATTTTGTTACATGAAGGAAGGATGATCAGTTTTTCGATTCAGGTACCAGTCCAGGGACTATGAAATATTCTAGTGTGAAAACTCCCTTTTGCATAAATATTTAATGTCACCCATGTCGGGAATCGAACCCGAGACCTCTTGCTTGGTAGACATTCGCGCTGACCATTACACCACGAGGCTGATAAAAACATAGTAAAAGATAAAAATATAGTAATATATATATTTAAAAATAAAACTGTAAAAAGTAATGAGGATCTTCAAATAAGTTTATTTTGGATTTAAACCATGAGCAAAATACATAACATCGGAATTCTGTACAGAGAAAATACAAGAAAAGATATGAGTAGTTAATATGGTTAAGTCATCGAATGTTTAAATCAAGTTAATTACATATTTCCTAATTAGCGTCAAATAAAACTTTCAGGTACCAATGTAAATCTGACATGGCAGAATCTGACACGGCATATGATGCTTACACATTATTTTAGAAGATGGAATTAGTCACCAAATCAGCTTTACTTATAGGGCCTTTTCACGTATGTCATTACTTAGTTTTTAAATAAGCCAAAAATGACGTTGGTAATGGAATCAGTATTTTTTTCGTGCGAGGTCAGATAAATTTTCGGCAAACGCATAAAATATGCATATTTTAAATTACCCGACAAAAAAAGACGTTTCGCGCCCTGTGAGACAAACGCCACGTATGACGTATTGGTAGCAAAGTTGTACGCAATGTTTATTAGAGGCGCGATCGGTGGTCATAACGCGTGACGTCAAAATGACGTGATGTCAACTATTAGCCGTTTGTATGTGCTCATTTTTAAACCCGAAAATTATATATAAAACATGTTTTAAATAAATTGATATTTGTATCATTAGAATTGTGAAAATTCGCTTTAAATATAAAATATATTTTTAACGTTATTCTCGACTGGTGGAAATAACCTATTGTTAGGCCTTCTCAATAAAATTTCATGATAAATTAGGAAAAAAAAAATTGTAAAAAGATAGTAAAATTATTGATTCCACAAACGAACTGAACAAACGTGTATGTAATTATGATTTAAACTTTAGATTTTTTAACACGGAAATTACGAAAAACATTTTATGCGAGAAACCAATTAAGCAGCTTGTTTTTTCATTAAAGATGTAAATACCAGAAAAAACAACTGATGAAGAAGAATGACTGGGTGCGAAATTGTGATCAAATGAGCCCGCGATTGTGTTTGTTGTGATGACGATGTTGTGATAAAAAGGTTTTTATGTTTATTTATTTTTTTACATTATAAACAATAATAAAAATAATGTGACCTCACTGAGGTTACCTGTGCCGAGGACACATAACAAGATGAACAAATAGTTGTAAACCTATATATTATTATCACTAAAAATGCCTCTGTGAGTGCGGTATTCTATTTGTTCGGTTAGTGACTCTTCTGCGGATACCTCCAGAGAGCTTTAACCGCGTTTGCCCACTTTACAAGACGTCAAGTTTTTAGGCTTGTATTAGAATGTGAAGTAAACAGCTAATTAAATATTAATGTAGAACGTCTTGAAACATGATCAATTACAGGCTTCTAACGAAGATACTTCCAAATTACTTTTTAAAAAAAATGTGTATTATTCAATTAAAAATTATAACCTACTTCCACTATCTACTAAAACAATTGATGTGAAATGTTCAAAAACGCTATAAAAAATGGACTGTGGAGCTAGATAGAAGTAAAATGGATTGTCTCATTCGCCCAAACCAATATTAAATCAACTGCTCCACAAGTGTAGGTATAGCTTATGTTAGGTTTTTGTTATTTCATTGTGCGTTTTGTAACATAAATAATAAAGATGCACATTAATTAATTGTAAACATAAATACGTAGTTAAATTTATTTCAAAGTTTTCGAGAAGAAATTTGGAAGTCTAGGCATTTACAGGGCTTATGACCTGTCATTGGCTGGTTTAAGTGGCCACTTTACACACTGTGTAACATTCACCATTCTGCCCATGTTTGAACATCCACATTTCCTCAACTCTTCCATCTGTTGACTTTTGTGAAGTGAAAGAGCTGAAACCTTTATCACGTGGGTGAGAAAGCATTTGGACATAATCAAACATTGATAAATACGTAGTGTTTAAAACTGTCTGAACATTTTGTAAATTGTCTCTGTTTATTGAGTTAGTCTTCTTTGTTTATTCTCAAATGTAAAAATATAAAAAAAAAAAAGTATATTGTTTGGTGTCTTCGGCACGGAGTGAAGTCACATTATTTTTATAATTAAGTGTAGTTTGTAAGAGAAAAAAATATGAATAAATAAGATAAATAAATATATGTATCCATTTACGTGCAGAAAACTTGATTTGCCTTTTTGGGCAACTGAAGTTCCTCTGTTAACTTCCCGTCGTAATTAGGTACTCTTGGGATGCCCTCTGCCGGCAGTTCAGGGCTTAGAGCGCTGCAAAACAATTCGCAGCTGACACAGATGTCTGGAATTTATGAATTTGATATACTTCATTCAAGGAGTGGATAGTCGATCAACTAACTATGTAGTACGTCTAGATTTAATACATCTGATCAATCAACACACCTTATTCTTCCTATAACGCCATTCATAATAAAGGTTGACTATCACCATGGCGATTTTTGTTTTGGCCGCAACCGCGCTGAATAAAAATTCGAAGCTACAATACAACCACACTCATAGTTTTCAAGTCAGGAGAAGCGTCGTCTTCCTGCATCGCGCTTTTCTTTAACTTTGACAATAAGATTCGGAATCTTTTGTTTTATTACTCCCGAATCCAACGTCAAAAAGAATCTACAAAACGAAGAATTGTTTTAAGCCATAAATAACAAAACAATAATTTTAATCACCAAAGAAATTCAGATGAAAAGACCATACACAATAGTAAAAAAAATTTAAACAAAACTAACAAACGAATAAGTAATTGTAAGCATTGCGGAATAAAATGTAATCGATCAAAATAAAGAAAACAATAAAAGAAACAAAAACAGTAAACACGAACATCTGCGGAGAACTGAGAAATGTTATGATAACTAAAACAAGATTAAAAATAATAAAAGTATTTATTATTTTTAAAAACCCGTTAGGGTTATGTAAGAAATTATAAAAGGTCTAGTCATATTACGTCTTGTCTGGTTAGTTTGGTCATCATGTGCTTTTTCATGTTAATTTTGAGTTTGTCTCCAGCGTAATTTTTCAAGTGATATGGCGTCATTGTAGTGAAGTCAATTGTATAGTTCTTTTGACTGTTCTACGTTTGTCTTTGTGTTTTTAATGTGAAAATGTTGTAGTTGTCTGTTATTATATTTATGTATGTTAATATTTCGGTTACTGTTATGTCGTCGTTTTCTTTATTTCCCAGAGTAATTTTGTCGACAATCTCATCGTCCTAATTTTCGTCAAATGTTTAATGCCAAACTGGTATGTTTTTTCGTACAGTTCAGTCGTAGGGGTCATGTAGGGTAAGTTGTCTGCTAGTTTAATTATTTTATTTTGCTGTCTTTGTATTGCTGTTATATCTGTATTGTTACCAAAAGGCGATCATGCAGCTCGGTTTGCTTTTAACTATTACGTACAGATTGCATTCATTTGAGCGCATGTAAAATACTGCAATCTGTTTATGAAATGTTTCTACCGTCTGGGATTTGGACAGACTGAGTAAAATGTGAACGGCTTAAAAACAAGCCAGAGTGTACGTTCTGTGCCAAAGAATAGAAAACTTAGGAATTCAACTTAAAAAAATATAAAAAAATTTGTATAAAATACTTTTTTCCCTAAATGTCATTAAAATCTTTCCCACAACAAAAAACGTTATTTAGAACATACAAAATTACTCAATTCAGATAGCCCCATTAATCAACACGGTTCGCAATCAGAAATTAATTTTGATCGGAAAAATAAATTATATAAACAGTTCTCATACATACTTGTAAGTGTGCACTTGTTCAAATTTTCTACAAAGAAAAAAATACGTAAATAGTGGTAATTTCAGTTAGTAAGAGGTCAGATAATACAGAAAAGAGTGGTATCCGACTGTTCTTCTAGAAGGTTGTTGAGTGAAGTTCGCTAGTGCAAAGAATACTTTTAAAAATACTTATTTCAATCACAAATTTGTCCAAACAAATAGTTTTATTATTGCTGTGTACTGGTGACTTACTGTGATTGGTCACTCATTTCAAAATAACCAATCACTACCGGGCATTGGATTATTGGACTTTGTACTTTACTTTACTTTACTTTACTTACATACTTAAATATAGTTTATAATTGCCGGCAGCCCAAATCCAGGGGTGTGCAACTTTGACCGTAATTAAATCATTTATAACATTTATTAAATAAAAGTTTACAATATGTCAAACATCGACGTATCGGCAAAACAATTTATAACAAATGCAAAAAATATTGTAACAAAATTGAACGTAATGATTAATGACCAAAGTAATAAATATAATAAAGAGCAAATCTCAAAATTGTCTCCAATTTTTTCTGAATTTTTGGGTATGGTTGGGCAAATGGCTGCAGAAATGGCGAGTTTAGAGGGAGAGTTAAAAGGTTACAAAGAAATTGCAAAAAATCAACCTGCCATCCAGTCTCAACCAAACTTTAACCAGAATACCTTAATCGAAGCAATCTCTGAATTGGAGGAGACAAAAGAACGCTCTAAAAATGTCATTATATACAATTCACCGGAAAGTATGGCACTTACCCTAACAAAAAGAATTGAAGATGATGCCAAAAGCACTACACAAATGATCCATAACATTGAACCGGTTTCCAGCGGTGACATCATAAAAATTTACAGGTTGGGGCAGTACCGACCGGATGTGTGCAGACCTATTAAAGTCGAATTTCGGGATTCTTTACAAGCTAAACGACTGCTAAGGCTTAAATCAAAAGTACCTAACGGATTGAACTTGAAATCGGATCTTACAACAAAACAGAGAATATATTTGACAGAACTTAGAAAGGAATTGGAATCAAGAATCAATAAGGGAGAGGCAAATCTAACAATTAAATATATAAATTCCTTACCCAAAATCGTCTCAACTGTACCAAAAAACTAAACCAACAATTAGAACTTCAATGTATATACCAAAATTTAAGAGGAATGTGCACAAAGTTAACAGATTTCTCAAGAATTGCCCCCACTCTATTACAAGATATCCTAATCTTCACAGAAACCTGGCTATATCCGGACATCAACACGGCAGAACTCGGGTTATCTTCATACAATACTTACCGTTTGGACAGGAACAAGTCGACAAGCCCCAAAACAAGAGGAGGTGGTGTTTTAGTGTCAGTTAATAAGAAATATGTTTCTAGAAAACTTAAAACAATCTGCAAAAATGTCGAGCATATTTTCGTGTTAATTAGTTTAAACTGGTCAAAAATTGTATTGGGTTGCGTTTATATTCCACCATTATCTGATTTATCAGTGTATCAAAACCATACCGATGAAGTTGAGCGCTTGAAATTTTTATATCCTGATGCTAAATTCATACTCATGGGGGATTACAATCTTTCTAACATTCAGTGGGAGATATTAGATAATGAATTTGGACAAATCCCAAACTGCAATGACTTGTCGGATCGAGAAAAAACTATTGTGGAAATGGCTTTTTTCCTTAACTTAAAACAATTGAATAATATAACAAATTATCATAATCGTATTTTAGACTTAGTTTTTTGTAGTGATGTGTCTGTTTCTGTGCACAAGTCTATCGAAGAAATTGTTCCTCAGGATAAACATCACCCTATTCTTGACATAAATATTGATTTGCATATGCTGAAGAATCAGAACGATCCAACATCGAAATTTTTTCGTAATTTTAACAAGGCAAATTATGACAATATGTGTACTTTTTTTTCGGAAGTGAACTGGACATTTTTAAATGAAAATAATTTAGAAGATACCATTGTTAGCTTTTATAATATTTTAAATACTGCTATAGAATCTCATGTGCCAATCTCAAAAGTAAGAACATTATCATTCCCAATATGGTATGATAAAGATTTAATTAATTTAATATACATGAAGAAATCTGCACACAAAACTTACAAAGAATCCAGATCTTGGTCAGATTTTGATAGATTTAATATTTTAAGAAAAGACTGCAATAAAAAAAATACAATTTGTTACAACAATTACATAAAAACTATCGAGGATTCTTTAAAAAATAATGTTAAAAAAATTTTTGATTATTCAAAATCCCTCAAAAATGACAGTACAAATTTACCTAATTTTATGTATTATTCCGTAAAAACTGGTAGTAACTTAACAGATATAGTTAATCTATTTAGTGACTTCTTCAAGAGTGTCTATGATGATACAACTAATAATAATACCAACAATACTAACTATGTAACCAACTTAAGCAGTAATATAAATATACAATTATCTCATATTCAAATTGAGATGATTGACATAAGAAACAGTATTCAAAAACTAGTTTCTAAGTGTAGTTATGGTCCTGACAAAATACCTACAATACTGTTAAAAAAGTGTGTTGACTTCCTTGCATATCCCTTGTATATAATCTACAATAAGTCGCTATGTGAAGGACATTTCCCCCAGTATTGGAAGTCTGCTTTCTTAACACCTATACATAAAAGTGGGGATAAATGTGATGTCACAAATTATAGACCGATTTGTATACAATCTGCAATACCAAAGCTCTTCGAAAAAATAATTTTGCAAAAAATGTCTTCAATTGTCAATCAAATAATAATTCCAAATCAACACGGTTTTATGCCTTCAAAATCAACACTGACTAATCTTATTATATATGAAAATGTTATTATGAACTCTTTTAATTTACGTAAACAAGTGGATTCAGTGTATACAGATTTCTCTAAAGCGTTTGATAAGGTGAACCATAGAATCATGATCGATAAGTTATCCAAGTTGGGTTTCTGTGGATCGATTTTAAAATGGTTTCAGAGTTACCTAAGTGGTAGATCATTGGCAGTAAAAATTTGTGACACCACATCCAGTACCATTGAGGCGACTAGTGGAGTCCCGCAAGGATCCCATTTGGGTCCGATACTTTTTAACATTTTTATCAACGATATTGTTGACATATTTAATGGTGTCGAAGTTTTGTTGTTTGCTGACGACATGAAAATTTTTAGAGTAATTAACACTATTGATGATTGTATTACTATCCAACATAACTTAAATAAACTATTTTCGTGGTGCTCAACAAATAAACTCCAACTAAATGTAAAGAAATGCCAAATCATGAGATTTCACAGGACTAAGTTTCCAATAATGTTTAATTATTCTATTGGCAATTCTGAACTTGTATCCGTTTCCGAAATACGTGATTTAGGTGTTATTTTCGATACCAAATTATCATTTATTGGTCACATTAATAGCATTAGTAATAGATCTCTAAGAATGTTGGGTTTCATTATCAGAACCACTAAATATTTCAAAGATATTGGTGCACTTAAAATAATGTACACGTCACTTGTAAGAAGCATTTTGGAGTACAACTCTACAATCTGGGCTCCTCATTATTCTAGGCACCAATATTGTATTGAAAAGGTCCAAAATAAGTTTTTACGATTTATAAATTTTAAATTAGGTGTTAGTATTGAATTTTTAAATTATGATTTGTTACTGTTTATTTTGAAATTATTAAGACTAAGTGACAGGAGAATTATAACTGATTTATTAAATTTATATAAAATAATCCATTCCATGTTTGACACCCCTGCACTTTTATCACTAATTAGTTTTAATGTACCGAAAAGGACAACTCGGCAAACCTACCAATACTGTGGCAACAATACTTCGACATCATATGGTAAAAATGCAGTCATCAATAGACTTCACTCTCTAGGCAATAAGTACCAGGACATTGGTGACTCATTTCACATGAAATTTATTACATATAGAACGGCTCTTCTTCTTTATTTTATTGGTAATAGTTCTAGGTAACTATTTGTTACTTTTGTTAAAAATTTGATTTAAACTTCTTTATTAGTGTTTTTTTTTCTTTTTTCGTTTCTTTTCTTAATTAATTTATAAGTAAAAAATATTTCTCTTTATCATTTTTTTTACATCATTATATACTTTTATACATAAACATATACTATTAACCAAATATAAGTTTTCAATAATAATACATATAAAAATATTATATATATTTTTAATGTTATTCAAAATTTACTTCTTAGTTATTTTTTTAACTGGTTCAAAGTATCTCTAATACCAAATTATCTTTTTTTATCGATAATTCTATAACTGGTAATATTTTATTCTTTTATATAGTTTATATTTCTTAGACTTTCTAAATTAATAATATTGTTTTAAATGCTATGTATTACTTATAACTATGTTTACATGTATGTATATTTAATTGTATTTGTAACTAATATGTAAAAGGCACTAAGTGCCGTTTATTTCAATAAAATAAAATAAAATAAAACTGGAACACGCGAGAATTACTAAATTCGATTCGTAAACTTAATGAATAAAAGCTTAATGTAATAAAAAAACGCGTGTGTTACTTTCACTTAATCAAGCAGAGGTAAACCATTATCTTACGAAATAATTGTACGCTCTAATCTCGGCTTAAAATAAATATAGCACAAATGTGTATATTTTTCTGTAGAAAATACTGCCGAAAAATGTATAAAATATTGAATCATAAATAATTATTGATATATTTTTTAGGGCATATTTGTATCTTACACAACTGTCCGTAAATAACTTAAAATGTAAAGTACTTATTTATATTTCTTTCATTTTACTTAACCCTTCCTCCCCGGTGATGTGTAGCTAGTACACATAACGTCTAATAACTATAATATCTTCATAAATATAATAAATGTTGAGTTTAGATTTTCAGTATTCCTCCATTACACATTTACGTATCGACTGAAATAATTTGTTATTGAATAATAAGTACTTATTTGCCACAAAAAAAGCATTTTATCGGAAATCGGGGATAAATTACAAATATCATCAAAAGTATACTCTCAGTCAGTCACGTAGTCCAGTACTATATAGCAACTTAGTAGATCTCGGGAAGTTGGCACGGTTGCACGTTTCGCCCGAGTCGTTAGCGATACCCAATGGTTTTTTCATGTTTTCAGCAGTTAGATTTGAAATATTATCACCTTTGAATTAAATTATGGTTAATTAAAGCCATTCCCTATAAATATACTATTTTTCCCCTTTTAAATTTCTTTTTTTTTTAATGTGTAGTGACTACACAGCACCGTAACACGGGGGTGTATTTAGGACAGTAAGGGAAAGGTTTAACAAAATAATTACATTAATATCATTTCATGACATTGGTCGTAGGGAGAGAAAAGTTGATGCATGCCACGGGATGTCGAAAATAAAATATGAAAATAAAGAATAATTTAAAAAAAATATATGTACAGATGGTAAACCATGAAGTTCGGCATTATAAATAAATTGTCTATGTTTTATGAATGCATGTATGTGTATGCGCATGGGTGTATGTACGTGGGTGTGTATGTACATGTTTATATATGTGTGTATATATGTATATTTGTAAATATGTGTATGTGTGTATGTATATGTATTAAAATGTGTATACGAGTAAGTTTATATTTTATTAGTCTGTGCTCTCTATTAATTTGTTAACGATTATTTTATATGATAATGTAATTGCCTAGCTTGTAACGGGGTATGTACCCTTGTTAGCTGGGCAAAGTGAACGTAAAATTTTATTTTTGATAAAAGGTGTAAATAAATAAATAAAAAAAAAAAAAATGTATAACGTTGCTTTGACTGTAACGAGGGTATGTCGCCCTGTAAGATACTCAAAAATATATTATTTCACTAGTCGAAAACGCAGTATGTAATATATGTATTGTATATTGTACATACAAAAATATATATAAAAAGCAATAAAAAGAGTATTGTTTAAAAAAAAAAACCGGTTACATAAAAAGGGCGTAACATCCAGTATTTTGTCTACAAACATTTGGACAAATTCAAAATATTGTAATAATTAAGAACTTTAAAAACGGATCAATGTTAAATTGGTCCTGCATAAATAAAGTATTGGGATTATAAATTAACCTGTTCAGAAGTTTAAAGGCCAAGCAAGGCAATGCTTCTTCTGGCCTGCAAATAACAGGATCTTTTTGCGCTTATTTATTATCTTTATTATTTTAAAAGCAAAATAAATATGATAGTAACAGTATCAATATTTTTTTAGTGCGATTAACCATATCTGGAGTCGGGCGTGACCACCATTCGCAGATTTGAGGCAGGGATTGAAGAGAGAACTTAGAGAAATACAGTGTAAATATTTAAAGCAGCTAGGTACATTTTTTTTTAATTTTATGAACATTATATTACAATACAATTTAACGATAATATTAATTTTTATTTGGTATGAAACATATGCATTGTTTTTAAAAATTTATACATCGATGTTAGCATATTGGTTCGCAGGTACGAGTAGATGCATCCGTACTGCTGGCGAATTCACCCTGTACTTTGTCGATGATTGCCCGCAGTATAATAGTGTATTATATCGGGTGACTCAACCAGGGACTCGCATATCAACAAAATGTATAAACTGATAACAATCAAACATTGATAATATTTTTAATATTCTTCTTTTTCTTCTTCAGCCTAATTCTCTCCACTTCTGGATAAAGGCCTCTTCCAAACGTCTTCATTCCTTCATATCACTCGCTTTCATCATCCATGTTTTACCGGCAATAGAGGCAATGTCGTCGACCCATCTTTTTTGTGGCCTTTCATAACAGTTTTTTGCTCATGGTCTCCTTTTTATTATTCTGGGTGTCCACCTGCCATCATTTTGTCTCGCCAAGTGTCCTCACCATTGCAATTTCAATTTCGCTGCACAATCCATGATATCCACAACTCCGGTTCGGCGCCTTATTTTAGGAAGTCATTTAATTTCGTCTGTTTTCTAATGTTTGTATGCTCAAATAATCACTTGAGTATGTGTTATTTAAATATTTAATCGGTATATTTAGTTTGAAATTGATAAAACGCAAAAATTTATGCTGAACTTTTTCGATGGTTTTAACGTGAACCCTGTAATACGATGACCATATAATCAAATTGAACCCTGAAATACGACGACCATATAATCGAGTTATATCCGAGTCGACTTCGCACTAGAGCAATACACAATGTTTTTATGTTTATACATGCAAAATCCCGTATCGTCCGCAGCTGAAATTCCAAGGTTATCATGCTCACATTTGTTTATAAACTAATATTTCATATGCTCACCTTTCTAGGAATGAACTCGGGAACTCAAGCATGAGAGACGATAGGTGCTCTATACACGGTAGGAAAAAAAAAGTATGTTTTGTTAAAACTTTTGTAAAAAAAGGAAAAAAAATCAAATCAAAAATTGGAATGAAAGTTACGAAATTTGCACAGACTCAGGATATCTCGAGCGTTAAAAGTTATGTCACACCAATTTAACCTAAATGGGTACGTCTATTGTCCGATGAATAATCTTTGTTACGATTTTTAAAACTATTTTGTTGTCATTTTAAATATTCAAATTATATCTTGTATATGTATATTTTCTTTATGTGACGTGACATCGAAATACTTAATTAAATTGTTACAAAGATTATTCCCTCTACCATGAATGTTATTATACGCCTATTAAGTAAAGGAAACACCTATACACATTACACATTCTATGTGAATGTGATGCTTTACATCATAAAAGGAGCCTCATCCTCGGGGGACCACTGGTTAAACCTGAAGATGTTAAAGAGCTCGCCCCTTACCTAATAGCCCGATACTTTACGTATCTGGACTTGGAGGGGGAGATTTATCAAAATGTAAACTCGCGCCTTTCACTCAGCAGCCACGCTCTTTAAAGACCTGAGCTTGGAGGCCAAGAACTATTCACGTGCACCCGTCGCAATAGATCTTCACAGATCGCAGTGACGTCAGGAGCTTGATCCCCACCTCTTAGAATAAGAATGCTAATAGACAATGGCAAAACAATATAAAACGACACTTATACTGATTGAACAACAATTCAATTGCTCTTTTTGTGCTAATTAAAAAAAAATAGTAGTAATATACCTATGTGATAGTGAGCCAAAACAAACTCAAGGTCACAGATCACGCGGCCGAGTCACAAGCCATAAGAGTACTGCCGAACGTAATCCGACCGCAGATTTCGGTTGAGCCGAAGCTGAAATCGAAACTTCGGTCGGTCGCTATAAATGAATGTTCGAAAAATTTCGTAATGTAATTTTTGGACCGTTTGCGAAGACGCGAAAATCATCGTAATTGATAATTTTCGCTCATTTGCAAGATCGTGTAATTTGTAAATTGGAGATTTCTCTTAAGTGAAATTGCATTTTTATATCTTACGTTTGTTGCGTAAGTTGTGTCTTTGTTTGATACTAATACACATGTTGTGTGCTCGGAAGATTGTGTTATACACAGTACACAGTTGGTAATATAAGGTAGTTATGTAGTTACGTCACTATTTCGTTCGGACACGGCTCATAATAATATCCGCGACTCGCTTCTTACTTTGATGCTGTTAAACAAAAGGCAGCTAACTCTCAACAAGTAGAAGTTTAGAAAATATGTGAATATTTATTTGAATAGTTTTTCAGCCTAAGGCGTAAGACGGATTATCATGGCTTCATGTAACATATGACCAAACCATGACACATATGGTTTAGTAATGCAGTGCCCTATGCAACACTGGGCGTGGAAAGGGGAGCTGATGATGTTTATTGGTTGGCTTTAAGTTATCGCTTTTAGGAGCAAGTCAGCTAAAGTGCAAAATAAAACAAATAAATATAATGTCTCAAAACCAACTTTTTTTAATTATATTATTTTTTCACTTTACTGTGTAACATGTCCACTCATTAAATTTGTGAAAAACTTTAACTGGATGTGTGTTTTCACCAGGGGCGAACCGTGTATAGAAGCGATTATGCGCAGCTTACCTTTATATTTGACTAACCACAATAATGTTTTATCGTAACTTTATTTACAGAAAAACAAATAAAAAATGAACATTTATTTTAAATCATTTCCACCGTTTGTATTTTTATCCTAACATAAATATTAATATTAATAAAGCGCGCCCAGTGCCTGTGGTGAGCCAAGAAACTAGCATATTATTCCAGCTTATTTTTTCATACAAATAAGTGTACTGTATGTTGAATGTATTAACCCCAGTGCGGGTTTTTTCTCCTAGATTGAACATGCAGATTACACAAATTATTTTAAGATTCTTGATTTGAAAAACAGTATTTTAAACATTGCTTCTTAAAGACTATTTTTCTTTGAGATGGTACTTTTGACATATGACCACATTTCTTTCATGCGTCATATTGCAGGACATATAGCGATCCACGCGGCCGTTTTTAGCACTAATAATTACTAGAACAATTCGGCCAGTTGACATTTCAATGGAATACCTAATATCGACTGAATTCATAGTGGTATTTTGATTTATTTTTTAATGAAATTTATATTAAAGTAATGAATAATATATCTTTTTAATAGAACATATCACGAAGTTATATACTTTGAGTTGGTTTTCGTGGTGTAGTGGTCAAGACGCTTGACTCACGCACGGAAGGTTCCGGGTTCGATTCCCGGTGAGAACACAAAAAATAAAAATGTGAAGTTTCTCAAGCCTGGTTGTTCTGTGATGTAATTCACCACTGTAATTAGGCCTCCTGGCCTGTTGTGGTGCAAAAAAATGATGATGATGATGATGATCGTACCATCACACAGAACCACGGAACAATATTAATTTATAGCATATATTACTTACATTATATTATGTACCTCCTATGTTGGAAATATGTGATATTTTTTATAGCTTACCTGTAAATAAAATCACCCTTCGCAACTGGTATTTACTATTTGTTATAATTTATATTCTCATATAAAAACTGTGGTTTTTCCTAAATAAATAAAAATAAAATTATCACTAGTCGGTAATAACGTCAAAAATATAATGTATATTTAGAGGGGATTTTTACAATTCTAATGATATAACTATCAATTCATTCAAAACAAGTTTTTATTTATAATTTTCTGGTATCAAAATGAGCATATAGAAAACGGCTCTCAGTTGGCATCACGTCATTTTGACGTCACGCGTTACGGCCCCTGACTGGGCCTTTAATAGACATTACGTACAAGTTTGGCCCCAAAACGACAAACGTGCCGATTGTCCCACAGGAAGCATAACATTTCGTTTTCAGGTACTTCAAAATATGCATATTTTAAAATTTATACGACATCGCACAAAAAAATTAAAACCATTTTTATCGTTCCTTTTTTTATTATTTTCAAATAAACATAATAAAGAAACGCGAAAAGACGCTATTCTGGATGAATTTCGTCAATAACTCGTCAAATTTCCGTTTCGAGCTCCGGAATTGTCTGTAGATTTATTCAGCAACACAAATTAACGGTATTGTCCCATTTGTATCAACCGCCTTTGGTAAAAAGCAATACAATGTAATTGCTCCAAAAATATTAAATGATTTATTGCCAAATATAAAAGACTCAAAATGTAAAAAAAAATAAAAAAATAAAAATAACTGCACATAAAAATAGTGTAGCGAGAGATTTTTTTGAAAAATATATGTTAATCAAAAAACGTAGTACTTTATATAATTGATAAAGATATTATTTGTATTTTTATGTATTTCATTGCTATATATTTGTTTTATGATATATTATACAATATTATTTATGTTAAAGTAACATGTTTTCTTGGCACATATATATATACTTTATATTTGTATAATAATGATTTTTAATTTCTTACATTTGATTAGCTAGGCATTTATAATTAAGTAGTTTTAGTTTTTCTTTTTTATGTCATTGTTTTATTAGTATAGGACTACTTATGCTCTAAAGATAGAAAATCTCCATCTTAGAACAGGCTGTGCCATGTTAGATGGAGACTATCATAAACACAGAACACTCCGTTTTCATTTTACATTAATTAATTTTATATAGATTACCTGTTATTAAGTACGTGTATGATTTTTTTGCATTAAATATAGAAATAAAATAAATAAAATAAATAAAATAAATAAAATAAATAAAATAAATAAAATAAATAAAATAAATAAAATAAATAAAATAAATAAAATAAATAAAATAAATAAAATAAATAAAATAAATAAAATAAATAAAATAAATAAAATAAATAAAATAATGATATAAATGAAATAAATGAAATAAAGGAAATAAATGAAATAAATGAAATAAATGAAATAAATGAAGTAAATGAAATAAATGAAATAAATGAAATAAATAAAATAAATGAAATAAATGAAATAAATGAAATAAATGAAATAAATGAAATAAATGAAGTAAATGAAGTAAATGAAGTAATTAAAATTAATAAAATAAATAAAATAAATAAAATAAATTAAATAAATAAAATAAATAAAATAAATAAAATAAATAAAATAAATAAAATAAATAAAATAAATAAAATAAATAAAATAAATAGAATAAATAAAATAAATAAAATAAATAAAATAAATATAATAAATATAATAAATAAAATAAATATAATAAATAAAATAAATAAAATAAATAAAATAAATAAAATAAATAAAATAAATAAAATAAATAAAATAAATAAAATAAATAAAATAAATAAAATAAATAAAATAAATAAAATAAATAAAATAAATAAAATAAATAAAATAAATAAAATAAATAAAATAAATAAAATAAATAAAATAAATAAAATAAATAAAATAAATAAAATAAATAAAATAAATAAAATAAATAAAATAAATAAAATAAATAAAATAAATAAAATAAATAAAATAAATAAAATAAATAAAATAAATAAAATAAATAAAATAAATAAAATAAATAAAATAAATAAAATAAATAAAATAAATAAAATAAATAAAATAAATAAAATAAATAAAATAAATAAAATAAATAAAACAAATAAAATAAATAAAATGAATAAAATAAATAAAATAAATAAAACAAATAAAATAAATAAAATGAATAAAATAAATAAAATAAATAATATAAATAAAATAAAATACACTTTTCCCTTCAGAAAACCACAAAGAAAAAGTCCAGAGGTGTCAGATCACATGATTTTGGTGGCCAGTTCACTTCTCCTCGCCGCGAGATAACTGGAAATTACGTCTGCAATAACTGCATTGTGTCTGAGTGTGGCATGCTACGCATGGTCTGTTGGCTTTAGATGCTGTGTTAATTGAATCTTGTAAGCGTGCATGAGCAGGTCTTTAATCAAAGTTCTTTGCAAAGAGCTTCTAGGGACGTTTAATTGTTGACAACGATGATGAATGGAGGAGGATGGAAGTTCATGTACACTTTCTCTCACTGCCGCAACGTTTTCAAACGATCAACCCGTACGAGGACAGCCACCTGCTTTAACGTCCTTAACGGAGCCAATAGTTTCAAATATATTAATTAAATTCTTCCCAGTGGCTCAAGATGGTGTATATATAATGATGACTTTTTTTAAATATATACCTAATTTTACCTGATTATTTTAATTATTTCTAAATGTATGAATTAAGATATTTCATTTTGTAATGTACATATATATGAATAAATAAATAAAATTTAAATTGAAATAAATGGTCAAAAAAAGATGACTGAAAAATATGCGAAATTTTCGAACCATCTATCTCCATAGAATTCGTCTGCATCGTCCAGAAACCGCGTACGCGCATCAAACTGAAACCGACTAAACTACTCATAAATGACTAGTTTTATGTTTTGGTCATTTGTTACTCTGTAGACGCAAATGCTTAGTACGCAAATGCTGATTTAAATTCAATTACGCCACGTTGTTTCGTTTGTAAGTGTCAAACACTGCTGCGATTAAAAGGGAATAGGGTGGGATCACATTTCATGTAAGTAGCAAATTCACAAATTATATTTTTTAAGAATTCGATCATTTTACCGTCTGTCAGATTGTAAAATAAAACAAGGTAGACATTTTGTTAGTATTGCCAAGGTAGTTGATTTTTTAACCAGGCTTTCTATTAATAAATCATAGTATAATATTTACCGGTATTAATTTACTCAATAATAAATAATTATTTGATGCTTTTCTTTACATTTGCCTAACAAAAGTACCTGTTTCTTTTTAAAGTACAGCCAGTAAAATATTTTTTGTGGTAAAACTTAACATAACAACACAAAATTATCTTATTTTTGTGTTATGGTAATATATTGTTCTCGGTCTGGTAACATTGCGCAGCCACTTCTCACATGCGCGCAGGCGAGATGTCAGACTTTTAGATCCTGTGCGATGTATGCAAATATAATTCTACGCGTCTTCTGGTATATTGTAATTCTATACGTCTCTGTGAAATTCTCACCATTTCGGTAGCGAATTTTCACAATTTTTATGCGTTGCTTGACTGAAGAAAGCCGTACAACTTAACCTCAAACTGTGCTGATGACAACTGCAAATATTCGCGTTCAATGTTTGACACAACGAAATTAAACGAAATCAAAATTCGAGTAGGTTTTGAGACACCCAATATTTCCATTTTTAAGTACATTTTAATATGCAAAATTTATTTTTATATATTAATGTCCGCTTTCTACCCCGCATCTGTTGAAAAAATGACTTACAAGTAAATTCTAATGTGGGATGAATTAGTTCTGAATAACAGATTTTTTAAAACTAACTACATACATTTCAGTAGCTCAGGTATGGGCAACCTTTGTCTAGTCTGGGCCAGATTGCCAAAAATCAAACTAATCAGCTTTTGCAATTTTTGGCGGCGGTCTACTAACACTGAAAGTAGTTATTTGAAGGCAAAAATAAATACGGATTTTGTCGATTTCAGTTGTCCAAAACCAGTTCTTCGTGCAGTAGCCTTTTTTGCACTGCATCAGGGAGGCATCCACGAGAAAGCCACAGAAAGATAATGTTAAAATACCCTTTCGTCAAAATTTTTACCCACAGCATATCCTCTTAATAATGCATGTACTATTTTTTTTTAATTGTTTATATAATTTACATTGTTTTTTCTATTTTGTATTTATTGATTCGGGATGTTAGCAAAGATACAGCGAGTATATTCGTACATGTACAAAGGAAAAAACATAAAATTAAGCCAATAACAGATGTCTACAACAAGACGTTAAGAAGTAGGTATAGAATAAGAATTTGTGTGTGTGATAGAGAGAGGGTGGGAGAGTGGGAAGGTGAGGACCTGTGCGTGTGTATGAGGGTATGTATTAGGGTATCAAAGTGAGTATGAAGGTGTGTGTAAATGTGAATAGGTATCAATTACTTCTTGAAAAATAAGAGTGCATAAGTTAGTACTTAAAACAACAAATGAGATTGCAAAATTTAAAACAACAAATGAGATTATACATTATGAGATTGCAAAATTAAGACATTGTAAGAATAATTATTAAATAGAGTAGAGTACGTTAACAAAATATATAAAATTTAAACCACCTAGCGCTGAATATGCGCGGTATTTTTAGTAATATTAAAAAAATATGTATATTTAGTTCTAAAATAAACATATTATTTATCACTTTTGTATAGTGGCGAATGGTGATTTTATTTACAGGTAAGCTTTAAAAAAAAAATCATATATTTGTACCTACATAGGAGGTACATAATATAATGTAAGTAATATATGTTATAAATTTATATTTTTATGTGGTTCTGTGTGATACAACAACTCTTATCCATGAAATCTCTCTCTCTCATTACTTAAATATAAAATACTCGAGCAATAATCAATGTGGGGAACTGTAATGCCTTTAAATATCAGCAGAGAGGTTTTAAGGTCTGGTTTATTCTTATAAATGAACATTAAAAGTACAATATATCACACGCAGGTTTAATGTTTTTCAAATGCCACATTTCAGTAGGCCGGATTAAAACGCCTCACGAGCCGAGTCTAGCCTGTTGCCGACACCTGCATTAGCGCATAGGTAATGATTTGAATTATAATTACAAGATTGAAACTTTGCTTTGTTATTTTTAAGTCAAGGTAAATACAATATAATAAAGTTATTGCTAAATCTGATTACCGTCATTAAAAAAAAGGTACTTGATTAACAAATAAAACCTTTTGTGACAGGTGTAAATAAGAACTGTTATGTTATTGCATTTTCCCCGTCTAGGCGGATAAACATTACAGTTCTGTTTGCGGATGGAATTTAAATCTTTGACAAGTGTTTTCGGCCCAAAGGCTGCTCTCAGGTAAAAATCATGAAAGAGGAAATTCAATTGGGATAAGTCAGCCTCGTTTTGTAGTGGTTGGCGCGTTCGCCTACCATTCTCGAGATTCCGGGCTCGATTCCTGGCAGGGTCAACGTGAAGTTGGCGGCCTCCGCGGTGTAGTGGTCAAGACGCTTGACTCACGCACGGAAGGTTCCGGGTTCGATTCCCGGTGAGAACACAAAAATTAAAAAATGTGAATTTTCTCAAGCCTGGTTGCTCTGTAATGTAATTCACCACTGTAATTAGGCCTCCTGGCCTGTTGTGGTGCAAAAAAATGAAATGAAAAAAAAATGAAATGAAAGTATTTGTGTTTAAGTTGGTTATACGATGCAATATTTTACTGCCTCTGGCTAGCACCTGAAGCGTAAGACTGATCGCCTTACTTTCCAGTAAAACAAAATCGTCATACACCGCGTGTACTTTTTACAATGCAGTGCCTTATGCACCATCTGATGCGGATTGGAGTTTAGTGATGATTTTGAACATCGCATTTTAAAAAACGGAAAAAGTATGAAGGTTTAATCGCACTAGAGCGTCACTGTACTTCAGCGGAGCTGCGCGACAAAATTTTGTATTGAGTGCCGCAGCCGTATTGCCGTATGTTAAATCCAAAACAAAGAAAACAATATTTCGTGTTTCTGCGACGCACCGCGCAGTGCCGCGCAGTGCGCTCTCGTTGCCCTTAAACAAACATTTTAAGTATTTGATGTCGTGAGTTTGTTAACTCTTTAATGCACAGTTTTTTATTTTTATTAAAAATTATAAATTATTTCTTTGATTACTGAGTGTACAAAAACTTTAAAAAAAAACAAAATTGCCAACAATTTTAAAGGTGTTATAATTTTTACTACCACTAGGCCGGAGTGACATATTTTAGCGAAAATATAATGTTTACATTGTATGATCAATGTTGCAGTTAATATTTACAACGGTTCGGGTATCAAAAATAACATTGAATATGTGGTACGTCTTTTATACCTCTGTACTTCAAAGAGTTAAAATGGTATATCAATGGTAACATTAATCGTCATGCAGCACGTCATGCCGCACGTCATGCTGCACGTCATGCTCCTCGTTGTGTCTACCGCTCCCTATTTTGTCGGTTTTTTGAGCGCGAGACAGAGGACCGGCAACATGAGCGCGAGTGGCTGGCCACATAACCGCGCGGTCGCAGTACGCATCGAGGGCCCACACAAGACGCACGCGTCAGTTTTGAATGATTCATATTTCTTTGAATGACATTGATTTAATTAGCCATACTTAAAATGCATAGCGCGCATGCTGCCACAGTTTCATCATCCTTTGTATAGCAAAGACAGATGACAAGTGCAGAGCATCGCGATTAATTGTGCGAGTAGAACAGTGTGTGAGCAGAGAGGACAACAAGGGGTGAAAGGGCGGCAGCGCGGGGAGGATAGTGATGAGCATCGCAAGGAGCATAGTGGCGTAGTTTTAAATGATTACGCCTAGGCATAGTGATAGAATAAGAATAGTATAGCAAAAATTCTGAATTATAAATCTCGCATAAAGTTTTTTCGGTATAGAGCTAGGATTACGACCAAAGAAACTTATTCCACGCGTCCAGCGTGGTATGACGCTGGAATAAGCCTACGATCGGTCATCTGTCATATTTTTCAGTAGTAATGGATCATGGATTCAAACAATTTAGAAAACAAATGATCATCAAATTTACATTGCATTCAGATAAATTTTGCATTTGGTTTGACAATGATTCTTTTTATATTTTGCAGTATTTATACATAAAAGATTTATTGTATTAAAAAGTGAGCTATAGTGAAAAGAGAATTGATTATTTGTTAGGGCAATATTATTTTTTAAAACTTTACTTAAAACTTTAAAACTTTTTTTTTTACTCAGTTAGGTCTTTTTCACTCCAAACTTACTTATTTTTATCTCTGTACAACTATTGTTGATTTTATTGATAGTGGAGCCCAGGAATACAAAGTTTTCTACAACTTCAGAGTTATATTTAGCATTGAACGTAACAACATTCAATGAACCACTGCTTATTTCGATCATTTTTGTTACATGAAGGTAAGATTATCGATCTTACTTTTCAGGTGCCAGTCCAGGATCTATAAAATATTCTACTGTGTAAATTTGAAAAAAATATTCCTATTAACCATGCCGGGAATTGATCCGGGACCTCTTGCATCGGTTTCGCTTATTTAATAACAGTTTAAAAAAAAACCGGTTACTCGTTTAAAAAAACCAATTTCAAATATCGCTATTTTCATCGAATTTAAATCTACTACTTTCACTGCTCCTTTCACTGTGAGAAAATTATATGAAGGACCTTTGTCGACTATTGGCTTTATCCTCATGACCGTATAGTAAGCACGAATGGTAACAAATACTGTGTTTACTTGCATCAAATTCAGTAACCGTAGTATATTTTTATTATTTATTATATTTGTATTTTTGAAAATTTATATTGTTATTATCATTATTCTTAACTTTTTAACTCCGACGTCCTTCATATAAGTCATCGTCATCATCATTCCCTTTTTGCACCTAATCGTGCAAAGGGCACTGCATTGGTTCACCAATTGCAATATAAATCGCTCTTGACATTGGTCGTAGGGAGTCAGAAAAGTTGATGCATGCCACGGATTGGAGATTCTTACTGGATGTCGAAAATACAATATGAAAATAAAGAATAATTAATAAAAATATGTACAGATGGTAACCATGAAGTTTCGCATTATAAATAAATTGTCTATGTTTTATGAATGTATGTATGTGTATGCGCATGGGTGTAAGCACGTGTGTGTATGTACATGTGTATACATGTGTGTATATATATATATAGTTGGATAATTTATATGACGCCATTTTTGTGTAAATCACCTCAAGGGTATAATAAATAAATATCCCAGGACGTCTTGCAGCTACAGAGCGCATGGACGGTAAGAAATCTAGCCCCCATTTACACATTTAAAAAACTGACAAATAAATTTAGTGTATTAATGATATTTAAAAAAAATATGAATAGTAAAAAGGAGTAAGATTACAACACGTCTTGCAGCTATTAAGCGCATGGACGATTGGAATTCTAGACCGCATTAAAATTTAGTTATTTTATAGTTGATACATGGAAGCTTGATAACCAATCATCTTGCAGCATCAAAATGCACGGACGAGTGGAATTCAAGCAAGATAAAATTGATGATATCAATAAATTTGCAAAAAATAAACATTGAGCAAAGTAGTAAATTTGTCAAATGTTTACGCCAAGAAATAAACAGTAAAAAACTAAATAAATAAATCACCGTTTCAACTTTATGGTTAACAAAAGGAGATAGATGTCCAAAAAGAAGCTTTTGTAGTTAGTAGGTAGATACCGTCACCATGTGGCCTACTAGCTGCTTGATAATTTCTGGAAACGCACATGTTCAGTTACTGAGGAACTTTGCCTATTGTTCCAACGACTTGGTGCCTATTTTGATCTGTATTATTTCGTTTTATGAGACGCAACATTCCTGTTCAATTCACTTTTATATATATATGTGTATATATGTGAATGTGTGTATGTATATGTATCAAAATGAGTATTCGAGTAAGCTTATATTTTATTAGTCTGTGCTCTCGATTAATTTGTTATTTTTTGTCATATATTATAATGTAATTGTCTAGCTTGGAACAGGGTGTGTACCCTTGTTAGCTGGGCAAAGTGAACGTAAAATTGTATTTCTGATAAAAGGTGTAAATAAATAAATAAATAAATTTAAAAAAAATACAAGTTTTAAATAATATATTTTTTTATTTATTTATTCACACACGCACTTACATGCCCTCCCTCATTCATTCAAACATACACATATTCACATACACACACATGAACACAAACGCCCCCGCACCCGTCACACGTCGAGCTCTCTATTTCATGTGCCAGCAGTTCGTACGAACTATGCCCAGAACTCTCCACTTATACGTTTTGCCAGTGAATATAATTTGAACTTTCCCCTTATTGATCCATTTGATTGTAAAAAAATAACATTTAAAATGCGCGTCTTAAAACATTCTTTTTTGTCTTATACTTAGTTTCAATAATAAAGTTTTATTTTATTTTATTAAATTTTATCTTTATTTCTTAATATTTTATGTATATTTATATTTTCGATACCTGACACCCTCTTTCCAATATAACACCCACACACCCACCCTCTCACTCACTTACACTCACACAAACACACTAGTATGTATTGTACGTGTATTTAATGTATTTCTGTGGATATCTGTCATTGGTTTTATTCTCTGTATATGTTATTTGTTATATTTGTATTACATGTATTACTGTTGATATCCCCAATAAATAAAATAAAATAAAATACAATTACGCAAACTCTTTTCTAGTATATTATGTATTGTTAGATTTACAGTGGATTTTTTTAATTGGCTCGTATTGTTAATATATTTCTACTTATTTTTTATAAAATAGCTGTAAAAATCTCAAACAAAATAAAATAAATAAATAAGTGTCTTAATATTTTTTGGTACGTAAAATGATCAGTCTTAAGCTTCAGGTACCAGTCCAGGAATAATGAAATATTCTAGTGCAAAAACATCATTTTAAATAAATATTTCATATCAACCATGTCGGGAATCGATTCCGAGACTTCTTGCATGGTAGGCAAACGCGCTGACCATTACACCACGAGGCCGACCTATGATTAATGCAATAATAATGCATGCAGCATTTCTTATTTAAATCAATTTGATAAAGTCACTGTGAAAGGATAAGTAGTAGGAAGGTACTCCGTTTGACATTTTTAACATCAAGGGTTAGCATCTCTATCAGTGTGAAAATCGTATTTTGAATAACATCATGTCGACCATGCCAGACCTGGTATTCTGAACGGAAAACCGCGCAAAGAGATCGCTCTGTTAGCATTTTAGAATACCACTCGAATCGATCCCGGTACCTCGAATATGGTAGGCGAACGCACCAACCGCTACAATGTAAGGTGGACTTATTATTTGTCGATTTAATTTTTCAACATGAAAATAGCTATCGATTCAAAACAGTTGTCGAGGGTTCTTGTTCTTTTTCACACGTAGCTGTATTCGTCTTCGGCCCGGTCACGGATTAAATAAAATAATATGTAGAAAAAAAATTGAGAACCGCTGGCGTTGGTTCGACGTAAACAAAGTTTCTAATCTTTATCTCGGATGTAAGGTAAACTATCCGCATCCGAACAAGCAGTCCGACTGACCGCCGCAGTCAGATTAGTTCCTGATGTGCGCTTGGAATGTGTGAGAAAGTGACAGCTAGTATTTGCATATATCCGGAAACGTTCGTAATTTGAAATGCTTCCATAAAACAAGTTCTCATAGAAGAATTCAACAAATCAACATTCTTGGGTTTCAAAAGTCAGATCAACAGGTTAATATTGAAAAATGTTTTTGGTATTTATTTATTAATGCTTTATTAAGGGAGTTCATAACATCTTAAAAACTAATATAAACTTTTAAAAATATTTCAATTTTTTTATCAAAATTTTTCAATAACATATTTTTTCAAGTTATTTTTAAAATATTTCGATTTTTCCTTTATTTCTTCAGGTAACTCATTGTACAGCTTCAATCCCTTGTACTTGTGTTGTTGAGATTCTGTTTTTCTACTCATTGGTAATCTTATCTTTTTTTACCCCTTGTTTCATATGTATGACATTGTTGGTTGAATTTCATTATTTTTTTTATTTTATTCATCCCCTTAATTATTTTATTTATAAAAATTGCTACATTATATTTAATTTGTTGCTTTACTGTGAGCAAGCCAATTTCTTTGTGCATTCTTTCTACATTAGAACAGATATATTTTTTTTGTATAATCCTCATCGCTTTATTTTGATGAATTCGTATATTTTGAATTTCTCCTTCATTACATAAAAAAATAATGGAAGAACAGTAATTTATGTGTGGACATATTATTGTTTTATATATAAGAATACTACTTTTTATATCTATTACATTTCGTAATCTTGCCATAAATCTTTTTTTTAATTTATTTTTTTATTGTTACGTATTGAAAATGTCTTTTGAAATTCAAATATCTTTCCAAGTAGACCCCGAGATACTTTATTTCGTCCACAGAATTTATATTTAAATTATCAATGTTAATATTGTAACCCTGGGGGTTTTATTTTTTCCCAATATTCAAATATTTTGTTTTTGATATTTCAACTTTAATTGATTCACTTTTAATCATGTTTTCAATATGTGCGAATGTTTGTAGACAAGCAGTGAATTTTACCCCGTAGAGAGTTATCAAAATAAAAACATATTTAAAATTTCATAAGGTAATTAATTTTACGCAGCATGAACTAGAATAGATTATCTTATTTGCCTAAACCAATATTGAATCAACTGCTCTACAAATGTATAGTTTATGTTATGTTTTTGTTCTTTTATTGTGCGTTTTATAAATAAACAATAAAGGTTTACATAAATTAAATATAAACATAAATATGTAGTGTTTAAAACTGTCTGAACATTTTGTTAATTATATCAGTATATTTAGTCTTCTTTGTATATTCTCACATGTAAAAATATTTTAAAAAGTATATTGTTAACAATATACCCGTGTCAAGAACACTTAAGTGTTCTTGGCACGGGTAACAGTGGGGTCATATTATTTTTATTTTGACAAATTACAACAGGGATGGAGAATACCTTTAATAAGGGAATATGGAAGTCAAGGCATTTACAGGGCTTATGACCTGTCATTGGCTGGTTTAAGTGGCCACTTTACACACTGTGTAACATTCACAATTTTGCCTATGTTTGAACATCCATGTTTCTTCAATTGTTCTATTTGTTGATTTTAGTGAAGTTAAAGAGCTGAAACCTTTATTGTTGTGAAGAGATTCATCTGACTGAATTATTTCACATATTAGGTACGCCTGAAAACAAATTTTCAATTTTCAAACTTCTTCTTGGACCAGTTGGTTTCATTACAATATTTGAGTTTGTCCAAATGTTCGTAGACAAGAGACTGGATTTCACCCCACAGTGTGTAAAGTGGCCACTTAAACCTGCCAATGACAGGTCATAAGCCCTGTCAATGCCTTGACTTCCATATTCCCTTATTTAAGGTATTCTCCATCCCTGTTGTAATTTGTTAATCTTAATGAGTCCCGGGGGGATGAAATCCAGTCTTTTGTCTACGAACATTTGGACAAACTCAAATATTGTAATTTTTAATTTGAATGATTGTTCATAACGGAAAAAAATTAATAAATAAAAAAGGGCTTTTTTTATATTTTTATTTAAGAAGGTAAACACGAACAGAAAATATAAAAGGAAAAATAATGAAACCCACTAAACCGCGAAACCGGTTTGTCAGCAGGTTTCTTATTTTTCCTTTACAAAAAAAAGTTATAGAAATCATATAAATTGTAAAAGTTTTATAAACATTATTAAGAACTAAAAGCATGCGTATTTTTCACACAAAATATTTATTTTTATTGTTTTTATGGACCTTAATAATCTTTTTGCTTTTTTTATCATGTTTTCGTAGTAACCTAATTATATAATTTATGTACATTTTAATCGGCAAGAGTGCTGTATTATACATTTAAATAAATAATGTATTTTCGATCCTTGAGTTTAAACGGGTATTATTGTATCATGTGAAAGTAAAAAAATGTGAAAACTGGAATCCCAAAAACTGTCGACGTATTTTCAATTCCAGTATTCGATCAAAAGTTCCCTCTCTCTATAAATGAAATAAATGCCTTTTATATAAAGAACATTACGCGGTAATTAATTAATTACCTGGTTTTTCGACTTCGCAATTATGTTGTCTTAATCAAAACATATAAATGAATGCGTAACCATATGTTTTGCAAAGGTATTGAGAGTTAACCCATTCAGTTCTGAATTAATTCTTGTCGATTTGAAAAAAATGTGATGCATACTTTAAAATAAAAACCTTTATTAGCATAAACAAATTATACGTACCCAAACAATTCATTGAAAAAAAAAGCTTTTTAAAGCTTAATGTTAATTTTTAATGGACACCACAAAGTTCATTATCATTACATCTTTAATGAACCGAATTTTTTTGGATACTCTCTTCTCTAGAGGAAAGCTTCCTTTTACTTAAATTACAAGGTATTTTTATTTAACCATATTTTCACATTCAAATTGTTGTTTTTTTAAAAATATTATGTACGTCTTGAAAATATTTTTTGTTATGTACGTAAACATATAAAATAAATAAGTAAAACCTGAAATTGTCTTTCAATGTGTGTTAATTCGATGAAATTGGTTTAATGAAAGTAAATTATGTTAACAACTAGACTTTTTTTTAATTTAGAACGAAAACATTCTGAAAAAAGACTAAATATTTTTTTTCCGTCCTGTCTCTTTCCCTTCCTTTTTTACCCCTTCCTCTCTTCATAGTATAGTGTAGATATTTAGTCAATTTCTACTTAGTAAAAAATATGAATGTACATAAATGTTTTGTTTTCTAATAAAAATAATATAATATACCACAATATGTTCAAAAACCAATGATTTTCTCAAATGAAACAGTTTGGGTAGGTAAAAAGAAATTGCTTTAAGGCAATATGCCCGCCCTTATGCGTATGTATGTAAATTGCATATAAAGTGTTTAAATGAATAAATAAATAAAGGCAAGAATTCACTACAAAAACCAACTAACCAGCTAGAAGCTAGCTGTCAAACTAAACAATGAACTCTTCTCTGTAATGCCGACTACCAACATAAGCAAAAAAACAATAGCGACGTTCTTAGAAATAGCAGAAATGAAAAAATAAACTCTACACTTTTTATTATAAGTAATTAAGTGAGAAAGTATATTTTAAATTTTGCATTTATTAAAATGAACACCCGGGTGAAAAGGTTAAACGTAGTTAATTTATTAGACCAACTACTGCCTAATTCGAACCGATATTTATGGAATGAAAAAATCTATTTAATTTAATAAGTTGCATAAGAATTGCTCAGTAGAAAAACGAAGTTAATAGATGACAAAAATAATTGAATATTTCTATAATTTAAAAGAAAAAAATATAAAACAAGATTATTTCATAGCTTTTTGTAATGTAAACAAAAAAATAAAACACAATATTTCAAAATAGACAAACGTGTCAACAGAAACGAAGGGAATGATTATTTTACCCTTTCAGACCCGAATTAATTCCTGTAGATGTACAAAAGATTTTTTTTATGCGATTGCCAAAGAATTTTTTTGGTATTTTCATTTTAGGTATTTTTTTACATTTATGATAAAGAAATTATTTTACATGCTTTTTTTTATAAACAGTGGGTCTCAAATAAATAAATCTTCAATGACAAAATGACACTGCAATACAGAATACCTAAAATATTTAACATGTTACCAAACAATATTGAAAATACAGAGTTAAATACAGGAGTGAGACGTTTGCTCAAATTATGGTTAATAGAAAAAAGTTTTTTGTATAAGTGATAGTTTTTAATTTTTGATAATGTAATATGTAATGTTTTTCAAGTAAAATTATTGTTACCTACATTAGGTTAAGTGTGAATAATCGATGCAATTTATAAGAACCTGCTGACGAGTTGCATGTATGCAACTCAGCAGTTCTTTAATTTAAGACTATTTTGTAAATAGTTTTGATAAATAAATATGAAAAAAAAAAGAAAAAAAAAAGTTTTTATATTTTATTTTATTTTATATGGGAAACCAACAATTTTACTTACATATTTACAGTAAACAACAGATATGTATATTGTGTAAAGTCAAAACCAATAAGTAAGTAAGTAAAAAAATATAATTCATATTAGGTTTTTAGTTTATGATTGTAAAAATGATTTGTTCATTTTTTCCTACTTTACAAGGCATCAGGTTCTTAATGTCCTGGACGTCCACTGCTAACTGTCGGCAGTTCATGTCAGAACCACGGGACGCGAGTCTTACCTGGCAGCATACAGAGATGCCTGGAGGATTTTCGTGGACACAATGTTCTCCAACTAGGGAGCGGACATGGAATGATGATGATGATGATTGTCTACAAATATTTGAAACAAACCATCACGCTGTTTCCCCGTAGGGGTAGGCAAAGAGGATAGAAAGCCATAACACTATATCTTGGCATAAATACCTCGCTTTATCTACATTCATACATCTTCTCATGCACGCACGCCGATTATTCCTACTTTTGACATGTCCATCTTCAAGAATTTGATGGACTTGATCGTGCCATGTCTTTCTCGGTCTTCCTCGTTTTCTGCATCCATCAACATTTGCATCGTAGATCCTTTTAGCCGTTCTTTTACTGTCCAAACCAACGCAGCACCCCTTGCTTGATTCTGTCAATACTGCATGTCTCAGCCTAAAACTAGGGTTTCCTAGGACAGCGGTGCCCGTATCTTAACGGCCGTAATGAACGGTGATGCGGTTGACAGCCGTCGTAACGGTGACTAGAGACTGGTTTCCGAGGAAAACGGCGTTATCAACACCATTTAACAACCTTTTCCTAAGAAACCATTCTCTAGTCACCGTTACGACGGCTGTCCACCGCATCACCGTCCACTACGGCCGTTAAAATACGGGCACCGCTGTCCTTGGAAACCCTAGCTTTACACTCTTCAAGGATCTAGACATTTGTGCTCCCATCATACATCGTTTTACCACACATTCTCCTGAGGGATCCCATTTCGACAGCGTTTAACCTACTTTCATCATTATTTTTCCAATTCCATACTTCGCTCCCATACATTAGAGTTAGCACTAGAACTCCGTTATTTGAACGAACTCAATATATTGTATTTTATGTCAGATAGTTTCAGAATCATTTAGATTTCATATAAGTTTTTACTAACTGTAGATTTTACTCACAAAAAATAAATAATGGGTCAGATTAGTTAATCTGAATAGTGGTACGAACTCGTTGTTGTAGAAACTGAAAAGCTAAGTACCATTACGTAATGCGTTAACTGTACGAGATCTTAATCTAATCTTATGCAATATTGTTCAAGTCTCTGCGGTATTATTGTATTGAGTTTGCTAGAAATGGAAATTGTAAGAACTTGTTATAAATACAAGTACTGTGCTATTTATAAAGTAACAAATATAAAAATCAACAATTCAACTAAAAGAATCTTCCAATATAACAAAATCAATCAAAATTTTAAATCACATTCAAAAGAAAGTAAAAGTAATTAATTCATTAAAATAATGAAGAAAAAAAAAAAAATTACATTTAGATTATTTGAAATTTGCAGTCAATATCTTTTCATGTTCCCAATACGGGCGAATCGTCCATACAAGCGATTATGCGCAGTTCACCATTATATTTGATTACAGAGAATAAGGTTTTATTTTTATTTTATTTTATTTGGGATTTTTACAGCTATTACATAAACAAAATAAGTGGAAAAATATTAACAATACTAGGGCCAATTAAAAAATTCCACTGTAAATCTAATGACACATTATATATGAGAAAAGAGTTAATGTAATTGTATGTGTTACGTTTGTATTCATGTGTATGTGAATGTGTGTTTCCAGAATGAATGAGGGAGAGGGTGCGTGTGTGTGGGTGCGTAAGTATAAAAAAATAATTGTTTAAAACTTGTAATTATATTTAAAATAGTGCAAGAAAGAGCTTGGTAAAAAAGTTTGAAACATTTTTGTTAAAATTTAAATCAAAGAATGTTATAAATTGTATTTTTTAAAAGTAAAAATTGTAAATTGTTAATTTTTTTTTTTTTTTTTTGAACAATTCGGTTGACAGACATTGGAAGTAAGGAATCTGAGAATTTATTGAGGATAGTAATCTAAGTATTATGCTATCCCATTGAATCATTTATGAATTTATTGTATTTTTACATGTGCATATATATTGTGTATGTATGTGTGTATATATATGTATATATATGTATATGTATGTATATGTGTGTATATATGTATGTATGTGTATATGTATGTATTTATAAATTAAATTGTATTTTTACATTTAATGTAAACTGTACTTTTTTTCTTTTCTTCTCATTTGGGCTATAACTGTTTTTCTATTTCTTCAATATTATTTTTATTTATAGGAAACATATTCGAAAACCATATTTGCCACAACAAATCGGTTTCTTAGAACAGGCATTTGCCCATATAGGAACTGATTGCAACATTTGGCATACTATTATTTCTGGCTTGCCGACCCTTCATATACTGAGCCTACTCCTAGTACAAGCAGAATTTTCCAGAGTGTTTTTTGTGCCATTTTTGTAACAATGTATGTATAAACTAATAAATAAATAAATAAATGTTACATCTCAAAACCGTATTTTAAAAAAGTAGCATTTTATTTTAAAATTGAACTGATACACACTGAATGAATAATGTGCGACGAGTCCCATACAATACGAGTACGGTAGGTAACCACAAAACGCAGTAAATACGATATAATGTCAACAATAAAACAAAGTTTGACAATACGCGAACGTTGATTCAAAACGAACATACATATTATAGTAGTTAAACATTACAACAGAGATGAAGAACAATTTAGAGAAGGTAATATAGAAATCTAGGCACCCACAGGGCTTATGACCTGTCATTAGCTGGTTTAAGTGGCCACTTTACTCACTGTGTAGCATTCACCATTTTGCCCATATTTGAACATCCATATTCCTTTAATTTTTTCATCTATTGATGTTTGTGAAGTTAAAGAGATGAAACCTTTATGTATGTGGGTGAGATTCTTGTGATTAAATTATTTCCCCAACATACCAGGCAACGCCTAAAATATTTATTTTTCAATTTTTATTCTTCTTTTCTCTACAAAGAATGTCATCGTTTTATATTTTAAACTTTTGCTTATCTACTGTCACACAGCTTGGAATTCTTTGGGATAGATCTTTCAGCTTTCGTAGATCTCTTTGCCATTTACACAGTGTGGAATAAAGATTGATTGCCATGGGTCATCTCGAAGTACCTGTTAATAATTAGTTAAAATAACTCTTTTGGTAAGCTTAGGTCACATATATTAAAATAATAATTAAACAAATAAATCCATATCAATAAACTTTTTAGTTCTTTTATTTTACAACAGATATAAGAGTTGAGGAAATGTGAAAGTTCAAACATAGGCAAAATGGTAATTGTTACATAGTGTGTAAAACGATCACTTAAACCATCCAATGACAGATCATATGCCCTGAAAATGTCAAGACTTCCATATTTTATTCTTCCAAAAAAATCTGCTTTGTTCCAATAAACAAAAAAAATAAATTAATTACTAGCGTTTTGATTTTTTCAAGAATGATTTTACTAATCTTTATAAAGGTTATTATTTTAATTTTAAATATTAAATAACGGTAAAGTAAAAAATAAACGATTTGACCCCGACGTGATTTGAACACGCAACCTTCTGATCTGGAGTCAGACGCGCTACCGTTGCGCCACGGAGTCACATGTACCTGGCGAAAAACAATATAATTTATTGTACCTATAATTATTTCTCAACATAGCTAGTCTGTAAAATATCTCAAATTAAATTCTACAAGTATATATATTGCATATTATATATTTATGTATACAGTATTTAGTAGATACGTAATAATAATTTTTATTTATGGTACATAGCGATTCAACTAAACAGGTTTGATTTATAAATAGCCTAGCGTGTTACAGTTAAGCATACCTACATTCTGTGTCCGGGCGGAATGATGAATACGGCTCTGATGGTAAAAAAGAGCCAGAACCTTGGACGAATATTTTCGACTTAATGGTTGCTCTCAGGTAAAAATCTTAAAAAGGCAATTTGTTTATATAAGTCCACCTCGCTGTGTAGTGGTTGACGTGTTCGCCCCTAATTCTTGAGGTCCAGGTAGGGTGGACGTGAAATATTTTTTTTAAAGGTTGATAAGGCTGCAATATTTCATTGTCACGGCACTTGAAGCGTAAGACTGATCATCTTACCTTCATGTAATATATGATCGAAATAAGCTGAATTTGGTTTGCAAATGCAGTGCCCTTTGGGTGCAAAAAGGGAAATTATGTGTTTTTACCTACGTTCGTTCCATAGAAAATACGTCTTAGAATCCACAAAGCCGTTGATTGGGTGAGTAAATAAAAAAATCGTATTAGCACTCATAAAACACAAACTTCACCAATTTTTTTCGACGGTAGTAGATAAACATATCGGTCATAAATTTTATCTACCTGTGCTGTCCATTTTTTACCTTTAGAAATGCGGTTAAAGCGTGCCCTTTTCTGGAACCTATTACCGATACAGGCTGGTTAGAAAATACGACGATTAGAATATTTGTGAGGTAATTTTTTTTTTCATGCTAACAGTTATTTTCAGTTTGTCCAAAACTGTTACTTACTATTTATTTATTTATTTATTCCATTTACGATTTAAGCCTTACAAGGCTATTGCAGAAAGAAAAATGTACACAAGAGACTTAACAATCAGAACACAAACACATGAAGCAAAGACGGATAGCAAAATAATGGTAGTTAAAAAAACAAGATCTACTTATTTAGTCAACAGGCATGAAAAATTCATCATCATCATTCCCTTTCCGCACTTAATGGTGCATAGAGTACTGCATTGGTACACCAATCGCAGTGTATCTTGATTATTTTTGTTACAAGAAGGTAAGTTGATCAGTCTTACGCTTCAGGTACCAGTCTAGAGACTAGGAAATATTCTTGGGTAAAAACACCTTTTCAAATAAATATTTCTTGTCATCCATGTCGGAAATCGAACCCGAAACCTTTTGCGTAGGTGAACGCGCTGACCACTGCACCACGAGGCCGACAAATTCACTGTTAAAAAACAATTAGAAAAACCGAAATTCCATTTAAAAAAAATGTAAATGGGGGCTAAGTTTCATACCGCCCATACGCTCTGTAGCTGCAAGACATGCTCTAATCTAGCTCCTATCTGTTATTAAATTAAATTATAATTGGAAACGAGGAACTAGAATCCCAACCGTCCATGCGCTATGTACCTGCAAGACCTCTGTGGCCTCCGTGGTGTAGTGGTCAAGACGCTTGACTTACACACGGAAGGATCCGGGCTCGATTCCCGGTGAGAACACAAAAAAATAGAAAAATAATTGTGAGTTTTCTCAAGCCTGGATGCTCTGCGATGTAATTCACCACTGGAATTGGGTCTCCTGGCCTGCTGGGGTGCAAAAAAAAAATTAGACGTTTTGGGATATTTATTGTACAGCGCCCTTGTGGTGATTTTCACAAAAATAGCGCCATATAAGGTATCCACAATAATAAACATAAGACTTCGAGCTAAGTCATGCCAATCTGTCTTCATCTCATATTTTATATAGCGACGAAGAGGTATGCAAAAAGCGTGAAGATCTATCTCAAAATTGTGCGACGAATAGACTAATCTACACATTCTGGGCATTGATATTTACATAGAAGTTTTGATAAATGGGCAATTTTGGCTTGGAATATAAAAAGATATTGATTGCAACAGAGATAGGGCATCACATTTAGCATTAAATGAAGACAAACAAGACATTGCGCTATTTTAACAACGGAATAATTACCCTTTTGCAATTCGGGAAACCATGATACTTTACCTGATAAAAACGGTACGGGACATAATTGATATGATCAATAAACTAAAATCCTATAAAATTGAGACCAAATTGGAGGACCACATTCTAGATTTGTTTGAACTAGTTAACTGTAGTGAAGGTATTAATATTATTGAAGTCCATTTATTTATTTTATTTTTTAAATTTATTGCTAAAAAAATAGTAAACATATTTAATTACGGGAATCTATATAAAGCTAATGAATACAAAATGAAAACGGAGTGTTCTCTGTTTATGATAGTCTCCATCTAACATGGCTCAGCCTGTTCTAAAATGCGAATTTTATCTTTTAGAGCATATTATCTTTTAGAGTCCATCATCATTCTATTGATAAAAATCAATTTCTTTCCTTAAGGAATTAATTTTAAAAAAAAATATTTTCACTGTACCATTTTTCGGACTCACGGATCAGAGGTCCGAGGTTCAAGCTCCACTCTACCTCAAATTGATTCATCTTTTATAATACGAGTATAGAAGTCTTTGTAAATGGAACCAAAATTTTTTACTTTTGGGTAAATCGTAAGAATGCAAAGAATTGAACAAAAGAAAAATACTTATTATGAGACTATCAAACTTAGACAAAAATCCAAAAAATATTTTTCAATGTATCGTAGTATCAGCGCTATGATTTTTTAAAGTTTTTTAAATGTTAAATTACTCTGTGACGTCAAAAGTTCTCTTCGTTGAATTCTGCAGATTAGTGAGTTGGATATACATAAATCGGAAATCTTTCGCAACACTCCACCGTAAGTTGATTTTTAAGAGCTTGTGACGTAGTTCAATGGTATTAATTTTTACTAAAATCATTTTTATTATTATTTTTTCATACATTTTCGAGAAACTTCGCCAAACACGCTTTAATTTTTACCGTGGGTAAGAAAGCATTTCTTACATCGAAGGCCCCGATTACAATGAAAAGTTAACATTTATCTTCAATTTTATCCTCAAAGTAAAATTAAGTTTTCTGAAGGAAAAGCAGAATATGCATAATTTTTTTTCTTCTCAACATGTTTAATTGTAGGTTACCGACAAAAGTTTTTTAAATTTTCATGCAAATATACTCATTTTCGTACACAAATATAGGTTTTTCCTTATAGACAGTCGAAAAGAACTCTGTTAACTACCTTTTTAAATTGGGACGCAGTTCCCCTTAGCACTGAATTTTCTCATTGGATACAAAAAAATGTTTGCCTGGACGTGGTGAAAATTGAAGCATTTAAACGTACGGCGAAGTTACTCAAAAGTGTATGAAAAAATTAACAAAAATTGTTCTCATAAAAATAAAGCACTTTTCTAGGGTTTAGCGTGTTTTAATTTTTAACTGATACAAATAATTTGTATTTTTAAATGTACGAGGTTCAACTCTTAAATATCAGAAACACTCACCGACCTGAACTCGTGACGTCGCGGGTGTTGTAATTTCAAAGTTTCGATGCGATAGATAAAAACATTTTTATTTTTATTTCGATAGTCTATTGACAAACAAAAAAATTGAAAAAACCAATTGACACCCTCATTGCCTCACTTTACAATGTTATATGATAATCTTCGTATTCAACTAGCAAACGTTAGCAGTTTTTTAAAAGAAATTTTATCAATCAATAAACTTAAAAATTAAGGTTTGGTCTACGATAATTTGCATATGTTTAAAACCCATAGAAATATTTGTCGGTAAGATTTTTACGAACCACACGGTACGCAATAAAAAACGTTCCCAAAAATGTTTTAATTCAACTGGGTGGTTGTAATAGTTTGTGACATTAATAGGGAGATAACAAACTTTCGTGTTTTTATTTCATCTTTTTCCATAATGGGTAAATGTTCTTTGATAACAAAGAAAGATAAAAATAAACGAGAGTTATGTCTTATTAGGAGAATTTTAATTTATAACGAAAAATGTTTTTATGGCGATTATATTGAAATATTAAAACGTACAATCGATTAAGTTGATTTTTAGGATAAAAAAATATTTCAATAAGATCTCTTATTATTTTTTGAAATGATTATTTATTTACTATGAATTTTATTTATATTTATTCAGATGCAAGTCCCAACTCAGTGTGATTAAAGTCAATAATTTCATGATTTATAATCATTAGTTTCATAATTACATATCTTTTTACTTTATAAAAAAATAACACATTAATCCGACACATCCCGACCGCAGGCTTTGGATGAGCTAAAGTTATGGTAAATTTTTGTCCGAAACTGATACCATGGCCGAAACTGACCAAAACCGAAAATTCGGTCGTTCACTAATTATTTGCGTTGGTTTGTCTCATGCTGATAAATGTTCGTCTTTGTTTGTTCTTTTATATTGACGTCTTATGGGTTATTTTGAAATAATGTTGATGATGAAAATAATATGTGGATCCATTTGTGTTGTCAAACGATCTTAGAAATGGCACTACCAAAAGAGACAAGGGCATAATAAGAAAATGGCTATTCGATCACGAGTTTATTTATGAATAAAATTGAATATAATATGCATATAAGATATTTAAAACAGAAATATAAATCAACAATATTTCAAGTTTGTCCAAATTTTTGTAGACAAGGACTGGATTCAACTAGGGAGCTGTTAACAATAACATATTAAAACAGAGATAAAAAACATTTTAGAGAAGGTAATATAGAAGTCTAACAGCTCCCCAGGGAGTTAAATTCAGTCCATGTCTACAAAAATTTGGACAAACTCAAAATATTGTTGATAAATCCACCTGGTCCATGAAGAGGTAAAGCAATTGAAACTTTGCCTAGTATGTAGGTGAAATAATTCAATAATTCTCTTCAAGACCGTCGAAATAAATCCGACCTTATAGTCCTATTTAAAATTCTCAACTCACTCTTTGATGCGCCTGAACTACTGAGCTCAATACAATTAAATATCCCAACTAGAAACCTCAGACAAAACTTACTCTTTTATATCGATAACCATAGAACTAACTATGGTTTTCATTCCCCTATGCCCAGAATTCTTAGGTCTGCCAACAAATTTATTTATTTATTTATTTATTTATTTATTTACGGACAAAGTCCATTATAAACATTACAATTAAAAGAAATTTTTACAAAGGAATAAAAAAATATAAGGAACAGAAATAAGCAGCAAAGACAGATGATAGATTTTTTAGATTAAGTAAAAAGCATAGGCTAACTATACAGATTCTTTAGCTGATTTGTAAAGAAAGACATCCTTACACCATAATAATCAAGATCTTGATGATCGTTCACCCGCCTGATCATTCTGGGCAAAGGCGACTGTGCACCATAATTGGTCCTGTAGTGACCGAGGAAAAGCATTTCATTATTTCTTAGTCTACGGGTGGGAACGTTAAAAATAATCTTTTGCAGAATTTCAGGGGCATCAATGAGACAGTTCATAATTTTATACATGCAGATTATATCTGCAATGCATCTGCGTTTTTCAAGACTTGATATGCTTAAAAACCTCTCCATATCAGAATAAGAATAGTCTCCTCTTTCCAATCCCATCTTCCATGCAATATACCAGTCTTGATTTCTTTGATAACAAGTTGTCTTCTTTCAAACGATCACTGAATCAAATTAAATTAAAAACACCCCTCTCCCACAAAGTCTACTATAAACCATTGAGTCTTTCTAATTTTGTTATAATAATTTTCTATGTATGAATGTGTCCATAAAAATGCCTATTGGGCGTATATATAAATAAATAAATAAATAAATTAGATGAATTTCACTCGCATAAATGATGGTTTCAGCTCTTTAACTTCACAAAAATCAACAGGTGAAAAAATTGAAGGAATATAGATGTTCAAATATAAGCAGAATAGTGAATGTTACAGTGTGTAAAATAGCCAATTAAACCAGCCATTGACAGGTCATAAGCCCTGTAGATGCCTAGACTTCTATATTACCTTATCTAAAGTGTTCTTCATATCTGTTGTCTCACTATGAGTGTTAAAAAAAGGAAAATGAAGGAGGCCAAGTTGTATGAGACTATGGCCCAGAGTAGGGAACGAAGAGCTGACTCCAAATGTAATGGGATAAGAGAGAAACAAGACGTTGTTGTTTTGTTAAGTATTAAAATATTAATAGTACTTCATTATTCAAGTAAATTATTAGTTCCTACTGCACATAGGCCTTTAGTCCCACGGAGTTGAGATTCGTGTCTCAATAAATGTAAATAAAATTACATTGTAAAAATAATGATTGACTCAAACATTTAAACTTTTTTTTTTCGTTTTTTTCATGGCCTTTTCACTTCTCAATTCGGGTGTTCTGGCAAACATTCAAACTTAAAATGTTGTCAACGAGTTATAAATAACTGATTACGTAGAAAATTAGAATAAATTTGTATTAGTACGGGTTCGAACCTCGGACCTATGAGCCGTTGGTCAGAGACACTAGCCACGGGACCACAACCATGTTGACAAACCCTTGATTATTTGATGTCTATGACAGATCGCAATTCCTAGAAATAGCCAGACTTTAATGCACCCTACTCAAAACAAATTCACATGTCTTTGTCAAGTAAGATCTATCCGACCAAATCATTCTAACGATTATGCAAAGTAATTTAAATTTTGTTTGGATAATTTGAATAAAATGTCACTTAAACATTAACATTATTCGTGGCGCATGCCGTAAATATGTCAAATTGATTATATTCCCACGTTTTAATTTTCCGACCATATCTTGATGAGTTTATAATTTTTAATGTGTATAAATCTGTCGGCTGACAAGTCAATTTGTTTACAAATTACGAAGAAGATACTTCTTGAACAGGGTTGTCAAAATGCTACTCGTACGTCCTTTCTCACCGCAGAAGTTGATCGATTTTTATTTATTTAGTTAAATTATTGTTGAGCACACTGCAATATTTGTATAACAAACAAAAAATATTACAAAAAAGTGCCTGTCCAGAAAAAATTAAATATTGTTAGTCGAAGAACATTTAAAATTAATATTTCACGTTCGCCTTGCCAGAAATCGAACCCAGGACCTTAAGAACGGTAGGCGAAAACGCTAACCACTACACTACGAGGTGAACTTATCTCCACTAGATTTCCTTTTTCAGGATTTTGCCTGAGAGAAGCCACCGATTTGAAAACACTGGTTGAGGGTTTCGGTTCTATTTCAGACATAATCTCATCTCTGAAAATGTTGGGATTCGTGTTACGTGTGACTAATGAATTCAAAAACATAGGCACTTTGAAGTTGATGTATACTTCTTTAGTGAGAAGTCAGTTAGAGTACAACTCGACAATTTGGACTCCTTACTACAATTGTCATCAAAATTCTCTGGAAAGGGTCCAAAAAAAATTCTTAAGATACATAAATTTTAAACTTGGAATTAGTCATGAATTTTTAAATTACGATTTTTTATTAAAAACATTAAATTTGCTTAAACTTAACGATAGAAGAAAAATTATAGACCTGTTAAATTTGTATAAAATTGTGCATTCTATATGGGATTGCCCAGAACTCTTGTCACTCGTCAACTTCAGGGTGCCTGGAAGGATAACTAGGCGGGTGCCACCGTTTTGCAGTAGTAACTCACGCACAGTGTATGATTGTAATGCCGTATTGAGCCGACTTCATGAACTCGGCAATAGTTGTTCCCACATATCGGATATATTTAATGTGGGGTATTGTTCTTATAGAACAAACCTTATAAACTTTTTCAAAGATGAGCAGTAATCATATTTAATGTAGTTACTTCATATATGATTTTCTGTTTTTTTTTTTTTTTTTTTTATATATATTTTTATTATAAACCTTATTATGTTTAAAATTTGATTTACTTTTTATATTAATTTTTAAAGTTCTCGTATACTATTTATTTCAAACTTTTGTTTTATTTAATTTTTTTTTTTTTTTTTAATATTATGTTATATAATTTTTAGGCTTGATTATTGTTCCTTAGTTTTGAGTGCAAATATGTAGTTTAAAAAATATCAAACCTTATATGTTTATATTATAAATTTGTAAAAGGCAATTATGCCGTGTATGTTAATAAATAAAATAAAATAAAATAAAATAACTGTATTCTTTATTCGCCTGGATACTGAGATTAAGCGTGCATAGCCAAAACACGATGCTTTGAAACATTAGCATGTAATATTTGGATTATATGGATTGATATGCTTCAGCTCGAAGTCGTATATGTCAATCGCGTTTATGAATATGTTGTATACTATTATTTTATTGTCATTGTTTGTCTTTGCTACATAGTTTTATGTTCTTTTTGTTCAGTTTCTTGAACATATGCTTCTTCATGAAAATGTTGTGATTGGCTTAGGCCGTATAGGTTGGGGAAAAATAATTTCGTATTTCACGCTTTTTTTTCAACTGAGTATATCTCGTTCATTATTGGTCACATTGGATCATACGATACGGCGGTGTAAAGATGTGAGTGTATACTATTACCGCTTTTTGGTCTTGGTCGGTTCAGTCGTGAACCATCGTGCGTCGAGTATGGAGGTCTCAAAGAAAGAAACTCGCCATATTTTACATTTTTATTTTTTTTTATTGTAGAAATAAAAGACGAGTGATACTTTAATCCACAAATTTGGAATACCCAGTGACCGGTTTCATTGCGTTTGCGACATTTTCCATTGTAATATATTTTTACTAATGACTTTTAACCCTTTGTTTTTTAAAAATCATAATTGACTAAAATCACTCACGAAGGATAGGACACTAAAAATAAAAATAATATTTATACAAAACTTAATCTCATTAAAATAGCATTACATCAACTCATTAGCTAACCCGTGTTTTTTTATTAATAAGCATTAGGATAAAAATAATTTTATTTAATTTACTTTCATACAATTTTTAATTCTCTGTCCTTACCCCTGTTTTGTATAAAAACGCTGAACTCCTTATACCCGTATGCAGAGACAAAACTTAAGTTGAGGAAAGTACATTCTAATTTCAAATGCCGAGAATAACCCGAAGGTGAAGACAATAGAATGTACTTTCCTCGCCTTAAGGTTTGTCTCTGCATACGGGTATTAGTCTCGAAGATGTCGCGAAAGCGATGAAACCGGTCACTGGATATTCCAAATTTGTGGATTAAAGTATCATTCGTCTTTTATTTCTATAATAAATTAAAATGAACTTCCATCAAGAATTTTCTCTTACAAACTTAAATATTTTACATTTTTACTACCTGAAAGGGATAAACGCGTAAAAAAATTGCGATGTATTATAATAAATAAAATAAAATAAGTGGAAAATACTAATTGTTCTTAGGAATAATTTTCCGCCTCGGGGTCTAATGGGTAGTGCTTTTGCCTACCATGCAAGAGATTTCATGATTTTTAGAATTTAAATAAACGTTTTTACAGTAAAATATTTCGCCTAAGCGTAGGACTGATCATATCATATTAAGATACGCAGCGGTGCCCTATACACTATTCGGTGAAGGGAGGAGGGAATGATGAATCACTAGAATACAGAAATCCTACTTACCAAAAATATTATTTGTCCCAACCCTGCAACACAGTAGTTTGGCATAGCAGGGGTCAGTTGTAAATATGTGCGCCGTAGAGCCTCGTCGCAGCCTTACCCCATCACTAGAGCCGACTTAACCTCTGTACTAAACAAGACCACCTCAGAAGCCTTCGTGAGACCGTTAATAAAGCCTTCAAACCTGCATTAATCTACTCCTTGCGAGGGGGGGGGGGGGGGTTGAGCTTCCATAAATAATAAAAAATGAGAATTTGGGTAAAATTATTTCAATTAATTTTTCATAATTTTCGTTATTTCCAATCCAAAATCAATAGTTGAGGCACTCCATGATCAAATCTTTAAAACGAGTGTTGATGTGGTTGAGTATTTAGGCATACTTATTGATAATAAATTAAATTTTAGGCCACTCATCTGACTGATTTTTTTCCCAACGTCTCCAACAACGTCTTCAACATGATTCTATCCACACCCAATGATGTATACGGAAATGCATTGGCACACCAAATGCAGTGTAACTTGATAATCTTTTATATTAAGATAAAGTTATCAGTCTTACGCTTCAGGTGCCAGTCCGGGGACAGTGAAATAATTCAGTGAAATTCTCCTTACAAACAACTATTTCATGTCAATCCTCTCAGGCATCAAACCCAGGATCTCTAACATATTAGGTGGATGCCCCAGACTCTACATTACGAGGCGAACTTTTCTCCACTCATTTGCTTTTTCAGGATTTTACTTGAGAGCAGCAGTCGAGTCGAAAACACTCGTCCAAAATTCTGTTTCGATTTCGCACACAGAACTCTATTATTCATCGGCCTGGCCACAGAATTAATTTCACCAGCATAAAAAAGGACTCAGCTCTTTAACTTTGAAAAAAAAAACCGGTAGAATAATTGTATCTGTTCGAACACAGGCAGAGTGGTGTATGTTGAAAGTGGCCATTCAAACCAGCCAACGACAAAATATTCTCCATCTCTGTTGCAATATGTTTATGGTAGACGTCATTATAATATGTCAATAAATTATTTATTAAGTAGGCTTTTATTTTCTAAATCCCCATGTTGTAGTTTTAATTTTAAAACACTGCCATGATTCGAATTTAGCAGACTCAAACAAGAAATCGGTTTCAATGTTAATATTAAATGAATAAATCATAAAAAAGATTTACACAATACAATATGAATGTGTGCTTAGGGTCAGGGGATGTATAATTGTGTATTTTTTGTTTTATCTGGTAAAACATACTGAGGTATTCACGTATATTTATATGTTGAGCCCGGACATTCCAACCCCTTCTGTGAAGAAACAGCGTGATATAATTAAACTATCATCCCCAGCGGTGACAAAATCAACAAAATGTTAATTGCTGACAATAAAGCTTATTTTAAGAATTCAATTTGGGTGTTCCATAGAAAAAAACACACAAATATTTCGGAATCGGGTTGTAGTCCCGTGGTTAGTGTCTCGGACTCACGACTCAAACGTCCGTGGTTCGAATCCCACTCACCCCAACTTGATTCAGATTTTCTAATAGTGAATTATTTACAACTTGTTAAAAAGGGCACTCAAAATGAAATATTTGGGTAAATCATAAGAACGCAAATACTTATTTTTATTAAAAAAAACATCTGCTATACTAATATAAGTGTTGATAAGAATCAAATTGTTTAGCTATGGTATTGATTTCTTGAAAGATCTTTTTTTTCCAAATATTTGCATATTACTCAGGAGAATAAAAAGTACGTAAAAAGTATTTTTGGAACAAATAATACACGGCAAAAATGCCTTTCACAAAAATTATAATATACACATATTTGGTTTAATTAACGCCTACAATACCTTTTACCCAAGATTTAGAAACAAAAATTAAACCTTTAAATTCTATAACACATTCAAAAGAAGTTGAAAACAATTTTAAAATAAATGTAAAAATCAAATTAAATAATAAAATATTTTTAAAGGAATAATATAACAAAAAAATTATAAAGCACTTTTTCATAAAAAACGCATACAATACTTTTTACATAAAATTTAGAAACAAAAATTAAACCTAAAATTATTTTGCTGTTTGAAGTTTTATTCTTTGTATTACAGCTCTAAGTATTGCCACAAATATTCTATTGGGTTTGAATAATGGCTATTTCCAAGCTACGGTGATGATAAAAATTCGTCCCTTCCAGGACGGCGAAGCCCGCTGGTGTGAGGAAGAGACAACTTGGGTAAAGGCTCCCTCGAGGCATTCACAGCACGTATCCAAACCAGGTCCACCGCCGCACCCTCAAAACGCTCGTTATAGGAGGCTGCTGCGTCCGTTCTCGGACTTCCATGCTAATTATGAAATCGATCCTCCTTATTAATACCTAATATTTTTCTCATGCACCCACCAAACAACAAGCGTTTTGCAAATGTGGCTAGATTTGCACCCATATTTACAAGAGCACTGAAATTGTACAAGAGTTAGATAATCGGCATTTTGATTAAACTAAATATAGACTAGAGTTTCAGAGACCACGCATTGTCCTAATCGTTGCTTCAGCTGTTCCTAGGCGGGTTGCGAGCTTTAATTTTATACCCCTAAAACCGTATCGCATAAAAATTTATCCAGATCTGTCGCAAAAAATACTATTAAACCTTCGTTTACTAACCATGAACTTATTTTTTAAAGGTGCGGTCAAATTTGCAACCGAAGAACATTAAAATAGGGGAAAAAATGTCGCCTGTTGCGTCTGGTATCATCGATTTTTTGTTAATAGTATAAACCAGGGGTGGGCACACATGACGTCAACGAGAGCCACATTCTGGATTTTTATATTTATTTATTTTATTGGGTAAACAAACAGTACGTACAATATTGTCAATTTCTTTGTATATTCGTGAAGGACACTCGTGCACATACCATAAAAATTGTTTACACTTAATACAATAATTTAAATTATGTTGAATGTAATAAATGTAAAAGAAACGAAATGAAAAAATATGTATATTATTATAAAGTTAAATATCTGCTTCTCTCAAAATTTCTATGATTTTTGACCTAAATTTACATACATTGTCACAAAAAAATTATATAATACATAAATTATACTAGCCTATAACTATAGCCACGTTGTGTTAAATACAATAATTTTAATTTATTTAAATATTTTATCAAAGTCTCAATTGCTTTATAAAGCCTAAAAAGTAAATGTATTGTATTTTAAAATATCAAAACGAGAAAGGAAATGCTAAATTTTATTTCAAAATTAAGTTAGTAAAAATAAAACATTACGGAATGTATTTTTATCAGTAAGTACCCAAAACACGTAATTATTTTTTGAATACAGGGTATATTGTACGTAATTATTTTGTACCGGGTACTCGCAAAGGTTCACCTTCAATTTAATAAAGCTCAGGCGGAATCAAGTGCGGGTTATCACTAGAGCTCTTACAGAGCACTGAAGATTGAACAAACACCTTGCTAGAATAAACCTTTCTGAAACTTCTAGATGTAGGTTCTGCAGTGCAGATGAGGAAACACTTATACACATTTTATGTGACTGTGATGCTTTGCGTCATAAAAGAAGCCTCATCCTCGGCGAACACTGGTTAAACCTGAGGATGTTAAAGAGCTCGCCCCCTACCTAAAAGCCCGATACTTTACGGATCTGGGCTTCGAGTGGGAGATTTAGCAAAATGAGGACTCTCGCCTTCCACACAGTAGCCAGGCTCTTTATAAACCTGAGCTTGGAGGGCGAGAAGTATTCACAGGGACCCATGTCACAATATATCTTTACAGGTCGCAGTGACGTCAGGGGCTTGCATAGCACTGACCCCTACCTCTAAGAATAAGAATAATACATATTTAACCTACTAAAACCCTTGAAACTCTAAACTAAAAATGTGAAATTATTCTAGACGATCATAATAGTTAATTACGAGAGCATGTAATTCAATTTTTAATATTTAGAAAGACTTACACTGCATTGCACGACTAACCCCAAGATATACGAATCCCAGACAGGCAACCAAAAAGATGGATCGACGGGAAGCTAATCCTTTTTGACAAACAGACCGTAAGATCTACACGAAGAAGTAAAAGATTTATAAAGGTAAACTTAAGTATGATCGGAATAGAAAATATGACTTATTTATCAAGAGACATTAGAAATCCCACGAAGAGGCGCATTGCCATTTTTTCTTGGTCTCGTACTAATATTTTGAGAAGCAGAAACATGAAATAATATGACATGATCTTTATAGATTTTTGTAATTTTTGAAAACAGTTTATTTGTCTAGAATCATTGAGATTTCAATATATGTAGATAAATGTTTTTTACGCGTTGACCGCAAATTTAAGGACCAATTTTCAGGGGACAATTTTTATCGGTTTTAAAGTCCTTCTTTTTTTGTTCCATAAGATAATCAGGAGATAACAAAGCATGTTCACAGTTTTGTCAACTTTTTTCCTAAGTTATCCTTCGTTAATTTCAGACCACACAATTCTTTATCGCTTAGTAAAGTTGAAGTAAAATGTTCGGCGCTTTAAAGGATCTAAAAAGGACATTAATAGTTTAATTCACCTGTCGGTTGTTTCAAATTATTAGTGTTTTTTATTTAATTATATTTTTACGATAAAATATAATTTTTCGTCTTTGAGAGCAGCATTAAAATCATCGATAAATTGACTATAAAGCATAGTAAATAATTACATAAATATATTAAAAAGTAAGAAAGCATTGTTAATTTTGCTATTCATAATTGATATTAGTCAATAATTTTTGTCGCAGGAGATGAAATTAACCGTTCACAAGCAGTCTTGGGCCGCGATTACTTACATTTATGTACGAAAATGTGTATATTTGTATGAAAATTTAAACTATCTTTGTCTGTAACATGTTCTTAAATATGTTTAGAAAAAAACATTCCTTAGACTATCCCAGGAATCGAATCCGGGAACTCAAGCATGGTGCGAAAACGCGCCAACCACTACGCTACGAGGCGCACTTATCTCCACATCATCATCATCATTTCTTTTCCGCACCGAATGGTGCATAGGGCACTGGATTGGTTACACCAACTGCAGCGTATCTTGATTATTTCTGTTACATGATGGTAAGATGATCAGTCTTAGGCTTCAGGTGCCAGTCGACGAAATTTTTAATATTCTACCGTAAATACACCCTTTTCAAATATATTTTTTATATCAACCATGCCGGGAATCACACCCGAGATTCTCGCATGGTAGGCAAACGCGCTGACTACTCCTCCACGAGGCCGACAAAACTTATCTCCACACGATATCCTCATTCAGGATTTTTATCTGAGAGTAGCCATCGTGTTGAAAGCACTCGTCCATGATTTTATTTAATTATATCGTTAGAGTCTCTATCAAATATCGCTTAGCCTGTTCTAAGATGGAGATTTTTAGTGATTTTATACAAAACATTCTGAAAAAGTTATGTATATCAGAGAATAAATTTCTATAAAAATTTGCTTATAAAAATCTGCTCAATATTCCTTTCTTAAAAAAGATTTTCACTGTTTGTTGCAATAAATTAAGATTAAAATAACTTCCTTGGAAGAAAATCAAGCTTTGGACAAATATTTGAAAATACTAAAAACTTTGTTGACAATAAATAGTAATGATGTAATAACTTATATTTACATATATGTTCTAAATTTAAAAAATACTTGGTACACTTCCGCTTATTTATTTGACAAATTTGCGCTTTCACCCTCTAATGGGCATCTTCAGACTGGTATTTTTTAAATAATTAACTTATATGTAAATATAAGTTATTACATCATTACAATGGAGTTCCATCAAGAATTGTCAATAAATAATTTAAATAAGATAATACATAGATTTCATAAGGTTTAATTAAAGGTTTCCTTTTAATATTGGTATATAAATAATTTTTACATAAATATAATACATGGTGCACTTAAATCAACCTTTGCAAATAAATGTTCGTCGCACAGGAAAATTAGCAGTTTGCAATGGAGTCCTGGTGCCCACCCCGCCCTATGAGAGCGAAGTGTCGACTTAGAAAAACAGGGATGAAAGTAGGTTGAATGCTGTCGAAATGCGATCTCTCAGGCGAATGTCTGGTAAAACTATGTACGTTAGATGCACAAACCGTACGATCCGTAAATCATGTAAGGCTGAGATAAGCTTTATCGACAAAGTTCAGAAAAGAGCTCTGCGCTGGCTCGACATGTAGAGCGAATTGACAGCGGAAGAACGGCCAAAAAGATTTGCGATGCGACTTTTAATGGAGGTAGAAATAGAGGAAGATTAAGAAAGACAAGGTATGACCAAATCCAACAAACACTTGAAGATGGACATGTCAAAAGTCGGAATAATCGGCGCGCGCGCATAAGAAGATGTATGAATGTAAAGGAAGCGAGATCTATATGCAAAGACAGAGTGATATGGGGTTCTATCTTTTCTGCCTATTCATACGGAAAAACGGGGTGACGGTTTGTTTGTAAAATATTTTTTTTTTGTCTGGCATATCGTCATTTGGTCTGGCATTTTGATTCTATTTATCACAGAACTGTATTAACAATATTTTGAGTTTGTCCAAAATTTTGTAGACAAGGACCTGTCCTGTGAATTCTGAATCCTGTTCAACTCCCTGGGAGCTGTTTATATTAACATATTACAACAGAGACGAAGAACATTTAAGTGAAGGTAATATAGAAGTCTAGGCTTGGTGTTTGTGAAGTTTAAGAGCTGAAACCTTTATTTATGCGGGGTGAGATTCATCTAATTGAATTATTTATCTTACTTACTACGCAACGCCTGAAAAAAATATTTTTTCAATTTGTATACTTCTTCATGGACCAGGTAATTTATCAACAATATTTTGAGTTTGTCCTAATTTTTGTAGACAAGGACTGGATTCAACTCCCTGGGGAGCTGTTTATATTAACATATCACAAACATCAACAGATGAAATAATTGAAGGAATATAGATGTTCAAATATAGGCAGAATGGTGAATGTTACACAGTGTGTAATGTGGCCACTTAAACCAGCCATTGACTGGTCATAAGCCCTGTAGATGCCTAGACTTTTATATTACCTTCTCTCTAATGTTTTTCATCTCTGTTGTAATATGTTAACAGAACTGTATTGTTAATCCGCCTGGACGTACAAGTACTACTATTATAGTTCATTTAAATAGCAAAATAAAAATCTCCCGATGGGTGCTTTCAACTTTAAAACTTTATCCATAAATAATCAACATTTAAGAAATTAAAATCACCTGACAAAGCAATTTTAACCCCTTCCGCCCGTTATCAATTTACTCGAAGGGGTAATCAAACCTTAAGGGGTTATTAAAACATTACGGGATTTGATATGTGGTGATTGTACCTGACAGGGGTAGGCTTTTCACTTGAAGTAAACGGAAAAGGGTTAGTCAAGGAGAGGGGATGATTTAACGTAAATAAAATAAAATGAACCAAGTGTAAAATAAGCGATATAAAATTGACATAGCGCAACAGAGATGGAGAACCACTTAGAAAAGGGAACTGGATGCCTAACTTCACAAATAAGTCAGAGTACACAAAATATACAGTTAGAATAATCGAAGAAATATGGATGTTCAAACAAAAGAAGAATGGTGAATGTTATTCAGTGCTAAAATTTAAACCGGCCTTGTGGTGCAACGGTCAGCGCATTTGCCTACCATGTAAGACGTCTCGGGTTCAATTCCCGACATGGTTAAATTAAGTATTTCTTTAAAATGGTGATTTTAAACCACGATATTTCATAATCCCTGGACTGGCACCTTAAACGTAAAACAGATCATCTTACATTCATGTAACAAAAATGATCTAGATACGCTGCGATTTGTATACCTATGCAGTGCCCTATGCACCATTAGGTGCGAAAAGGATAGTTATATTATTTATTTAAAATTTAAGTCAGCCAGATCATAAGCCCTGTAAATGCCTTGTAATCCATGTTCCTTCTCTAAAATCTTCTCCATCTCTGTTGTGATACAATTTTAATCTTAATAACACCGTTGCGAGTTCCTTAAAACATTTGTTTGCGTGTAGGTATTATTTAGTATAATAAAACATAAAACAAAGAAACACTTTAAACAATGTTTATTTATATAAAATGTGTTTTAGTCACCCGTTGCTACTACGCGCTTCAAAAAGAATTGCGTTTCAAACTAGTACGAAAAAATACTAAAATTATACTGCACAAAACTCCGATTAAACCAACCCTGAAGTTAGCCTCCGAAACTTGGGTTATGATAAATAATATTGAGGGAACCATTGCCGCTTTCGAAAGAAGAATCCTCAGAGTTATCTATGGCCTTTTGAGAGAAAACAACCATTGGTGTCGTCGCTACAATAGAGAGCTATCCGATATGTACCGAGCGCCCGATGTAATCAACTCCATCAAGGTGGGACGCTTGAGGTGGACTGGCCATATAATTAGAATAGATGACGAAAATCAGGGAGGCCCAAAATGCGATGGATGAACTGCATCAGCGCAGATATGACAATGTTGGAAGTGGGGAACTGGAGAGGAAGATCAGCAGACCGGCAAGAGTGGAGGAGACTCCTGGATTCAACCAAGGCCCACAGATGATGTTGAAGTATTTTTAGTCAGAGTATTATCATAATTATTAATATTTTCATCCTTTCATTGTCTCTTTTGGCTTGCATTGCCTTGATTACAAACGACCAAAAGTCACTTAATGAAATTTTAGCCAACTTGCCACATCTAAATCCTCTAGATAAATGAAAATGCGGATGAAAAAAAAGTCATAAAAATAATTTAATTAAAAACATGAAGAAATTATGTTGTATACATAAAACATCTGAAATACAAAAATCTGATTTTTCCCTAGTCTGCAAATTTTCAAATTTACATTTCTTAAAATGGCGTTTTTGAGTTGGTGATTTTTGCCAAAACTGCGACGATATTCTCTATTTTAAAAACTTTCAGTATTTATGTAAACGTACAGTGATAAAACCTTACGAATTTTTTATTTCACGAAACCTGTTTTATTTTATTTTTTGTTGAAATTATGGATAGAAAAAAAGATTTAAAAAGCTTCTTTTCGTAATGAATAGAATATACTTTTATCACAATTTTTTTATTCTTAGTGACAAAAAGTTGTCCTCTAATATTAGCACTATTTTTTAACTTTTTGATATTTATGTATTCTTCCAGTGGACTTGATTTCAATTAAAAATAAATCGTAAACCCCACACACAGGCCATGCCTTTGTAGGATTTTTTTGTGTTAATTTAATAGTTTTTTTTGTATTTGTAACTTATGTATACGTTATGTAAAATGCAAAGAAAAAATAAATAAAATAAAAAGTAAAATACTGCTTAACTAGCACCATCTATCGGTATAGATCGCAATCGTATGCTCTTCTTACAAAGAAAGATATATTTTACCGAGTACGAGATGAATGTAAGTACAGTAAGCGTAAAAATTTATCCAAGTACCCACCCACTCTTAAGGCTGTTGTCCGATAAATTGTAAGAAAATAATACGATTTTGCCATTTTAAAACGCAGGTTTTTCAAAATCGTGTCATTAAAAAAATAAAGAAAAAAAACTGGTTTTCTGATATACGTAAAAGTTTTATGTAACTAAAATATAATTACTTTAAGATCGGCAGATTACATCTCTTGAAGTAAAGATTAAATTTAGGTGCATTGCTACTCATTCAAAGGCTAAGTATTAGTCAACAATATTTTGAGTATGTCCAGACGTTTGTAGACCGACTGGATTTCCTTCCTAGAGAGTTATTTAGATCTAAATTAACAGTGTGTAAAAAGGCTACCGAAAGCCAGTAACAGGCCATAGGCCTTGTAGATGCCTAGAATTATATATTCTCTTCTTATAAATGTTCTTCATCTGTGCTGTTATATGTTATTATTAATAGTTCCGTAGGAGGTTGAATCCACTCTATCTAGAAACATTTGGACGTACTCAAAATAATGTAGATTAAACATAAGTTGCATAAAATTTAAAAATTGTTTTCAGGCGTTGCCGAGTAGGTAAAATGGTTTAGCCGGATGAATTTCACCCACATGATAAAGGTTTCAGTTCTTTTACTTCACAAAAGTCAACAGATATAAGAGTTGAGAAAATGTGGATGTTTAAAAATAGGCAGAATTGTGAATGTTACACAGTGTGTAAAGTGGACACTCAAATCAGCCAATGGCAAGTCATAAGCCCCGTAAATGCCTAGACTTCCATATTCTTTTCCCAAAAAAGTTTTCCTTCTCTGTTGCAACAATTTGACATTAAAAGCATGTAATTTAAGTACAAAAATTTTTGAAGAAAATAAATTGAACAGGAACAAAAAAAAACACATTTCCCGTAGGGCTGAACTTCTTTATTGACATTTGTGTGAAGTTAAAGAGCAAAAAATCGATACATGGAAGAATTGAAGAAATACGGTTTTCCAAACATAGGCAGAATGGTAAATGTTTCACATAGTATAAAGTGGCCTCCTGAACCAACTAACGAAAGGGCATAAAAAAAGTTTTTCCTGTGTTTTGCAATAAATTAAAAAATAAATTAATTTCACTTACATATTGCGCGCTTCCTTTTACCAATATTTCATTACTTTAAAACCTTTTTATTAATGTCCCAAGGTTTTAGCTGCAGACATATAACTATTCTGTTACCCTTATTTACTCTTCCGGTGGAAAGAGGTCGTCAAAATTGACGGGGGGTTGGTCAAATAGAATTATTATTATAATATTTAGGTAGGCACCTCCAAAAGCTACTAGAAGCCTAGATACTCACCCTTCTATCAACCCTTACGAAAACGATAAAGAATGCACCTGTATACATGATATTATCATTTTAGAGCAATCAAACTCATATTAAAAATCATTAGACGACGGGGTCCATTTTTTTTAGATTGATTTTATACCTCTTGTACAAAACAAATTCTCTTTGGCGGGCTTATCGCTAAAAACAATAGACTAGTACAAATTGTTTATGATTTACACATTAAATTTATGTTTTTAAAAAAATAATATTAAAAAATATTATTTGGTTGTAGTGAGTCAGAAAGGTTGATGCATGCCGCGAATTGGAGATTCTTACTGGATGTCGAAAATAAAATATGAAAACAAAGAATAATTAAAAAATATATATTTACATATGGCAATCATGAAGTTTCGCATTATAAATAAATTGTCTATGTTTTATGAATGTAGGTATGTGTACGTGCATGGGTGTTTGTACGTGTGTGTGTATGTATATGTGTCTATATGTGTGTATATATATATATACATATGTGTATATATGTGTATGTGTGTATGTATACGTATCAAAATGTTTATACGAGAATGTTTATATTTTATTAGTCTGGGCTCTTTATTAATTTGTTACCAATTATCATAATATATTAGAATGTAATTGCCTAGCTTGGAACGGGGTATGTACCCTTGTTAGCTGGGCAAAGTGAACGTAGAATTGTATTTTTGATAAAAGGAATAAATTAATAAAAATAAATAACCACAAATCAACTTATTTATGTCTACCAGTTTCAAAGAAAATATTTTATAATCGGCAGAGTTTGCTGTATTTTCAAAAAGTATTTAATTTGTGCTTTTTTAAGTAAGTTCATATCATTTTTAGAATTTATACTTACTTATAACTTATACTAGTTAGAACTGACTGGAATACTGTTCCATAATTTAGGACCCTTTTAAATCAAACTACATCCTTGAAATAAAGAAGATTCAAAAGCAATCTTTACGATACTTTTATCTTAAAGAAAATAATAATTATTCATTATTATATCATATACCATCATTATTTTTAGAAAAAATGCTGGATTACAACACCCTCAAATCTTGTCGTCAAATTTTTCTTAGGAAAAATTTCAATGAGCTGATTTCTGGAAGTTTATAGAATCCAAATATACTGAAAGAGATCATTTAGTATGTTCCCAATAATTATACTAGAACGAGATCTCATGCACTGTTTTACACAACCAGAAGCCGTACAAATGCAAGACAGAATTATTCACTCATTAATAGGGCAATTTGCTTGATGATTACGGCATAGAATTGAGAATAGTCCAGAAACTTACGCATATCAAACAGAAGGCGACTCAACTACTCATAAATGAGTAGGTTTACGTTTTGACCCATTAGTTTCTTTGTAGACGTCGCTCAGTACGCAACTCCTGATTTGAATTCAACTATGCCGTGTTGTGTTCTTAAGTTTAGAAATACAGTGCCCTATGCACCATTAGGTGCGGAAAGAGAATGCTGATGATGGCGATGACCAACATATTACATTATTATACTTTAAAACCCTTTAATTTTAGTTTTATGACTTATATAAAAGCCCTCTGGGCGAATATAAATAATAAATAAATACTGGTTGGTTTAAATCCGGATTCGGTTAAAATACATTTTAATAGACGGAGAAGTCGGAAAAATATGGATGTTTAAACATGGGCGGAATGGTGAATGGTGTGTAAAATGATAACTCAAATCATCTTAACATGTTACAATAGACATGAAGAACATTTTACAGAAGGGAATATAGAAGTCTTAGCATCCACAGGGCTTATGACATGTCATTGGCTGGTTTAAGTGGCCACTTGACACAATGAAACATTCACTATTCTGCCTATAATTGAACATTTATATTCCTTCGACTCTTCCATGTTTGTGGAGTTAAAGAGCTGAAACCTGTATTGTTGCGGGTGAGATTCATCTGATTGAATTATTTCACCTACATAGGAACTAGGCAACGCCTAAATTTTTTTAAATTTTCATACTGTGAATGCCTACACTTCCATATTCTCTTCTCTAAAGAGTTCTTCATTTCTGTTGTAATAAGTTAATATTAACAGCTCCCTAGGGGGTTGAATCCAGTCGTCGTCTTCAAAAATTTGGACAAACTCAAAACATTGCTGATCAAAACATCTTCTTTAAAATGTACCATTAATGTTGCAATGTCAGTAAAAAATGCCTGCTTAAAACTGCAATTTTATTAGGCGAATATAATATATATTAGTTTTTAATAAAAGCTCAACCGGCTTCGGGGCGGAATTCCCGCCCGGTCACAAATATTCCAAGTATACGATAATTGGATTTATGCTATAAATTATTCTAAATTAATCGAACTTCAATTGTTATTCTGGAACATTCGGGTGACAACATTGTCATGAATTTCATTCATTTGTTTTTGCAACTACGCGGTGTTCACAAATAATTTTAATAAAAATTAATGAATTGACCATCCAGTGCTTACGCCCAAATTGGCATTTTTAGGACGGGTTCTGTTACTAATAACTCTTTACAACTCCTCAGTGCGAAGTAGACTCGAGAGTGGCTCGATGATTTGGGGGCCACATAAACAAAAGTCCTATCTTATGATTAAGAAAATAAAAAATAAGTTTCTGAGATATCTCTACATGAGAGAGTGCGAGTGCGGGTATTATCTTTGGCTCAACCCGACCGAGTTTCTCTAGGGTCTGCTTGGCTGCAACAGTTTATTAATTTATTTGACACTTTATATACATGTACAATATATGTACATATAAGGGTGGGCATATTGCCTTAAGGCAATTTCTTCTTACTTACCCAAACCGTTCAGTTTGAGAAAATTATAAATACATAGACATATTGAATCCTACAATTTTATACAAAAATCAAAAGCAAAGATTAACAAAAATAAATATATTTTAAAAGAAATAACACTATACTATGAAGAGAGGAGAGGGGATGGGACGAAAAGAAGAAGGATAAAGGAATAATTGAAATATTTAGATAGCGACATTTCAATCTTGACTTAAATGTAAATAAAAAGCCTCTTACATTAGTGGGTAGATTATTCCATAATCGAGCGGCTACTACTGTAAAAGAGAAGTCAAGAAAGTTAGAGCAATGACAGGGTATTAAAAGGGTTCTCTCGTTACTAAAACGAAGAGCTAGTCCGTGTTGTGAAAGAGGTTGGATGAGCTCTCTCAGATAAACAGGCGAAGTAGGATTATTTAAAATATTGTGAAGAAGTGATAGAATGTGAATGTTTTTTCTTTGCCTGATACTGAGCCAGTGTAGTTGCGTGCGATACTCGGTTATGTGGTCAAATTTGCGAAGATTAAAGATATAACGAATACAAATATTCTGCAATCGTTCTAACTTATCAAGCAATTCAGAGTTAGCATCTGGATACCATACATACACAAGGAGTGGAAGAAGTAAGCTCTGGACTAATGTTTGCTTAACATTAATTGGCAATTTAGAGACTACAAGGAAAGTGGGCAGATTTTTATCGAATGTTGCGCGGTATGGTTGACAATCCTGAGATTATGATGATCATTAGTTTGTATGATCCTGATAACTACCTAAGGCAGCGTCAGCATAGATTGTTTCGTATTCCAACATACAGGACCAAACTGCCTATGTTGAACAACATCGCTCTGGATGTTGATCTGTTCCATGTTTCCGAAGGTGTTTTCCGGAGCACGATTCTCCTACATTTTTTTTTTACTTGCAAAAGTATTTATTTCTTTTTGTAATAATATGTACGTCTTGAGTTTAAGTTTGTAATTAATAAATAATTAATCGAATTGATTTGACTAAATTGTTTACAACTTTTTTTATTTTTATACTATTTTTTACAAATATAAGAAGATTGGGGACCGAATTACAATGAGAAATGAACCTTTATCTTCATTCTTAGATGAAAGGCAAATCAAAGTTTTTTGTATAAAAATATAATATGCACATATTTTTTTTCGCTAACAAATCTTCAATTATAAGTTATCTTAGAGGATTTTTTAAATTTTTATACATATATACACATTGTCGTATATAAAATTAATGTCGATTTTACTTTAAATGCAGCAGAAGATAACTCTGTTAACCGATTGTAATTACCTCCCTGATAAGTAAAATAATAAATAATATAAGAGCATGCTAACTACTGATTACATGCAATTATAATTTAATTAAAATTCAAAGCAATGAGTTACCCGAACAAATAAAAAAAAGGAAAGCCTTAAAATATTAAAAATATTTTTTAGAAATTTTTATTCTTGTTATTTTTTATTTAAAATGTAATGATATTGAAAGTTATTTCAACATTAAAATTAAATTTCATCAAAAAGATTTTTTATATTTCCAAATGTTTGTAGACAAGGCTGTATTTCAATTTGCTGGTAAACTTGAGCATCTTATTCTATTAGAGAGGTTGAAACATTAAGTGTAAAATACAGAAATACAATATGTGTATTTACCAGGGTGAACCGTGTATAGAAGCGATTATGCGCAGCTTACCATTATATTTGACTAACCATAATAATGTTTTATTTTAACTTTGTTTACAGAAAAACAAATGAATAATTAACATTTATTTTAAATCATTTCCACGGTTTGTACTTTTATCCTAATATAAATATAAATTTTAATAAAGCGCGCCCAGCACCTGCGGTGAGCCAAGAAATTAGCCGATTATTCCAGCTTATTTTTTCATACAAATAAGTGTACAATATTTTGAATGTATTAACCCCAGTGCGGGTTTTTTCTCCTAGATAAAACTTGCAGATTACACAAATCATTTGAAGATTCTTGATTTGGAAAACAGTATTCCAAACATTGTTTATTAAAGACTATTTTTCTTTGAGATGGTACTTTTGACATAAGACCATAATTACTTTCATGCGTCATATTGCAGGACATATAGCGCTCCACGCGGCCGTTTTTAGCACTATTAATTACTAGAACAATACGGCCAGTTGACATTTCAATTGAATACCTAATATCGACTGAATTGATAGTGGTATTTTGTCTTGAATTATATATTAAAGTAATGGATAATATATCACGAAGTTACATTGTTTGAGTTGATTTTATGGATGAGAGTTGTTGTATCACATATAACCATAAAATATTAATTTAGAGTATATATTACTTACATTATATTATGTACCTGCTATGTAGGTACAAATATATGATATTTTTTTATAGCTTACCTATAAATAAAATCACCATCCGCCACTGGTATTTACAAACAAATTGTATTTTTTTTGATGTAGTGAAAAAATAAAATAAAAACGATTTTCTTAAGCAGTTATAGGTTTCAACGAGTAAAAAAAATGTGTGTTAATGTCGGAGCACCCTGTGGTTATATATATTAATAAGTTATGACTAAAGTCATCCAATTATTTTCTGCAACAATAGTTTTTTCGTCATCTTTCGTCATTCGTCCGACCGTCCGTCATCCGCCATCCGTCACCATATATCGCAAATGATGATTGATGACTGTGACCGCAACTACTGGCATAATAGCTTTAAAGTGGACTTGACATAATCCTCTCTCTTCCCGGCGATTTGTAGTTAGTACACATTGCATCTAATAACTTTTATATCTCTGTAAATAAAATAAAACCTGCGTTACGGTACGTATAAGGGCTGGTATGAAGGTCATAAAAAAGTAAATAAGATAAAGTTATAAATTAAATATTACAACAAGATTTATCATGTTTTTTTTAAAAAAGAGAATAAAAAAGGTTTTAACTAAAATATTTCAATGCATATTATTTTTTTAAAGTATTACCGAAGCCAAAATTTTACGTAGAAATAAAGGAAAATGTCCCAAAAATGTATGTGATTCAAAATACTTATATTTTTTTTCAAAAACGAAAAAAAAAAAATTGTCATCGGCCACTTTCATATTCAATTTACTATCTTCCAATTTGAATTTGAAATGGCGTAATCTGCCGGTCTAAAAGTAATTATATTTTAGTTACATAAAACGTGTAAAAGGAAATTTTTTAAACAGAAATACCTTTAAAAATTATTGTTTTTATCTAAATTAGGTTTTTTTAGTTTTTTTATTATTGCGCGATTTAAAAAAAACATTCGTTTTAAAATGACAAAAAAGTATGATTTCCTCATTTTGCGTGCGTTTTACCAGACTAAAGCCTTATTATTTTCGGTATTCTTTATTTGATAATTATAAATTATTATTAAATAATAAATACTTACAAGGCTCTGAAAGAGCATTTTACCTATACAATCAAAAGTTTAGCGACGTGTAATATTGTCGCGGTGATGAAGTAAAAGAGCGCTGAACATAAAATTGTCTCAAACACTCTTTATGTTTCACTCTCGATGCGAGAGAGACAATTTGCGTGACGCAGGCCAGCCTGTACCTCTCCCGCCGTACGCCAGTTGCTCTCGGAGCCCAGCTAAGGGTGTTGGTTTTTTTCATATTTTTAGCGATTATATTAAAAATATTTTCTCTTTTGACTTCAAATATAGTTGATTAAACTAGTTGCCTATGAATATTTCATTTTTCAGATTTTAAATACCTCATTTTTGTATGTGTTAAGATATAAAAATTGACTTAATATCTACACTTAACTATGAAGAAAGGAGAGGGTAAAGAGGGAAAGAAAGAGAGAGGAGAAAAGAAATACTTAAATATTCAGGAAGTGACTTTTCATCCGTGAATTGAATGTAAATAAAGAAAGGCAGAAAGTCTCTGACATTATTGGGTAGGTTATTTCATAATTGAGCAGCTACTGCTATAAAAGATGAAGCGAATAAAGTAGATCGGTGAATGGGGATTAATTTATTTATTTAATTCACATAAATGGCCCGGGGTTTTATGGTACATAAATAAAATATATTGACTAAGATATAAAATATAGCATTTTGTACATTTAAATACATATTCCTACATATAACTAGTATGATACGATGTACATAAATATTGTAAAACATTTAAATTAATCAATATGCATAGTAAAAAAAAATTAAAATAAATAAGAATAAAATATTGAAAGGGTTCTCTCGTTACTAGAACGAAGAGATAGCTCATGCTGCGATAGAGGTTAGAGGAGCTTTCTTATGGGAGATTATTTAAAATATTGTGAAGAAGTGATAAAATGTAAATGTTTCTTCTATGCCTCATACTAAGCCAGTGTAGTTGCGTGGTAATCTCTTCGCTGTCTAATTTTGAGCAATTTCATGTACAAACATCGCATGAAAGCATTTTAAAATGCAGCGAGTCCACTGTTCGTCAGATGCTGCACTCGGTTCCAATAAAGGTCGATAATAATCATTGAATGATAAAATATAGTTAGTAAACTTGTCTACCGAGTATAGAGTGTATCGGTCGATTTATTACTTGAACGGAACCAACGCATGGCGAGCAATATTTAATTCATATCTTCTGATATTTGTGTTGGTACTATGACGCTTATGATTATTTTATTTATTTATTTTATTAACGCTTTGAGCACCGGTCGATTACAAATAGAATTTACCCTGTGCCCGGCCCATTTTTGTGAAATTTCATGCTTTGTAAAGCGTTTCTTAAAAGTGTCATCATTATGAAAATACTGGGTTAAATCAATTGAAACTTGTGAGATTTATTTGAAATAATTAAATAAGTAATTTTTGTGTGATAGTTTTGCCAACATTGGCCTTTATGGAGAGCCACATTGCGCATTGCAATGTTTGCACATATACAGGGCCTCACTCCTTTTTTTGTGCTTTGCATCCTGGAGCTGTGTAAACACGAGATTATAATAACCATGCATTGTGTCTTGGTTCCGCGTTTCACGTGGTTTACCAGCAGTAAAAAAGTACTAATAAAAGTCACTAGATGTCAATAAAATACACTTTTTTAGACAGCTGGTAAACCACGTGAAAACACGGGACCGGGACGCAACGCGTGGTTTATAATCACGTGTTTACACAGCTCCGGGATACAAAGTGTTAACATAAACGGCAAATCTGTCTTTTACAAAAATTTATAATACTAACATATTTGGCCTAGTATTTTTTTTTAAAACATAAATTTCCTTATACCAAAGATTTATAAAATAAAATTAACCTAAAAATTATACAGCATATTCAGTAGAAAGTTTAAATAATAAAACATTCTACAGTAATACAACAAGAAAATCATTGTTTGTGTAAGTATTGTTTCATACAGCTGGGCAAAGTGAAAAAAAACTATATATATTATGAAATGCATGAATAAACCAATATAATTACCATTCACCATCTTTGAAAAAGTTCAAAAGGTTTGTTCCATAGGAACAATACCCTACACTAAATATATCAAATAAGTGGGAATAACTATTGCCGAGTTCATGAAGTCTGTTTAATACGGCATTACAAGTATACACTGTCCGTGAATTGTTGCTACAAAACGGTGGCACCTGTCTAGTCATTCTTCCAGGCACCCTGAAGTTGATGAGAGAGAGTTCAGGGCAATTCCATATTGAATTTACAATTTTGAATAAATTTAAAAGGTCTCTATTTTTTCTTCTATGTTGTCGGCAAAAACATAAATGCATACAGATTAATGTGAATTTTGGAAGAAATGGGTTAGTTAGTTAATGCAGTGGGGGACACCAATAGAGGTATATCAAATACTACGAATACCGATGAAAATATTTATAAAAAATAGTTAGAATAATTAATTGTATTTTCAAAATCAATATGGATATTGTAGAGAAATGTTTTCATGTATATATGGATGAATATATTTTTTTTCAAATACGTCGCAAGAAAAACGCGACATGTTTGGCCTTGATAGCTGTGACGTCAAGATTTGTGACAAAATCCTAAACACATTTGAATGGTCAGGAACAAATAAACATGAATCGTGATGTATTAGGGGGGTGGTCAATGGAATGAGCGTTTTTGCGGAAATTTAAAATTACAAACAAACCATCACGCCGTTTCCCCGTAGGGGTACGCAGAGATGATAGAACGCTATATCACTCCGTCTTTGCATACATACCTCGCTTCCTCTACATTCATACATCTTCTCATGCACGCACGCTGATTATTCCTACTTTTGACATGTCCATATTCAAGTATTTGACGAACTTGATCGTGCCATGTCTTTTTCGGTCTACGTCGTTTTCTGCATCCATCAACATTCGCATCGTAGACCCTTTTAGCCGTTCTTTTGCTGTCCATTCGCTCTAGATGTCCAAACCAACGCAGCACCCCTTTCTTGATTCTGTCTATAATCCATGTCTCATGCCTTACACAGTTCACGGATCTCGACGTTTGTGCATCTATCATACATAGTTTTACTAAACATTCGCCTGAGGGATCGCATTTCGACAGCATTAAACCTACTTTAATCATCATTTTTCCAATTCCATACTTCGCTCCCATACATAAGAGTTGGCACTAGAACTCTATTGTGAACTGCTAGTTTAGCCTCCTGCGATAAACATTTGTTTGCAAAAGTAGATTTTACACAAGCCAAAGTAAATTTTTAGACAAAATTACAAATTTAAAAATATTTTTTATGGCACTAATAATTAGCAAAAAATTTTTTTTTCGACACAGTATTTCATAGACCTTTTTTTCTCTAAAAATTAAAAAAAAGTTATATTTCCCTGGTGTAGTAGTGTAGATCACCAGTTGTGGATAAGATCATTTATTAGCGATCTGCTTATGAGGAAGTTCAGTTGGTTTTATTTATTAATAGACTATTAAACTAAGCCAATAAAAACAGAAAAAAAAATATTTCGCATTATCGGCGCTACGACTTTTTAAAGTTTTGTCTTTCTAAAGAAACTCCGCAAGTGACGTCTGAGGTTCTTTTCCGCTCATTCTCGATCAATTTGCCCACTGGTCAATTCACGGCAAGCAAACCGGAAATCTTCCATAACTCTCTCATCATTGGTTGATTCACATGAACCAGTGACGTCGTTCAAAGTGGTTCGTTTTCATCAAAATGATTCTTATTATTTGTTTTCGTACATTTTCAGGAAACTTTGCCGGACAATTTAATGCTCCAATTTTTACCGCACCCTGGAAAACATTTATTATTTCCAATTTCCCGTAGAGCTGAAGTTCTTCATTCTTGACGCAGGCTTGGAAGGTATGTCTATAAGAGTGTATACACTACGCGTAGGTGTTTTTAGTCCTGTGCGACAGGCTAAAATGTGGTGTAGGGAGTCGATCGAAATCCTACATCCAGCATCTCACGCTTGGCCTTACTTTGCTCCTCAAAAGGTTGCTTTACAATCTAAGCCATAAAATTCATTTTTTTTATAAGGCAGTAAAAAATACACTCGAAAAAACATTTTTAATTTTTAAATATTTTTATAAAGGCAATCGAATACAAAATAACAGACATATCAAAGCAACAAGGAGAATAATATTTAGGTATTAAAATGACATTTTAGTTGTATTCCAATTTTATTTATTTATGTTTTAATTATTTATTCATTTAATCAAAATTACACTTGTTTCAATATTAATGAACTTATTTATACTTTTTAGGCTATGCCCGTGTCAAGTCATAATAAACAACAATAAAAAATACATGGTCAAATGAATTAGATTAAATTATAATGACATGTGATGCAATAGAATAACAATCCAGAAAAACAAAGTATAATTAATAAAGAATAAAATTCCAAAGAATACAATCTTAAAAAGATAATCAAATATTAAAGTATGATTTACACAAATTTAGATTCATACATAATCAAATATAAAAAAGAATATTATCATTAAAATCAATAGAAAAAGAATATAGAAGTAATAAATAAGATGCCAAATAAAAATGAGAACCAAATTAAATAATACAAAAATACATTATGAAAAAACACAAAAATATCTGGTAAAAATGACAATATTTCCTAATTGCTAATCTCGAATTTAAAAAAAAAAAATTACAATCTCGTCCCTATCAATGTGCAGCAACCAATTGAAAACATTTTTAAAAAATACATTGGCGCTTGTAGAGTTCTATATGGCTGCCGGAAGTTGATTTAAAAAAATCGGAGTAAGTGGTAGGGCCAAGGTAATTATTCCTTCACGCTGATCGCGTCTGTATATTTTGCTGTCCTGATTAGAGCCTAAATTTTTTTTTCACACATACATATGTGTTAAACAATTTATGAACTATATATTTAAATACAATGTTATTTTTAGGGCACAATTAAGAATATGTTTATGTGTGCACTTTTATTTAAAGATTAAAATATTAAGAATTTGGAATCGAAACTAAGACTAACGAATAAGAGAATATTGATAAAAATTTAATACAAGCGCACTGGCGCATTAGACGACCAATTGTGAAACCTTCATTGCTGGTTTGATTCCTGTCAGTTGCAAGGAAAATCAAAGAAAAATGTATATTTCAACTGGTCTGGGTGTTGTAGTGTATTTTGACCTACTGACATATTCTCTCTTTTCTAGCATCTTACAGGCCTCCAAAACAGAGCGTTGTAAAATGTAGCCGGTTGATTCTTTATAAAAATGGTGACAAGAAAAGGAAATTAATATTTTGGAATGATGAAAAATCCATAAAACTTCCTTTATTCTACAATAAATATCGTGAGCATACAGACCAAGTGACAAAATCAATCATGTTCAGGGGAGCCATTTTAGTGTTTTTCCAGAGTTCAATTGCTTCTCAAAGATCAGATTTTTCAAGTAGGTGGTTGGTAATTTCACATTATATGCATGGTACTTTCAACTTTAATGAAAAGTATAAAAATATTTAAAAAACATTATCACTTTTATTTATTTTATTTTTTTTAAAAAACTTAGTCAATTTTACCTGTAAAATTTGTCATGAAATTTGGCAGATAATCATTTTTGTTTCGTTCATTGAGGGGGGTAGTATTTTATTTTCTTTTATTTTATAACTATAAATTATGTTTGTGGGATTTTAAATTTCAAAAATCCATTTTTTTATATTTATGAAGGTTAAATAAACACAGAAATACAAAATAAATGATGAAGAACAAATAATAAAGAAGTGTTACGTAATAATCTAAAGAATAAATTTTATTAATGAACTTTTCATAAAAAATACCGTATCTGTCAAATACAAAACGTATACTAACTTACTAACTACTGACTACTAACTCTAACTAATTCTTCACTAGTGACATCACCTACAAGTCAAATTGACTGACTGTTACTTGGTCAATTCGTTGGATCTTAAATTTAGTAATAAACGAGACTATGTGTGTTGGTCACTTTTACTTGTCAAAAATCTGTGAGCTTCTATCAAATGGTCACATTTTTTACAAATTAAATTCATTTAAAGTGTCGGATCGACTAGGTATTTTTACCAGTCAAGCATTATGCTAATACGATGTCAAAAAGTAAATAATCTCAATTTCATAATTTTTGCAAATGCTCACTTTTACTTTACCACGATATGCAAGTCCGGAAAATAAACGCTGGGGGGAGCTGCAAACCTAAAAACATTATCTTAGAACGGTGCAGTTTGCTTCTGGTTGATTATTCAATTTAAAAGGCGCTTAATACATTTTTTCATCCCACTCAGAAATATACTTAAAGCTCCGAACCTGGGCCCCGATTAATAATGGGAATTCGACAGATTTATCTTCGACTGTCTATAAAAAAAAACCGATATTTGTTGGCGAAAATGAGTATATTTGCATGAAAAATTAAAGTATCTTTGTCGGTAACCTATAATTTAACATGTTTTGATGAAAAATTGCATGCATATTCTGCTTTTCATACAGAAAACTTAATTTTACTTTGAAGAAAAAATTGACGATAAATGTGAACTTCCCATTGCAATCAAGTCCTTTAAACACCTATTCTTTGCATTGGCAAACTCTGTGTTGACTTATGGTCTAATTGGTTGGGGAGCTTGCTTGGTTTTTGTAAACCACCCTTGAACCGGTAACAATTGCACAGAAATCTTTGATCGGAGTACATTTTTGTGGAACCGAAGGGCATGTATGACAAGATGTATGAACGTGGAAGAAGCTAGGAATGTATACCAGGATAGACGTGTGTGGCGGTCTATTCTCTCTGCCTACCGCTACGGGGAAATGACGTGATGGTAGAATGGTAGTAATTTTATAATACAATGATTCTACTTATATAATTTTTGCTTAAAAATTTTATGGATGTATTTTTCCATTTCTTTTGTAAGTTTTGTTCAAAATTATTGATGGTATTCAAATTTTTTGTTTTGTTAATTATTTATTTATTTACACTCTTTATCAAAATACAATTCCATGTTCACTTTGCCCAGCTAACAAGGGTACATACCCCGTTCCAAGCTAGGCAATTACATTTTAATATATTATAATAGTTAACAAATTAATATAGAGCACAGATAAACAAAATATAAACTTATTTGTATACACACTTTGATACATATACATACAGACATACACATATATATACACACATGTATATATATATACACACATATATACACATATACATACACACGTACACACGTCCATGCGTATACACATACATACATTCATAAAAACATAGACAATTTATTTGGGCGAAACTTCATGGTTGTCATCTATAAATATATATTTTTTTAAATTATTCCTTATTTTTTTAATTTTATTTTCGTCATCCAGTAAGAATCTCCAATCCGTAGAATGCATCAACTTTTCTGACTCTCTACAACCAATGTCATGAAAGAGCGAGGTCAACACCTTCCGTAACTTGACAACACTCCCGTCTTTCCACGATTCTGGCAAAAGGTTATGGACATTTTTGCCTACGTAATAGTGTTGTCTCGATGCCAGAACAGTGTTGACCCCTTCACTTAGTATCAGATCCCTATTAGAGTATTTTGTATTATAGTTGTGGTTGGCGCCTGGGTAAGTGTCTCTATTTATGTGTGTAACCACTACCGTTCTCAATATATACTGTTAAATAATATTCAGTACTCTGAATTCTTTGAAAAGCAATTAAGTACATATGTTTATTTTGATTCTCAGTTTCGCGTAAAATTATCATTGATAGTATATATATACATTTTTAGTTAACATGAAAATTTGTTTTTATTAGGCTTTAATCAATTGTATATATTATTATTACATTTACTTTAAATTATACCGACAATTTGAATCACGGTTGTCCAAACAAGATACGATCCCGGGCCAATCCTAAGAACTAAAAATATTGGAGGGCCGCAGACACAAACACTTAAACTTTTGGAAGAAAAATAAAAACACAGGGATTTAATTGATACAATATATATTTTTTTAGTTTTTCATAAATTTATTTTTTGCAATTCTGTCAATATCAACATTAACACAAGTTATTTTTAACACATGACAGGGAAGAACTTTATTTAGAATTGATGAAATTCAAAGTTAAATACGCACTTTTTAAACCAAGATTCGTTAGTTGGGAGAAACAATTTTCAACAAAACACAGTTCAGGAATTTCCCTAATAATAGTGACAGAAAACTTGTTGCCATGAGAATGAATATATTTTATTTATTTATTTGGGATGCAATATTGTACGAAATTAATTTTGCTAAAATTATTCGTATTTGCGGTACATCATAAACGCAATGTCAGGTCATAAGCCCAGTAGATGCCTAGACTTCAATATTCCCTTTCCTAAAATGTTCGCCATCTCTGTTGTAATATGTTAATATTATCAGCTCCCTACGGGGTTGAATCCAGTTCCTGTCTTCAAAAATTTAGGCTAACTGAAAGCATCACCATCACCATTCTCATTACGCACCTGATGATGCATAGGGCACTGCATAGGTACACCAATCGCAACGTATCTTGATCATTTTTATTACATGATCAGTCTTACGCTTCAGGTATCAATCCAGAGGCTATAAAATATTCTGGCGGTAATCACCCTTTTAAATATATATTTCATATTAACCATGTCGGAAATCGAACCTGAGACCTCACGCATGGTAGGCAAACAAATTACACCACAAGTTCGACTCAAAACTCAAAGCAAAGTTGATTTATTTATTTATTTTACATAAATGGCATAAATTGCCTTTAACATTATATTGAACATAAATATGATAAAAAAAAAATATATATATAAAAACATAACAAAAAATTATAAAATTGCATAACTATAACAATAGTAACAATTAGGTAAATACACATAAGCAACCAAAAATATAAACGAAATAAATACATAAATATGAAAAAACAAAAAAGAGAAAAACATTTTAAATACAAAGAAAAGTTTAAGAATAATATTGCGAGAGAAAAAAATAAATCAGACTCGTTTTATAACTATCAAGTCCAGAACCAAATATATCAGCCCTGTCCTCATATTGATTGCCATATCTATGACCCAATGTTACTAATTCATTATTTATTTATTTATTTAAAACTTCAAGTACAAAGAATAAGTACTTTGACGGACTTATTGCCAAAAGCAATATCTTCCAGCCAGCCAAGAAAAGACTATTGTGTATTTGAATAAATAAATAAATAAATAAATAAATAAAAAATAAACAGTATCGTGCCACGCCGTGTGGATAATTAGTTGGTATAATTCAGCCAAAAGATAAACTGCTCTAAAAGTAACTATTTTATAGGGTACCATAATATTTCAATCAAATAAAAGTAAAAAAAACAACAAGATTTGTGTTTAAATGTGCCTTTTGGGATACATCGATAACTAATGATTATTTTTACTGGTCGCGTGTGTACATTTCTTTATAGGGTGTCCCCAATGAAGGATTTACGAAATATCTCCATTAATAAATGTTATTAAATATTTGTATATAACCACTTACCGACTTTTCTATGTCTACCGGTTTCGAGACGTATAAGTCTCGTTACCAAAGTTATTGCACAATAATATAAAACCAACACGCAGACGTCAATATTATATTTAAGTATTCTTAAATTAAAATCAACCTACTTCCACTATTTATTTAAACAATTAGTAAAGAGAAAATATTTTAAAAGGCTATAAAAAATGGATAGTGGTGTTAGGTAGAAGTAAAATGGATTGTCTCATTCGCCTAAACCAATATTCCACAATTCCTTTTTCTTCTCTAACTCATATAGTGTCCATGCGGCTCGACTGTGGAATCATTTCCCATCCACCATCAAAGATGCTACTACATTATCCCTATTTAAATCACGCCTGAAGAAACATCTCCTTTCTCTTCCTTAATCTCTCCTCCTTTCCCTTTTCCTCTATTTTCCTTTTTTTGAGTTATAGTTTCGATTTAAGGTAATTTATAAACAAATACGTTTATTGACAATATTTTGAGTTTGTCCAAATTTTTGTAGACAAGGACTGGATTTAACTCCCTGGGGAGCTGTTTATATTAACATATTACAACAGAGATAAAGAACATTTAAGAGAAGGTAATATAGAAGTCTAGGCATCTACAGGGCTTATGACCTATCAATGGCTGGTTTAAGTGGCCACTTTACACACTGTGTAACATTCACCATTCTGCCTATATTTGAACATCTATATTCCTTCAATTCTTTCATCTGTTGATGTTTGTGAAGTAAAAGAGCTGAAACCTTTATTTATGCGGGTGAGATTCATCTAATTGAATTATGTCACCTGCATACTAGGTAACGCCTGAAAATGTTATTTTTTTATTAACCTCCTTAATTAAATATTACTTTTTAACATGAAACTAAAGCCGGCCTTGTGGTGTAGTGGTCAGCGCGTTTTCCTACCATGCAGAGGTCTCGGGTTCGATTCCCGACATTGTTGGGATGAAATATCCATTTTGAAAAGTGATTTCACAATTGTATATTTTAATGTCCCTGGACTAGACCTGAAGCGTAGACTGATCGTCTTACCTACATGTAACAAAAATGATAAAGATACACTGCGATTGGTGTACAAATGCAGTGCCTTATGCACCGTTAGGTGCAGAAAGGAAATGATGATGATGGATACGTAAAAACATGACAAAATGCCTCTTCTGCCATGTCCCGTGCGCCTGTTATAGACATGAAAAATTCCTTTCATAGTCCATGCATTAAAATCACTTCAAAGTCAATACTTTTATACAATTAATTGAATTTTACGGTAATTCAATAAATATTTGAGAATAATTTCGAAACGCTAGGGTCGCCTGTCTCCATGGAAATTTGTATTGACCCGGCCGGCGACAGCGGACCGAATTAATTCTAACAATAAATAAATAAATTTTTAGTTCAGAGGAATACTTTAAGTTGGACGCACGCCGGTTAAAATTGACTTTTTTTACAAATAAAAGACGGTATATGGAACTGTGTAACTACATAAAATTACATATAAACGGTTTGTGTCATAGGTCTTAATTGCTTATATGTAAAATTCATGGATGTTTATAAACATATATTTAAATATGTTTATTTCAGATTATTGAATTCACTTAAAATTATTAAATACATATACTTTTAAACAAACTTTTAATGTGTTTTTTGGCAATTGAAGATAATATTTATTTTTCATATAGTTTAATGACTTTTATAATTAAATTTTATTAAAAAACTGACAGCTTAATTCTAAACATTAATGATTTAAATTTTATATTTGAAGCAATAGGTTTGTGGGGACCAGAGAGTTGTTGCCACAGAGCCCAATGGTCCTATATAAGTCACTCGCCCTTCTCTGTCTTCACCAGTACTCAAATTCACTCCAAAATATTATTTGTGTAATCTTTGTATTTTCGTGTGTAATAAACCAAAAATTGTAAGTAACATAAATTATTTTATTTATTAATTCCTTGAGGTTAATTCCATTGAATCCATTAAATCATAATATATTTTACATGAACTAACAAATAGCTACTATCAAGTAGAGTTTAATAATAAATCCTCTACAGGTTTGTTGTTATTCATAAAAAATAAAAATAAATGTCTTTGTTTCCTTCCGGAAATCCTTCAGGAAAAAAAATCTTTATTTATTTGTTTCATTGGCAACATACTGATAACATAAAATAAAATATGAAAGAATTCATTAGTTTAGTAAACCTTGAGAAAAAAGCTTACTAAGCTTTAAACCGGTCGGTGGAAAAAAATAAAAAAATAGTGGTTAAAAACAAATTTGTTTAATTTATTTTATTATTTATGATTTAATTCCTAAATATCACAGCCGCTTGGTCAACCTGTTCTAACGGTTGATATTTAATATTTTCCGTCACTGTACTTGTCAAGGTGGCACCCTTTTCTTTATCGCCAGGATCTGCGTAATTATATGAAGATGCCAGGAGATTAGAAGAATACGGGAGTAAGGGTGCCCTGCACACTTCTTGGGCACGCAATAGCTATTACACCCCCAATTACTAATTGCTTTGCCCTGAGGCATCGCGCATTGGTGCCATAAACTCGGAGGTTTGTTGAAATTATGAAATACGTGAATTACCAAAGAGTCGAAGAACATTTTTAAGAAAAATATACGGAAATCCGAACATTAACAGTACTCTTTTTTGTTTAATACGAGTACCAACAATGTTTTGAGTATGTTTAAATTTTTGTAGACAAAGACTGGGTTCCGTCCCCTAGGGAGCTGTTAATATTAACATATTACAACTGAGATGAAGAACTCTTTAGAGAAGGGAATACAGAAGACTAGGCATCCACAGGGCTTATGGCCTGTCATTTACAATTTAAGTGGCCACTTTACACACTGTGTAACATGTTAGACGTACCTGTAGAAATTATAATGGACTCAGTATTGATGTATACATTTTAAACTGAACGTTGCATTTGTACAGAAAATTTCTTCATGGGGTCGATTATTTGGGATAGTTGCTGAATGTGCATCTTGAGTGGTTTATGCTATGTATATGTGCCGCATGTAATGTATATGTTTGTGTATGTTTTATATGTGCGTTCATGTGTGTGCTCGGGTGGCTCGAAGTGTACATTCGGTATTTTTATTTATTACCTCCATGGAAAACGCAAATGTCAACAATTATTCCTTTCTCACTTGAAATGCTTATTTATTTTATTTTTTTGTCACATTTAATGTTTATATCTTTTGCATAATTTATAAAAACTTAATTGGTATTTTATGTTAAAAATTTGTTGTTTTTAATACTTATTATGTATGACTGTATGTTTTCTGAATAAAATAAAATGGAAAAAGATAAATAATTCACCATTCTACATTTATTTTAACATCTATATTCCTTCAATTCTTTCATCTGTTGATGTTTGTGAAGTTAAAAAGCTGAAACCTAATTGAATTATTTCACCTACATACTAGGCAACGCTTGAAAATATTTTAATATAAATAATACTAATGCGTACTCCTATATTTTTTCAGTGTCCCGGCAGACGAAGAATACAATTCTGTATGTTATAATCTCGACACATGCAGGCCAAAGGTATTTGGTTTTAATCATATTTGGTCTATAACCTGCATTACTTGGTTAACCATTTATTTATTTAGATAATACTTTATATACATATACAATATATATACATATATGTATATATATACATATAAGGGCGGGCATATTGCCTTAAGGCAATTTCTTCCTACCTACCCAAACCGTTTAGTTTGAGAAAATTACAAATACATGGACATATTGAATCTTACAATTTTATACAAAAGTTAAAAACAAAGATCAACAAAATAAAAAAATTAACACTATACTACGAATATTAAAAATCAACACTTTACTACGCTAGTAATACTGTCTAGAGAAAATTCGTAAAATATTTTTGATATTTTTGCCGTAAAAAAACAAACCTTCTGACGCTCGCTTTCCTTAGTAGTGTCATATGCACCATTAGTTGCTGATAAAAAAAATAACGCACGAGTCAAATGGCAAGCTGTTTGTTTCACCTGCCCCTTTAAAACTCGCTAAAAGATCTAAATTAAATAATTGTGGAGACCATTCTCCGGCCGCAGGATATGAAATAAGGTTATAATGGATTCGAGTCATTTCTGAAAATATTGCAATAAACATTTATATGCTATAATTTTTTTATGGAAAGAGCATCTTTCGTTCCACTTTATGATTCATATAATTCAAATAATAAATTGTTGAAAATAATATAGCCGTTTGCGCGGGTAGTGTGGGACGCATCCAGCCATATTACCTTACTTTAATCCTTGTCCGCTCCCTAGGCAGAGCACATGGTGTCCACGAAATCTCTCTAAGATTCTCTGTCTGTGGTCAACTCCCGTGTGTCTTTCCATGTCAGGTCCGCGTCCAGTAGGTCGGACGTGAACTGCCGACGAGCTGTCAGCCGTGGAAGTCCAGACCGTGAGAACCTTATACCTGTAAAGGAGGCAAGCGTGGTTAAGGCTCTTAGTGACATAAATATTAAGCGGTTAGAAACAAGCTGTTTTTTTTTTTTTTAATATGTCAATTGACAAAAAATTATAAGTTTCATCAATTTAATTCTGCACCCTAAAAAGATTTTGCGAATGTTATAACACTTTGAGCAGTCACATTATGTAACGAATTTTCTCCCCTGTCAAATTGGTTATCTATGCGAGTAATGGGGTAATTTAGAATTACAGGGTGCAGAAAAATTATTGATTAATTTTACTTTTTTGTCGTACTATGAGAATTTCTAAACAATATTCTTAGATTGTTCAATTTTTTGTCGACAAGGAATGGATTCAACTCCCTAGGGAGCTGTTAATATTAACATATAACAACAAAGATGAAGAACATTTTAGAGAAGGTGATATATAAGTCTAAGCATTTACAGGACTAAGTGTAAAGTGGCTACTTAAACCAGCCAATGACAGGCCATAAGCCCTGTAGATGCCTATACATTTTAATTTTTTTATTATTTTTTTTGTGTAAATAAACAGTATATTCACAAATATTGTCAATTTGTAAGACACTCATGCACACACCAAAAAAAAAATTACAATCAATACAATAATTTAAATCATGTTAAAAATAACACATGTAACAGAAAAGAAATTAAAAAATACGTATGTGATATTAAAATTAAATATATGCTTCTGTATAAATTTCTATGATTTTCGACCTAAATTTATATACATTATCACAAAAAATATCAGCCTTGGTAAATTTATTGTTATATATCACCATCTCTAAAATGTTTTTCATCTCTGTTGTAATATGTTAACTAAATTTACAACAATATTTTATGTTTGAACCCAGTTTTGTAGAAAATGACTGGATTTCAAGTCTTGGCCTTTCAAGGGCTTATAATCTGTTATTGGCTGGTATAAATGACCACTTTTCACACTGTGAAACATTAACCGTTTTGACTATGTTTGAACATTCGTATTTCTTCAATTTAATTTTTGTGAATCCAAAGGGCTGAAACCATAATTTAGACCAGTTGGTTTATTCAACAATATTTTGAGTTTGTCAAAATATTTGTATTCAAAGCGTCAATCTCAATAACTGAATCTAGGTATTGTCTACAAACATATGAAAAAACTCAATTACTGTTAATTAATTAATTTAATATAGAGTAATAATCTATATAATCGTTCATGATTTAAATCAACAAAACAAAATAAACAGGATGAACATAAACCATGCCCAATAATTAATAAATTCCTTCTTGACAACCCCCAATTTGATAAAGTTAATAATAAGTTAAAATTAGTAGGTTGAAAAACAACGAAGTACTGTTTATCGATCAGCATAGAACAAGCTTTGGCCTTAATTCTCCAATGACCCGCCTTTGTCGTATTGTTAACTCAAGACAAGATCTGGACTTTTTTGGTTTAAGTTTACAGCGATTTAAACGAGCACTAAATAAATAATCCACATCTAGTCTTGATGTCGCTTATGTCTGTCAATGCTTCTTTTCTTTTAAAATTTTTTTTGTTAAGTATTCTTTTATTGTAGTATTAAAACCCTTATAATGGTAAAATGGACAATGTCCGTTAATAAATAATTAAATAACCCCCTAATTATAAGTCCCATATGAACTACTGAAGAGTAAGCTACCACCTTACCCTAATGTAACAAAAATGATCCAGACACGCTGCAATTGGTGTAGTTAATGCAGTGCTCTATGCACCATTAGGTGCGGAAAGGGAATGATGAAGATGTATAAAATGACGGACAAAGGCAAATTGTTTAACGCAAATGTATTATATATGCGTTTTATGCATGCAGTGCACAATATAACTCCTAACTCAACCCTCTAAAGGGATGATCACTGATCTCTGATCACTGATCATGATCACCTTCCCTCTGGTTGAAATCCGGAGGGAGGGTTCGAGTCCCTGTCATGCAACATTGGAAGCATTTAACAGGGTTGTATTTTCTTAAATGATTGTTTGGTTTCGCTCTAATCCAAAAGAGATTTTTAAAAACATTTAATATAATATCGAGATTTTTAAAATGAATATTCTGTATATTAAAAATGTTTTTGTGTAATTTTTGCGAAAGCGCCAGCACTAAAAAATTGACCTCATGATTTGATTAAATGAAAATATATATTTATAAACCATTGTTTTTAATCCATCGCATATACATCGAATACATATTATATTTTTACTTTTAAGAATCGCAGGGGAATTCAGACGAACGCAAAAGCATCCTGTGCATATTTTATTACCATATAATTAGCAACTGACAAAGCAATAGTAGTCTATGTCACGCTCATAAGGGCGTTTGAGCGCGAGAGAAACAGAGATTATTATCATAATGCGTATGCCGTGTGATGTCATACCATGAGCTTATTCACAGATACTACACAATGCATTTGTGTAAGTGTTGCGAACGCGGCAGCTTAAAAAAATCCACCAGTACATCCTTTGGAGGTTTAACCTTAAATAGTATATGCTTGTTTCGGATTATGTAAAAAGTTAAATAACGCGAAATATTAAAAACCCAAACATAAAAAGATTAACATTTTGACATACTCAGAATATTATTGATTAAACAAACTGGTATAAAATGAGGTGTAACCGTTGACATGTATTTACGGGCGCTGTCCAGTAGGTGAAATAATTCACCTTAATGAATCTCACCCTCATCAATAAAGGTTTTAACTTTTTTACTTACTTACGTCAGCAGATATTGAGAAAATGTGGATATTTTAAACATAGAGAGAATGGCAAATGTTACACAGTGTATAAAAGGTCACTTAACCAGCCAATGACATGCCATAAGCCATCTAAATGCCTAGACTTCTGATGATTTAAAAAGTATTTTACCTGTCGGTTGCAATTGATTTATTTTTTAATTTATTCTAAAATTAAAAATCTACAAAACCCATTCTGCCAAATTCTACCCTGCTAATCGTATAATAGCATAATAATTGAGTTTCGTATTTATGTAAGGGGTGTTCCACCCTCCCAAGAATAATTGGAACAGGGTGCTCCATAATGGCACCCTCCACGCACCACAATAGGAACACCATCAGCACCTCATTATATGACACTCAGCTACTTACCGCCGGGCAGAGGGTAACCTCACTTCTAGGAGCAGATGGGTCATCGAGTCATTTCGCTTGATTTATGTTACCTTTCGAATGGTTCAGAATAATAAAACAGACATTTAAATAATGTTCTTTTTAAAAAATATATTTTAGTAAATTGAGATTAAATATAGAAAAAGAAATCAAAAGCAATGTCCCAAAACTAAGGGAATACAGTTGTTTGAGGAAATGACAGAAAGCATAAAAATGAAAAAAATGAAAATTAATTTAAAATCAAATGTAAAGAGCAAATTAAAAAAAAAACTTGTTTTTTTGTTGTTGTAAATAGTGTACATACATAAGTTAATTATATAAGTGTACATATTAAACAATTTGAATATTAAAAATTAAGATAGTGAATGTAAAAAAGTAATAAATATTATTTGAATAAGTATAGATTTAAATATTCTGTTGTAAATACATAGTAGACTATGTTTATCATGGAACTAAATAATAATAAAAAAATACGTCTGCCTCGTGGTCAACTGGTCACCGTCTTTGTAAACCGTTCCAGAAGTCTCGTGTTCGATTTCTGACATCTCTGTCGGCATGAAATATTTATTTGAAAATGTGTTTTTACACTAGAATATTTCATAGTCCCTGGGCGGTGATGACAGTTATAAGATATAGAAGCCAAGCTTTCACTATAACGATAGAGTTGAGATAAGAAATAGCATCTATTTTATTTTAATTCGAGTTTTACAAAAGATACGGATTTGTTCATCCGGTGGTCCGGTCCGCACATATGAACTCGTGGAATTAAAAATATTTTTTAACTTAAAAGGAACAATTATTAAGAGTAGATTTATGACAAAATACATAGTTCTACTTTACAAATTAAATTACATTTTTAATTTGTACAAAATATTTCCAATCAGCAAAAGTGCTGGTATTAAGGAATAAAATATTTTATAACACTATTAAAAAACGATAAAATAACATTACATATCACTCGTCATATGTGCTGTAAGAACAGTTTTTTAAGGTGTTTTTTAAATACGTATATGTTTTGTATATCTTTTAAGTCATTAGAAAGTGAATTTTAGAACTTTATTCATGTATACACAAACATTATTAACATTATTAAAAATCGTATATCCCCATGAAAAAAAAAAACATATAAAAAGATATAGGTAGCTAGGTACATAAACAAATGTAAAAACACGAAAACGATTAAATAGAATTTTTGTTTAGGGCGTAAATATAATTTATAAAATTCTTCAGAATCAAATGAATTGAATTTCTTTGAAATGGTATAGCAAATCTTATATAGAAAATTATCTCAATATTCTACTCTCTATAGTCTGTCTACAGGTCCATTGGAAATTTCAACAGTCTATTTAATTTAAGGTTACTATTTTAAATATCATCAACTTTTCTGCTCACTCAAATTTAAAATACACATTTGGTCATAATATTCATAATTACAATACGCGTTATTCAGGGAATCTTCATGTGTCTAAGTTTCACTCAACCAAGTTTGGCAGTAGGTCCTTGGAAAAGATTGGCCATTCCGAATATAATAAACTGCCTGATGAGCTAAGACACGAAAAACTGAATAATAAATCCAGAAGTGTCGCAATTAAAAAATATTTCTTAAATCTTTTTGATAGTGATAATTATTAATGTAGTTTATTTAAGATGGTGTTTTATGTTTCTTATACAATAATGTTTTCTTTTTATTTCGGATGTATTAATTTGTATGATGTTATGTATTGTCAAAAAAATGTTTTTTCTCATGTACGGTCCCAAATGAGTTTCTAATAACTCCTGGGAGTATAATATGTAATTTTTGTATTATATGTTTTATTAATAAAAAAAATTAAACCAGCCAATGACAGGTCATAAGCTCTGTGGATGCCTAGACTTCTATATTCCCTTCGCTTAAAAGTTCTTCATCTCTGTTGTATAATGTTAATATTAACAGCTCCTTAGGGAGTTGAATCCAATCTTTGTCTACAAAAATTTGGACAAACTCAAAATATTGTTGATAAACCCACCTGGGTCAAGAAGGAGTATACATATTAAACAATATTTTTAGGCGTTGCCTGGTATGTAGGTGAAATAATTCAATCATATGAATCTCACCCGCAACAATAAAGTTTTCTGCTCTTTAACTCCACAAACGTCAACAGATGGAAGAATCAAAGGAATGAAGATGTTCAAATATAGGCAAAATCGTGAATGTTACACAGTGCGTAAAGTGGCCACTTAAACCAGCCAATGACAGGTCATAAGCCCCGTGGATGCCTAGTCTTCTGTATTCCCTTCTCTAAAGAGTTCTTAATCTCAGTTGTAATATGTTAATATTAACAGCTCCCTAGGGGACGAAACCCAGTCTTTGTCCACAAAAATTTGGACAAACTCAAAACATTGTTGGTACTAGTATCAAACAAAAAAGAGTCCTTCTCCAAAATGTTCTTCATCTCTGTTGTATTATGTTACTTATCGTTGTAAATAAATTTGATTCACAATAACAATCTCGCTTTATGAATGATGACAAGTTTGGCAGATGTGTTGCTTGCTAAGAAAAATGAAATTCCAATTTGGGTATTTTTGGGAAATTTTTAACTACTGTATTGCCAGAGTATATGATTGACCGAAGGTACACAATTTGCCCCTTTATTTTAATTTGACATTGAGCGTTGAATAAGTTCCACAGTTAAGACAGGAGTGACAGTTCCATCTAGCGGTTAAGATTTTGAAATTAAAAGTAATTGCAGCGCTTGAGTCTATTTATATTTTAATTTGAAATATTAATTTATATCCCTCTTATAACTCTGAAGCACAAAATCACTCATTACAATCCCAGCCGAGAGGGGTTCAGCCAAACACAGGTTCCTATTGTGGTTGAATGTTTATTACTGTTTATCATTATTGTATGTTGACTGTTAAAGCTTTGTTTGTTCAACCGTAAAATGTTTTATTCACATGTTTCAACTTATCAAAGGATTGTGTCCGCACTCCATTCAATATTCGTTCAAACATAATATAAATATTGTCACTGCTATTCAATACGTCATATGGTTACTATTGTTACACAGTCGATTTAGGATTTTTAAATTTATAAATATTTCAGCAATTTAACGTCTTTGAAACATTCTTGTGAAATATAACCAGTTTCGAATCCTGGCAAAGTAGATCTCTAATTATCCAAACTCCAACTATCCGAATCGCTTTCAGAATTTAAGAAAAAAAAATGGAACGTACAGCGATTCGCGAAATAACGACTTGGCTCCCGAAAACGGATGATGACAGATGTCGCGAAAGCGATGAAACCGGTCACTGGATATTCCAATTTTTTTATTTTTTTATTTATGCTTTATTAAGTAAGTTCATAACATCTTAAGAACTAATATAAACTTTTAATAATATTACAATTTTTTTATCAAAATTTCTCAATAGCATATTTTTTCAAATTAATTTTAAATATTCCAAACTTTTCTATTTCCTTTATTTCTTCAGGTAACTCATTGTAAAGCTTCAATCTCGCGTACAATGAGTTTTGAGATTCTGTTGTTTTCCTCATCTTATATTTTTTTTACGCCTTGTTTTATATGTATGACATTGTTGGTTAAATTTTATTATTGTTTTTATTTCATTCATCCCCTTAATTATTTTATGTATAAAAATTGCCACATTATATTTTATTTGTTGCTTTACTGCGAGCAAGCCAATTTCTTTGTGCATTCTTTCTACATTAGAATATATATTTCTTTTGAGTATAATTCTCATTGCCTTATTTTAAAGAATTTGTATATTTTGAATTTCTCTTTCATTACATAAAAAAAAATGAAAGAACAGCAATTTATGTGTGGACATATTATTGTTTTATATATAAGAATACTACTTTTTATATCTATTACATTTCGTAATCTTGCCATAAATGTTTTTTTTTGTTACATATTTTTTGAATAATTTGAGAATAAAAGCATCACTTGTCTTTTATTTCTATGATAAACTAGAAAGACTAACACCAAGAAAGTTCAGATCCTGTCTCGAGTTTACAATGCGCCATCGGGACATTGGTGCATGCAAGTCATAGTTATATGTAACTAAATGATTTAGATACGCCGCGATTGGGGTTCCAATGCAGAACCCTATGCACCACTGGGTGCGAGTAGAGATGATAATTGGTCAGTCGCACGGACACTGGACAGCTTGGCATCTAAGGACATAAGTCTCCTTGGCGGTGGCCACATTCATGGAAAAATTTATCTTTGAAGTGGCTTTCTGTAATTCGGTAGCCTTAGCATATTTGTCATGTAGGAAGGTAATCTGGAAAAGAGAGACGGACACTAGACAAGAAAAACAGATCTCGGGTCTGGTCAAATTGGCCACCCCTGTTCTAGACGACTTCTTCACAGGGAGCAATCGAGTTGGACTTGATTGGTGTTATATTTTTTAATTTGCTAGTTACTTTACAGATAAATCCTGTATGCCTGTAAATATGTATGAATGTTCCAAATTTCATTACTTAAACAGGACACCTTGTCCAAGAATCCAAATACTTGAGAACAAACCATTACGTAAAATAAATAAATAAAAAATAATCTTGAACTTGACATCTAACTGTCCAGCTTTGAGAACACGAGTAAAAAGGAATAAATCTACTTTTGAACGACCAAATGAAATTGGTGGACATTACGACAATGATATAGAGTATTTTTGTAAAAGGAATAGGATTTTTAAGGCATTTACAGAGCTTATAATCTACCACTTTATACACTGAGAAATATTTATTTTTAATTTTTTTATGTTAGAATCTTGAAGTAGGGCACACATAAACATATTATTATGTGTCATCATCATCATCGTCATTCCCTTTCCCTAGTAGTGCATAGGGCATTGAATCGGTACACCAATCGTAGCGTATCTTAATCATTTTTGAGGGTGAGTGCCGGGAACAGAGTGAACGTCGCACTTAAATCGACCTTGGCAAATAAATGTTTGTCACTAGAGGCGAAATTGGCAGTTCACAACGGAGTCCTGGTCCCGTCCCTGATGTATGGGAACGAAGTATGGACTTGGAAAAGTAGGTACGATAAAACTATGTACGATAGATGCACAAATGTTGAGATCCATACATTATGTAAGGCTAAGACAAGCATTATCGAGAAAATCAAGAAAGCAGCTCTGCGCTGGTTTGAACATGTAGAACGAATGGACAGCGAAAGAACGGCTAAGAATATTTACAATGTGAATTTTGATGGATGTAGAAATAGAGGAAGACCGTTAAAGACATGGCATGACCAAATCCAACAAATACTTGAAGATGGACATATCAAAAGTCGGAATAATCGGCGCGCGTGCGGGAAGATGTATGAATGTCATGAACAGAAATTCCATTCATGACTTCAGTCAAAAACTTAGGTATTATCATTCATAAGCATTTAGAGTGGCACGATCAGGTTAACGAAGTTAGTCGTAAACTTTATAGCAGTTTGCACTCACTTAAAAGATTACAGAATTTCTTGCCAATTAATGTTAAGCAAACATTAGTCCAGAGCTTACTTCTCCCACTCCTTGACTACGTGGATGTATGTTATCCAGATGCTAACTCTGAATTGCTTGATAAGTTAGAACGATTGCAGAATATTTGTATTCGTTATATCTTTAATCTTCGCAAATTTGACCACATAACCGAGTATCGCACGCAACTACACTGGCTCAGTATCAGGCATAGAAGAAACATTCACATTCTATCACTTCTTCACAATATTTTAAATAATCCCACTTCGCCTGTTTATCTGAGAGAGCTCATCCAACCTCTTTCACAACACGGACTATCTCTTCGTTCTAGTAACGAGAGAATCCTTTTAATACCCTGTCATCGCTCTAATTTTTTTGCCTCCTCTTTCACAGTAGTAGCCGCTCGATTGTGGAATAATCTACCCACTAATGTTAGAGACGCCCCTTCTTTATTTACATTTAAGTCAATATTGAAATGTCACTATCTAAATATTTAAATTGTTCCTTTATCCTTCTTCTTTCCTTCCCATTCCCTCTCCTCTCTTCATAGTAAAGTGTTATTTTTTTTTTATACATATATTTATTTTTGTTAATCTTTGCCTTTAATTTTTGTATAAAATTGTAAGATTCAATATGTCCATGTATTTATAATTTTCTCAAACTGAACGGTTTGGGTAGGTAGGAAGAAATCGCCTTAAGGCAATATGCCCGCCCTTATATGTATATTTATTGTTTATGTATATAAAGTGTCAATAAATAAATAAATAAATAAATGTAGAAAAAGCGAGATCTGTATGCAAAGACAGAGTGTTGTGGCGTTCTATCCTCTCTTTCTACCCTTACGAGAAAAGCGTGATGGTTTGTTATTTTTGTTGTTGTAAAGTGCTAAATTAAAAAAAAAATCCAAATTCTGGACACAGAGAGCGTTAAGTTTGAATTTGCAAAAAATAATGACACTCTTACCCCACCTGACATTATCAGCAAAAAGACCCTAAAAACATTTTTAATTTTAAATTGATCAGTTGTTGTTTTTTTCATCAGGTGCCTTCAGAGTGCTGGTTGTTTTGTGAGAGATGGGGATGAGATTACACGGAAACTAAATAGTTGGTCGTGCGAGGAACATGGCTCAAAATAAATTCACGACTTGAATCGGTTTTCAATCATTTTGAATGTCTTTAAAAAGCATAAAAATGTGAGAATTGCATGCTGGGGGCCTGTTTTACAATGGCGTTTACTGGGACTTAGACATACGGTGCTACTTGAGAGGATACGCAGTGTCAAAAAATTATGAATAGGTATTCAAGCATTGTTTTTTTAGATCTTAATTTGTTGCAACAGAGAAGAAAAACATTTTGATATCGAAGTCTGGGTATTTACAGGGCTAATGACCTCTCATTGGCTGGTTTAAATGGTTACTTTACTCACGGTGTAACATTCACTATTCTGTCTATGTTAATAGGTATGAAAACTGAAAAAAAAATTTTAGGCGTTGCCTAGTAGGTGAATCGGTTCAATTGGATGAACCTCACTCACATGATAAAGGTTTCAGCTCTTTTACTTCACTTACTACTTAACTTCTTAGACATATGGAAGATTTGAGGAAATGTGGATGTTTAAACAAAGGCAGAATGGTGAATATTTCAGTGTGTAAAGTGGCCACTGTAACTAGCCAATGACAGGTCAAAAGTCACGTGCAAATGCATCACTGCACATATAAATAGTGTAGGGAGCGATTTTTTTTGAAAAATACAAGTAAATCAAAACACGTAGTACTTTATATAATTGGTACACATATTATTTACATTTATATGTATTTCATAGCTTTGTATTTTTTTTATTATACATTAAACTATATTATTTATGTTTTCATAACATGTATTCTGAGCACATATTAATTTATTTATATTTGTAAAACACTATTTTTAATTTCTTACATTTGATAAGCTAGACATTTTTAATTTAGTAGTTTTAGTTTTTCTTTTTTATGTTATTGTTTTTTTAGTATAAGACTTCTTATGCTCTAAAGATAAAAATTCTCCATCTTAGAACAGGCTAAGCCATGTTAGATGGAGACTATCATAAACAGAGAATACTCCATTTTCATTTACGTTAATTAGTTTTATATAGATTCCCTGTTATTAAGTATGTGTAAATATAAAAAATAAAATGATTAAAAAAATACACTTCCATATTTCCTTCTCAATTTTCTGTAACAACAAACTTAGATCCAATTTTTATAATGTCTCATATATTTCATTACTTATTCTGTATTTGTAAATGTGTAATGTGTAAACCACTGGCGGCTCCTGACCGAAAATATGGGCAGTGCATTTTTTTACATTTTGTGAACGTTAAGTTCAATAATATTATAACAATATGACAGGTCTGACGTGATAAACGGGCAATTGTATGACAACCCGCGCATCGAAACAAGGAACGCAAAATTTGCCTAACATTATACGCACGTTATAGGATACTAAATCAACTAAATTCGTAATAATATCATGTCATTACGCATGTTCAAAGTGACATTGCAAACGAACTCCAAACTTCAAATCTGCGCATGCGTTGGCAATGCCCGGAGTATGTATATGACCTTCTCCATCCCACGATTCACCGGAATAAAGCGTTGTCTATCTCGCTCAAATGACGATCTTAGGAGAAATTACATATTTCATGCAAATTCAGGGTAAAGAATTGTCCAAAACAGAACATGCACAGGAGACGTAGACAAAATGAGAAAATCGTCCGCTAGAGTCGATCTCGCTAGATCTTTTGGCGCTAGTATTGAATATTATGATGTTTGCGAGTATAATATTGCAACGAATCCCTGTTTCTTTGTACCTATAACATATTTTTACTATCAATAAAATTACTAATTTATTTCCACATATTTTAACTTGGCAGTGCACTGCACTTATGCACATACTAAGGAACCGCCTCTGGCTGAAACCACTGATAAGACAAGATGTAAGTGCATTAAAAGAATATAAGAGAAAAATTATAAACAAACAAATAGATAAAAACTGGCCAAAAGTACGCGGTGGCTAAAAAGTGGCGATCGGTGTTGGAGGTTGGCGATCGGTGTTGGAGGTCCAGAATTGTATCCGTAAAGCGCTTGTTTTGATCCAGGGAAAAAACATGTTGTAATTCCGGTCTGGGTGTTTGGATTGCGATTGTCATTTTTAACCCTTTCTCTGTAAGAATTAGGCGGTCGAATGATATGAAAGAATTGCGATTTATGCGCTTAAAGATACCTATTTGATTTTTTATCTTAAAGAACTGTTTGGTACTGAATTACGAACCACCCCCCCCACCCTTCGCTGTCACAACATCACCCCATTTATTTGCCTCTGTAAAACTTCATATTTAATTTTTACACAATGTTTCAATATAGGAGTTGTCATGTTCATAATACTAGACACTCCAATAAGGATCTGATTCTACAGAGAGGAGTTAATACTTTTTTGGCTCAAAGGCAGCAATATTATATAGGCCCGAGGGTATATAACCTTATCCCAGATTCGTGGAAATGTGGTAGGATTGTCAGGCTTAGGAAGGTGTTGACTGCATTTTTAATCCATATTGGCCGGAGGGAGTCAGAGAAATTGTTGTCCGATGTAGAAGGACGTAAGCTGGTTTCTTGTTTTACTAGTAATGATTTAGGACTTAGGATATAGAGATTTTGGTATTATTTATGTTTTCTCTGCATATTCAATGTTTACTTTTAAGACTGAAAAAGCACACATTATGATAAAACTGTAATTACTTTTTAATATTATTATGAAATACATCATTTACTGCCTTAGAACGGGGAAGCTACCCCTAGTTAGGGAGTTTAGATGAACCAACAGCAAAAATAAAAAATATGTATGTTTACTTTTACTACTTAATTAATTTGTTGTTTAAATAATTACTTGTAAATTGCTGTAATGAATATGAAAAAAATAATAAATAAAATGCTTCTTGTATGCAAATAAAATTAGTTTGGAAGGATTTTCAAATTTGGAATATGCAATTTGCCTTAGCATCCAATTTTAGAAGCCCATAGCTCATAACAGGTTTCATCCCTCGGTGTATATGTGCATCGTATCTACCAGAAATTACCCGGAAAGATGTAGCTAATGTGTTTTCGGTTACCGGGCAGAGCCTTCGGACATCGGTAGTCGCTTCCATCTTGCGAACAATAATGTAATATGTAAAAACAGTGCTTTATTTATTTGGTTCTCTCTCTATTGTTAACTTGTTATTATGAATACTTCACTAACTTACTACTTTGATAAAATATGTTTTTTTGATGTTCACATCAAGAATATTGAATCAGTTCAACATCGATTTTTGAGAAATATAGGCTGGAGGTTGGGCTTATCCAGAGACCTATATACGTATAATGAGTTAGAAACTACCTTGAATATATCTTCTCTTCAAGACCGTCGAAATAAATCCGACCTTATAGTCCTATTCAAAATTCTCAACTCACTCTTTGATGCGCCTGAACTACTGAGCTCAATAAAATTAAATATCCCATCTAGAAACCTCAGACAAAACTTACTCTTTCATACCGATAACCATAGAACTAACTATGGTCTTCATTCCCTTATGCCTAGAATTCTTAGGTCTGCCAACTAACGTACCAGTCTTAATTTCTTTGATAACAAGTTGTCTTCTTTCAAACAATCACTGAATCAAATTCAATTATGAACACCTCTCTCCCGCTGCCACTCCCACAAAGTCTACTATAAACCATTGAGTCTTTCTAATTTATTTATAAAAATTTTCCATGTATAAATATGTTCATAAAAATACCCACTCAGCGTATATATAATTTTTTGCTACCAATTTTTGACCAACTCTTCTTTTGACCTGTTTGCTTTTTGGCTGGCTGGAAGATATTGCTTTTAAGAATAAGTCCGCCAAAGTTCTTATTATTTGTATTAACAAATAAATGCAGGATTGAGAACACTCAGACATCGGGAAATATTTAAACTGCCTTTATTTTCAAATAATGCTACATACCACACACCTATGGCCCGCATGTGTCGGGAATATAATATATACTGCCGAAACAATAAAATTGCCATTTTTCATGATACTCTCTCAGCTTTTGCGAATAATATCTTAGGAATAAATCTTATTCAATAAGTACACACATATAACTTATTTTTTATTGCATTGTATCCTGTATAAACAAAAATATTAAAAAATATTGCAACTTAACGTATAAATCTATTTTGTGTAATTCTATAATTGAAGATATGTATGCATGTTAAATTATTTCGACGAATGCTTTAAATTGTATGTTTTCTAGTATGTATCTTTGTTGAATTACCTAATAAAATTAAATAAAATTATAAAAAATTGAAGTTTTAAATAAATAAATACAAACCAAATACATGTGATTCCTTGAGATTCTTTGCGCTCTTTTAAGGGACCATACCTTATTATTTGTATTGGTGGTTTATGGGGTTAGGAGTTTTTGTGCTTTATAAGGCAATGGTGGTATGCCCTTGGTCTGAAGTGTTGGAGAAACGGTACCTACACATAATATGACTTGAGCGTTCACATACATTTACGTATATGGGGAATTTCTTTTATTATGGCAGTCAAATGAACGTGGTGGATTGTGAGGCTATATTGAACAACTTACAGGGAAATCTGAAGCCAAATAATTATATAATTAATGCATTCTTCTTTAGTCGTATACATTTTTCGGTTCCCTACACCTTCGGTTGTATATTCGCGTACTGTAAGAATATTTGGTAATGGTGTAAATACAATAAATAAATTATATCGCTCAGTTCATTAGTTTTCGTTTCGTTTTCGTTTTTGTGGTGTATTTTTTCATAACCTCCTTCCATATACTCCCTCTTTTCCACCTGCTGACAAGCCTCAATCTAAAAAAAGAAATATTATAAAAATTTAATAAAAAGTACATAAAAGGGAGAAGACGTGGAATAGTTCCAACTCTACCTTTCTCCTCTCTCTCTCTGCTTCCATGAACATTTATATTTATTACTAAAAATTCACAACCAACAATAATTTATGAGATATAGATAGGTAGTAGATATATGTAAAAAAAAAAAAGTTAAAAATTAAAAGTTAAGATAAGTAAATCAGGTTGTGGTCCTGTGGCCAGTGTCGCGGACTCACGAACCGAAGGTCCGTGGTTCAAATCCTACTCTACCCCACCTTGATTTCCATTTTCTCATAGTGAGTTATTTACTACTCCATATTATGTATCTTTTTTGGGTGATACCGTGTATGTTGGATTTGATCCGACGTTTCGGCTACCATTGCAGGAGCCATCTTCAGGAAAAACTGTGTGTTTTATAGAGAAATGTATGTGACCATTACACCACGAGGCCAATAAAAATAAATAAAAACATATTACAACAGAGCTGAAGAACATTTTTGAGAAGGTAATATGGAAGTCTAGGCATCTACAGGGCTTATGACCGGTCATTAGGTAGTTTAAGTGGCTACTTTACACACTGTGTATTCACCATTCTGCCCGTATTTGAACATCTTATCCCTTAAACTCTTTCAAATGTTGATGTTAGTGAAACTTTTTAACAATGTTTGAGTATTCCCAAATGCTTGCAGACTGGCTGGATTTCCTCCCTGGGGAGTTATTTATATCTAAATTTATTGCAACAGAGAGGGAAAACATTATTGAGAAGGTGTAAGGAATAAACAATGACATGTCATAAGCCCTGTAAATGCCTTTAGACTTCAATATTCCCTTCTCAATAATGTTTTCCCTGTCTGTTGCACTAAATTTAAATTATATATTTTACCTAGACTTCTATATTAGAATGTTCTTCATCTCTATCGTAATATGTTTATATTAACAGTTATCCAAAAAGTTGAATCTAGTCCTTGTCTACAAAAATTTGGACAAACTGAAAATATTGTTGAAAAATAAATAATAAATACACATCGAAGCATACGTGTTTTCTTCTGTCATCTCCAACTAGTGTAGGTGATTTATTTATTAAAAACATTGTATTAATAGGCACTGCGTTGCAATAGGTACAGAAGTACAGCACTGTTGCTATTTTTTTTAGCTTTAATACAAAACATATTAACGGCACGTGTTGGTTTATATCTAAAAAAACTCACGCGAACGCACTGTTTGGCAAAACGTTTATATAATATGTCAGTATAGTCTGTTCCCACAGTATTTACTGGTATCACAAAGTCAAGATCAGATCTGGAGTGGGAACTGTCAGCGAAGTGTCAAACTGACAACAGAGCTTCTGTCAAAACTGTCAAAATCGTCTAAAAACTCCTGCCTTTCGACGGGGCGCTGTTTTGTTAATATTGTGTAATCTGTGACATCTAATTATTAAATTGCGGAGTTATCTAACCGTGATGATGTTATATTGAGGGTGAGTTCCCGGATTCAATTTGACGGATAATAGCGAAGATTTTTGGTCACGTGGCCTGGAGTGAGTATTTGTATCAGGGGCGGGCTGTACGTAAAGGAGAAAACATGGCACTTTAATTAATGTTTAAAAGGGAATGAGAGAAATACTCGAAGAAAACATATTTTATAAACATAAACGGCAGATCTGCCTTTTACAAATATTTATAATACTAACATATTTGGCTTAATATATATATATATATATATATATATATACATATATATTTTAAGCATAAATTTCCTTATCGCCAAGATTTATAAAAAAAAAATTAACCTAAAAATTATACAGCATATTCAGTAGAAAGTTTAAATAATAAAACATTCTACTAAAAAATATTATTATTATATTAAAATTATATAAAAAAATAATTGATAAATTACAACAGAGACGCAGAACGTTTTAGAGATGAATAGATTTACAGGGCTTTACAGACAGACAGAGTGATGTGGCGTTCTATCCTCCCTGCCTAGCCCTACGGGGAAACGGCATGATGGTTTGTTTGTTAGTTTGTTTGTTTGTTTGTTTGTTTGTTTGTTTGTTTGTTTGTTTGTTTGTTTGTTTGTTTGTTTGTTTGTTTGTTTGTTTGTTTGTTTGTTTGTTTGTTTGTTTGTTTGTTTGTTTGTTTGTTTGTTTGTTTGTTTGTTTGTTTGTTTGTTTGTTTGTTTGTTTGTTTGTTTGTTTGTTTGTTTGTTTGTTTGTTTGTTTGTTTGTTTGTTTGTTTGTTTGTTTGTTTGTTTGTTTGTTTGTTTGTTTGTTTGTTTGTTTGTTTGTTTGTTTGTTTGTTTGTTTGTTTGTTTGTTTGTTTGTTTGTTTGTTTGTTTGTTTGTTTGTTTGTTTGTTTGTTTGTTTGTTTGTTTGTTTGTTTGTTTGTTTGTTTGTTTGTTTGTTTGTTTGTTTGTTTGTTTGTTTGTTTGTTTGTTTGTTTGTTTGTTTGTTTGTTTGTTTGTTTGTTTGTTTGTTTGTTTGTTTGTTTGTTTGTTTGTTTGTTTGTTTGTTTGTTTGTTTGTTTGTTTGTTTGTTTGTTTGTTTGTTTGTTTATTTGGTTGTTTGTTTGTTTGTTTGTTTGTTTGTTTGTTTGTTTGTTTGTTTGTTTGTTTATTTGGTTGTTTGTTCGTTCGTTCGTTCGTTCGTTCGTTCGTTCGTTCGTTCGTTCGTTCGTTCGTTCGTTCGTTCGTTCGTTCGTTCGTTTGTTTGTTTGTTTGTTTGTTTGTTTGTTTGTTTGTTTGTTGTTTGTGTAAGGCTCTTGGTTACAATTGAAAAGTAAGGATTACCGATGTTTATCAGTTGTTTGGACTACGAAATGACACTGAGTTTACCTACACTCGACTGTGACATGGTACAAAGTACACTTATATAAAACATCATTTTCTACACATCACATATGTAGCTTAACCTCGGCCACAATTACAATGGGAAAGCTAAGGACGTCATACCTTCACCATGAAGGTATAGTTGAAGATAAATTCTCCTAAGCGATTACAAAGATACGCGATCGACTACACTAAACATATGACCACACCTCTTTTTCTACGGAATCTAAGACGTATATACTCTAAGAATGGCGGCCATATTTCCAATTTTCCCATATTATTTGTATGCATGCGCATAATCTGAATGGAAAATAGGATCAAGATTTTAACAAATTTCTGTATTCTTTCTGTACCCCCCCACCTTCAAGTTTTGGCCAGGTACATCGATATGTAACAATGGGAAAAGAACGCCACGGCACACATATCTACGCACCATAGTGTCATACTTTTATTATGACTTCATAGTCGAAGATAAATTCTCCTGAGCGATTACGAAAATACGCTACCGACCCCCACCTTCAAGTTTTGGGTAGGTACAACGATCTGTAACAATGAAAAACGTACGCTACGGCACACATATCTACGCACTGTAGTGACATACCTTCATTTTGACGTCATAGTTGAAGACAGATTTTCCCGAGCGATCACGAAGATACACAACCCTTCCCCCCCTTCAAGTTTTCAGGTGAGTACATCGATATGTACCGACGCGTCTAGTACCTTATGGTCCAATATAAATACTTTTTAGTTTTTGCTTTAATTTAATTTTTTTTAAATAAATTCGAGAGAGAAATTATAAAATTTCTAAGTCGAATTAAATTCTGATATAACTGTCAGTTTTCAAAACAAACAGCTAGATGCACATACAATGTGGCTAGATTCTGCCCTATAAATATAAAAGACCATCTCCCCGTAAAAAAATTGCTACTAAAAAAAAATACATCTCGAAACTGGTAGACATAGAAAAGTCGGTATGTGGTTATTTACAAATATTTTATAACATTTAGTTAAATGTTTGACCACAAAGTTAATTCTTTTAATATTAATAGTATAAAAAATCTTTTAAACAATTTTTAAAAAAATGTTTTATTTAAATAGACCTTTAATTGAGCATTAGTTTTTATTGTTGCAATACATGTACATAAATACATTTTAAAAACATATTACCGCACGCCAATGTCACACGCAAGCGTGTGTCGTGCGAATCGCGTGGGGGAAAGTGTGATAATAATATTAAGGGATGTTATGTAAGAGATATGATACACAAGGGATGGGGGTGGACTTAGTCAAGTTGTAATCTGGATGTTACACCCGGATTACACCCCTTAGATGTAACTTTACTAAAAGCAGTATTTATAATAACGAATCAGTAAAATACTAAATTTAGCATATTACAATAGAGATGGAAAACATTTTAGAGAAAGGAGTATATTCTATATCTCTGGTAGTAAATTTTTGTTGCAATACATTTCAATCATTATTACTATTTCTTCTTCTTTTTTTTCTTTTCCACATCCGCTCCTAAGTGGAGCATGTGGACATCACCAGATGCCTCCAGGAGACCCTATCGCCAGCCAGCATTTTAACCCCTTCTTAGTTCCGCCGAATAAAGTCGAAAGATCGTCATCGATGGCCTTTCAGGACGGCGTGAGCCCGCAGGTTTAAAGAAGGGGCAACTTGGATTTAGGTTCTTCTGAGGCATTTTAAGCCGGGACTTCTTATAGGAAGCTGCTGCGTCCGTTCTCGGACCTCAATGTTGCTTATAAAATCGAACCACCTTGTACTTAATATTCTTTTCAAGCACCAACTCTCAAAACTCAGAAGTTTGGTGTTTTAAGCTTTGGTAAGGTGCCAAGATATGCACCCATATAGGAATACAGGCATTATACAAGAGTTGAATCATCGGCATTTCGTTTTGACCAAGTATAGACTAGAGTTCCAGACAATTACTCTTTAGCGAGTCCACTTACTGTGTGCTACTTAAACCTGCCAACGGCAGGTCATCAGCCCTGTAAATGTCTAGACTTCTAAATTCCCTGCTCTGCGTTCCCTATCTTTAAAAATATTTTTTGATCTTAATAACTCCTTAAGGAGTGAAATCCATCCTGTCTACAATCATTAGGACATACTCAAAATATTCTTGACATGTATGAATTATTTTAATTTGTTTCGATTTCATTATTTGGTTAAAAATAAAAATTAACATAGTTTTTTTTTCGAATGCGTGGTATTTTTTTTTTTACAGGAAAAATAAATATTAGCGTTCTTTTATTTACCGCGATATTCCAATTTTTAACGAGTTGTAAATAATACACTATTCATCATTATTCCTTTTCCACACCTAATGGTGCATAGGGCACTGAATTTGTACACCAACCGCAGCGTATCTTGATATTTTTTTGTTACACGAAGGTAAGATGATCAGTCTTACGCTTCAGGTACCAGTTCACGGACTATGAAATAGTCTAGTGTCAAAGCACCCTTTTAAATAAATACTTTACTCCAACCATGTCGGGAATCGAACCCGAGACCTCTTGCATGGCAGGTTAACGCACTGACCATTACATTCAATTTGATTTAAAATGTTTATTTTCTATTGATAATTCGCTTTATTTATTAACGGACTTTGTTCATTAAAAAAATAGCGAACACAATTTTTCATAATACATGCAGGCACAATCGAAAAAAATAAAGAAAATTAAAGCTAGGACTAAAAATTTAATAATAATGTCTACGTCAAGACAACTTTGAAACTTAAATGATATAAATAACAAATTTCATTAGTTGGTTGGAAGAAATTGCCATTGGGAAATAAGCACGCTAATGTACAATTATTATTTTTTTAGGAAATGTTTAATAAATAAGAAAAGAAACAAACAAAAAAAAAGTTTTTTCTTTCCTCATTTTTATTAACAAACATCAGTATTGAAATATTTTGTATTTATTGGATTTTTCCAGTAGCCTTTAGTTATTTATTTTAAATGTATACCCACATACGTGCCGTGCTTTTGTGTATATTTTTTTCTTTTGTGAAAGTGTATTTGTAAATTTTATTTTAAAAATAAAAAAAGACTTTTTGAATTAAACTATTATCTCTCAACAAGTTATTTCGATATATCTGTCTAACTTACGAAATGGGAGATTAACATATTTATGTACAATATATTTACATTTTATTTTTTACACGAAATATTTACAAGTTAATTTACAAAGACAACGTTTACTAACAGTGTTCTTAATAGATGTCCTGTTTTCAGATTTCCCCTCTCCACTCGGTCCTACTAACAGGACACAGGACTACTGGTTTGTTCAACCCCCCTGAACACTAAACACCCCTAAGCCAAACACCCTACCGGCTCAAGAACACTCTCTCTGGGGTTAAACGCTTTGTTTGAACCTAACTAACCCTCTCCACAATCGACTGTGTAAACCGGGGACCTAGGAATTAGAAGCAGTGATCCTAAAGTGGCATAGTGTTTTATAATATTAAATCGTGTTAATTATAAAATAATTTAAATATCTTTCTCTCTGGTTTCAATCCTTCAAGATGGATTGGTTTGCAGCAAAGCTCTGCATCTCCTCCGCCAATATAATATGTCCTGTGCGACCCTCTTTAAGTCTTCATATAACTTGTAGCACATATCTTCACTCGTCACATAAATCCTTGAGGTATCCTGGTGAGGGTGCGCCTTTAGATTGTCCTCTTAGACATACCCTCTATTACTTAATGTTAGAGGCAGCAAACAATCGTATCCCACAAATATTCAAATTTCGTTTTTTTTACAGTAACGTGTAGACAATTAGAATAACTTTATATCCCTTTATTTAAAATTTCAATATCTTAAAAATCTTTTTTTCCCCGAAAGCTTTGTCTTCAAAGGTGTCAAAAATTACAATAATCCCTAATAAATTAAAAACTATTAGATAAAATATATCATTCAATAAATTCAAAGTAATTCTAAAGAATTTTTTTGAATGAGTGTAAAAACTGTATTCAATATTGATTAGTATGAATGTATTATTATTTTCTGTTTTTATTTATATATCCGATAAGTTTTTTATTCTCATGTACAAGTATATTCTAAATTATAAAAATTCTAATAAATCATCGCATCATCGTTCCCTTTCCGCACCCAATGGTGCAAAGGGCACTGCATTGGTACAGCAATCGCAGCGTATCTTGATCATTTTTGTTACATGAAGGTAAGATGATCAGTCTTACGCTTTAGGTACGAGTCCAGGGACTTTGAAATATTCTAATGTGAAAACACCCTTTTAAATAAATATTTCACATCAACCATGTCGGTAATCGAACCCGAGACCTCTTGCATGGCAGGCTAACGCGCTGACCATTACGCCACGAGGCCGCACGAGATTTTAATTAATAAACAACTTTAACTCTCCTTACTCTCACTCTCCAAGAACAAGAGTTAGTCTCTTTTTTTGGAGAGTTACAGTTATAATAATTACTAGATGTATAAACGTAGATTTTTATTGAATAAAAAAACATGTACCATTTATGAAATGTATTTAAATTTTTTTTTTTTTAAAAACACTTCGGTCTGTGAAGTGAAAGGTGCCCACCCCCGCGACATGGACGCGCTAAATGAGAATTACTCCAGTGACAACTGAAAAGGTGACTCAGTCCTCCAGGAGCTGGGTTAATGGTGTCGTTTAGGTATGACTCAAATTAAGCATGTCAGATCCTTACAGGTACCAGTACTTAATCAAATTAATACAGTATCTCATAGTTTCAACTGTCTTCGTAGTAGTATTGTCATATGTAACTGTGAAAAAATTGGTGTAGTTAACGAATATGTGTATTTAGGCATTACTATTGATATTTTTTTTAAATGGGATAAACATATTACCAAAATATGTAAAAGATTGAGGACATATTTTTATTTATTATTTATTATCATATTATACTACATATACAAAATTATAATTTACGAAAAGTTGCTTTGACTGCCTAACTAAGATTATTTATCCCGTTCTAAAACAGTAAAAAAAAACAGTAATCAATATATAGAAACAGTTATAAAGATAGAGGAAAAAGTAAAAAATAAAGTAAAAAATGGATTTAAAACGTGGTAAAAAATGTAGTAAAAACATGTTAAAAATTTAGTAAAAACATAGTAAAAATGTATTTAAAAAAACGAAGCAAAAACATAGTAAAAATAAAGTAATAAATGTAGTAAAAACATGGTAAAAAACATTAAAAATAGGTAAATGTGTGTATAAAAATATTTTAAAACTCAGTAAAATGCGAAATAAAAACAGAATTCATAGTAAGAAACATATTTTAAGTCATAGTATAAAAATGAATGTTTGTGTATGGCAAAAAGCATATTTTAAAAAAAAAATAGCAAAATACCGAGTAGGAAGAAAAAAAATAAAAAAAATAAAGATAAAGATAAAGATAACAATACATAGTAAAAACAAATTATAAAGTCATGAGGATCTATAAAAATTAAATCAGTAAAAAACTAACAACATATATTAACAATTTAAATAAAAACATGTGTTGGCCATCTAACAGGCACCATCAACCCCTCAGACTCTCTGCGACCAATTTTTCCAAGGTTATAGGCAGCATGTTTAGAATAAAATATTTCGTACCAATAAAAACATTGAGACTTATTTTTAAATCATTAGCGAAATCAATTATTAGGAACGGTATTACCAATTGGGGCCTTTCTTGTACAACCAACATAAAAAAATTCAATCTTTACAAAACTCGGCTCTTAAATTAATTAACAGATCAGCTAGAATTTATAAGGAAAAGGTACCTGAACTTTTTGAAAAGCACGGGTGCTTATCCGTAAATGCTATTCTATGGCTCAAATTTGTTACTAGATATCAATTTGATAGTAACTACCACAATACAAGGCTAGCACAACGTGAAAGCTTGTCAGTACCGAGGTTTGTAAACAAGTATGGCCAAAAAACACTTCATCATACAATTTCTAAAATTTTCAATTAGTTTCCTAAGCAGATCTTAAAAAAAATGTTTACAATACTTTTAACAAAAAAATAATTAAATGGCTAATAAGTAACGAGGCTTTATATTGATTATTATTTCATGTAAACAGTCATCTATCTAAATTTTTGTGAATACATTTTGTGTAAAATAAGTATGCTTTTAGTTTAAAATAATTTATATATTACTTTTTAAATTCATATAATTTTTTTAACGTTTCTCTAAAGAAAAAATAAGAAACCTGCTGACAAGCCGGTTTCGCGGTTTAGTGGGTTTCATTATTTTTCTTATATATTTTATGTTCATATTTGCCTTCTTAAATAAAAATAAATACAAAAAAATATATTTGCCCGTAAATTATCGCCCGAGACAGAGGGCATATAAAAAAATTAACAGATTAAGCTTCCTCAATATTATTAAAGTTGAGAATCCTCGGGGCGAATATTGTCCTTGGTCCATCGCAGGAGTCTGGACAAAGGAGATAAGGACTCGTCTCCGGGGACTTCCGCTGGGTGGGATGCTGGGTGTCGGGTAGAGGTCGAGCTGGGCCCGGGGACAGGACACACCACTGGGGGGCAGAGGGTTGGGGAAGACATGAGGTTTAAGGAGAAGGGTATACGGTCAATATACTTATATGACGAAGTAATAATCATAGTGACGATTTCTTGTGGGTGTTGATGGTATGCCTCTTTCGTTGTTAAACGATTATGTTCTGAACTATGAACAATATTTTTATTTAATTTGTTTTTGTTTTTATTTTCATGTTTTTTTAAAAAAAAAATTTCTTCTTTTACATAAGCATTTTTTGGAGGGATTTCTCTCTTTAAATATTTTAGTAACACAATATGATGTACAAATAAAAAAATCTTTAAATATGTAAACCAAAAAAAATATATATAAGTAAATTAAGTCTTGTTTGATACATTTTTTTTTATAAAATAAACAAACATGTTTTTAACACTGTTTTAAACTGTTTGGTTTTCATTTTTTATCCTTTTTTTAACACTTTTTTTACACGCCAAACATAGACTTAAAAAATATATTTTATTTTTTTACTTTTTACATATTTTTTTATACTTAAGTTATCATAATGTAATTCATCAACTACTTATACAACCGTGGAAAATGCATTTTTATTTTTTTTACAATTTAAGTTAATATTACTTTAATTTTTTATATGATGCATTGTTTTTAAAAACTGCTGTTTTTTCCAAATAAGAAGGCGAAAACAAATAACAATAAAAATAACATTTATTGTACAATGTATCCCGCACTCTATTGACCGACCATTGTCATATGAAAATATAAAAAAAATGTATCTACAAAAAACTTTAAAGAGGGTGTCTATCTCTTATAAAAACCAGTAAATTATTTATTATTTTATGTTTTTTCTTTATATGTCTCATGTTTTTATTTTTATTTCTCATGTACTAATCTTTAAAATAATATAAACCTCTTATAAATAAACAACTAAAACAGTGTAAGTCACTCTCCAAGCACAAGAGTTAGTCTCTTTTTGGTAGAATTACGGTGATAACATTTACTAGATGTGTAAAATTAGATATGTTTAGAATTTTACAAACACATGTACCCTTTACGAAATTTATTAATAATAAAAATAAATAAAATTTAACTAGGGTAAGAACGCTCTATTTTTCTGAATTTACAGATTAAAGTAAATTGTGGTAATAAATACATAAATTATAAATCCCTTGCCAACAATATGTTCATATACTACTGATTTTTTCCACTACCGCTGTTAGAAATCTTGTCAGATGTCTTGGTACAACTAATCCAAAAAAAATAATTTATTTTGGCTTGTTTGCTTTGACAAAAAAAAGTCGTGTTCTGAAATCAGTCGGGATTCAAAGTTCATTAAAGTGATTTTAAATAAAAATTAATATACAGTTCAAAGAAGTTTTTTTTTTACAGTATCAATATTTGAGTATTCAACGCGTCAGTTAAAAGATAATCTACAGTTAATTGGTCTGGTAAGCCATTAGTAAGCTTCAGAAACAAATGAGAAAGTTTAGCGCTACGGGAAATTGGATATAAAAATATGTTTACTTTTACGTGGTATAAATGAGAGCATCAATTATTTATACAGTGAAGTTTCTCGAAAATGGGCGAAAAAAATAATAAAAACCAACTACTTTGAACTGCGTCACAAGTTCCTTAGAATCAACTAAAAGTACCTCCTAATTTTTAACAAAATATTTTCTTTTCTCTTTCTTACATGATACAAAAATAGTATACCTGTCTATTTATTATAGGAGTTAAAAGTTCATAAACATTTCTTGTATACCCACGAAAAGGCCATGCCTTTGTTGGATTTTTTGTTTACTATTCTTTCTGTTAATATGTATTTCATTGCTTTGTTATTATTCTTTTTTTTAATATTCAGTTTTATCTCTTATGTATATGGTAAAAAAAAAACACAAAAAAAATTACCAATCAACTACAGCTTTGTTATGTGTTGCGATAGATTTCGGGTTTCCGGTAGCCATTTTTTTCAACGGTTTAAATTTATTGCAACGGAGAGAGAAAACATTATCGATGTAAATACCTAGACTTCCATATTCTCTTCTCAATATTGTTTTTCCTCTCTGTTGCAATAAATTTACATGTGAATAACTCCCTAGGGAGGAAATCCAGCTAGTCTGCAAGCATTTGGACATATTCAAACACTGTTGAATTTTTGTCAACGTTTGGTGTAATCGTAAAAGCCACGGGTCTTTATTTTTAAATGTCAGCAGAACTCAATGGGACATCAAGGCCGGAGAATTTAAAAATTATAAAACTTTATAAGTTCATAGAGACGATAATATGATTCACAAAAATATTTTAAAACAAATTGGTTTAGTAAGCTAGCTGTTAGTCTATTAACTAATAAATATATTTTCCAAGCCCACTAAACTTTCTCGTTGCATTTCGTTTACTAAATTACTAAATTGAGCAACTAAATGACCACAAATTGCGGGCTGCGAGGTACGAATGCGGTGTACGTAATATGTACCCAGGTGGGTGCATAACGTGTGCGCACCCTACATCCTTCCAGGACCCAGGACATAATGAAATAATGAGTCAGAAGTAATTTGGGAAACGAGTCCTGCAAATGCGTTCAGAAATTTGCACGTATCATTTGAAGGATCGAAATATCGTAACTGCCTATTAAGGACATTATGTGCACAATTTGAGTTAGTACCCCGAAGTTTATTCTTTGCAAATATAAGTTTATGTGATTATTGATGAAACTCATAAGATAAGGTATTATTTTTGATAGACGTTCGGATAAAAAAATTAATTGAATGAATAAAAAATCTGAATTTCCACGATAGTTTTATTAATTTATAATTATTATTTTTTTCATATTCGAATTCAAATTAATTTATTTAACCCAAATAACATTACAAATCGCTGCCCTAGTTCTTGTATGTTCGATAGACCATTTGAAAATTTTACAAAAGACATTTTATTCATTTTTATAGTCAAATAAGTAAAATTAGTGGAGATTGACACTCAAGAAATGCTGATAATACTATTGAGTAACGGAAAAAATAATCATTATTTAGCTACACGGACGCGTAATAAGATAATGAACATATTGGCATTAATAACTTAATTTTCTAAAAATGGTCTATTGAACATACAAGAACTAGGGCAGCGAAATACCAAAATATTTAATGCATTATATTGGGATACAATATCAAACCAGGAACCCTTGAGCATTATTAAAACATTATAATACTCTCCAATAGCAAGAGTATTCTCCCCTTAAACATTATTTCACTGGGTACGTATTTTGATGGAAAGATACAATTTATCTTCAATTTTATCTACAAAGTAAAATTAAGTTTTCTGTATGAAAAATAGAATATGTTACTTTTTTTTTCTTCTAAACATGTTCAATTACCGGTAACCGACGAAGACGCTTTGAATATTTATACAAATATACACACTTTCAAACATAAATATCGATATTACTTGAAACCGTCTTAGTATATACCGATTAAGATAGCCGTTCATAATCGCGGCCCTGATGTGAAAAATATCGATCTCCAAAGTGATAATGTTCAGCTGCTGACTGCTCCTCCAATAGGCGTTACCAGATGCAGGTTGGTTCTTCAAAACTTTTTTGGATTTTTTTTTAAGGAGGCCTTACTGGACACAACTCTTGACAAGATATTTTTTTATATTACTCGATATAATAGTTGATAGCTTAATAACAATTTTGTAGTTATTTATTGAAAATACATTGGCTTACAATTCACAAACATATGATGGCTTTTTCAAAAAGGGAACTGATAAAGGGGTACTCTCGAATTAATACTGCAGATTAACAAACACCTTGCTAGAATCGACCTTTCCGAAACCTTTAAATGTAGGTTGTAAGTAAAAGCAAATACAATATCTTTTTGAGCAGAACATTTTCTTTAGAATGACGTATGAACTTTACTATTTTGCTTTAATTTTGGGGCTCATTGTTATTTAAAAAAAAAAAAAAAACCTGGCATAACTTATCTAAAAAATTAATTAAATACAAATTATCAAGTCCTACTGAACTGCATTAAATGCAGTTCGTTAAGTACATAATCGTATTTCTTAAATTCTTTAACATGTAAAAACTCTTATTACGATGGAAAAAAAGAAAACATGTATTCCCATGTACATCGAAAATATGTTACACGTAGAAAAATAAAAAAATGACAAAAAAAGAAAAATACAAAAAAATTTCAATATAATAAACCACGTCTCAAAGGCCAGATTTTCACCAAATATATGATATTTGTTTTGTTATTGTCTTTTGTGTTTGGAGTTTGGTGTATGGAATGTGTTATGAGAGTTTGTCTAGTTCATATAAAATACGCTAATTATCATTAATATTAATGAGTCTCAGCTTCTGTTTGTAGAAGTGAGCTAAGTCGTTGAACAAGTTAAAATCATACATTTTCTCATGCTTTGAAAATTTTTTAATCCTCTTCCTAATAAAGTATTCTGAGCTGCTCTGGTGTTGCGATTGTTCCCTTATTATCGTCACGTGATGTGTGTGTACAAGGAATGTTAAATTTTGTATCCTCAGGCGATCGCACGCCATTGGACGTATATATGCAGAAAAGATCCAACTCACTTTGGATCTTTTCCGAATTTATTGTAAAAATTGATAAAAAATATCTCATTTATATTTAAACAAAAAAGAACCATCCGGTTAGACAAACACTTGAGTAGTTATTCAATTTTAAAACACGGTTCATAATGCAATTCTGGAATTTCACATTTTGCACAAAGAGTCCAATGATATTTGGTCTTAATGTAGTTGAAATGTTTTCGTATAAAAGATATGTAAAATAAATTTTCGCATCAGGAATAACGCAAATGCATATATTCCGTCTACTTTATATAATTACATAAAACTGATCATCTTACCTTCATGTAACAAAAGTGATCAAGATTTTCTCATAATTATAAATTATCCTTGGATAAGCTATAATAGGTGTACCAATGCAGTGCCCTATGCCCAATTAGGTGTGTAAACTAAATTATGATGATATAAGATAGCAAATTACAAATACATTTGTATGTCTGCTTAGGCAGACAAATAAATAAAAAAAATGGCATATTTCATGAATATAATGATGCGTCTATTAACAAATTATTCATAATAAATCCAACATAATGATAAAAATAATCATAATAATGGTTTATTAACAAAAAAATACAATTTTTACATACATACTTAGGTAATAGATTTTTCTGGATTTTGTATTGTCTGTCTAACTGGGTACAACCTGCTTTAATGCAGACATTTTTATGCAAAAAAAACAATAACTACCTACTAGTAAATTAATATAGAGTAATTCAAAATTGATTTATATTATTTATTATTTTAGAGGGTTTTTGAATAAATTTTCCAATTTTTCTCTATACAACTCCAGTAGCCAAATTTTACAAAATGTAGTTTGAACTTTTTTTGCATTTAAAAATCTTATAATATCTGTAGGCCGAATGCAACACCAGATGAGAGTAGTGATGTCGGGAATACCACTAAAGAACACCAAGGAGTTTGTCTACCCCGGAAGCAAAATAACGTGGGACGGTCGGTCTAAGAGCGAGGTCGACAGCCGTATACATCAAGCTAGACTTGTATTTAATGAAAGGTCAAAAATAATTTAATAAAATAATATAGACCTAAAACTAAGAATACTCCTAATCAAGACCTATATATGGAGTATCTTGATGTATGGCTGCGACACATGGTGCCTATCCGAAAGGGACAAACGGAGACTAGAGGCTTTTGAGATGTGGTCCTATAGAAAACTACTAGGAATTTCCTGGAGAGACCACATTACAAATAAAGAGGTTCTCCAAAGAATCGAAGGTGGAAGGCACTTGCTCAGGACCTTGTCCGAAAGGCGAGCGAGATGGATCGGCCATGTAATACGTCAAGAAGGCCTCCTGCATGTCATAATGGAGGGGATGACCGAGGGGACAAATTCTAGGGGACGCCCACGCCGAGAGTACCCGGAGGACCTATTAGAGGACGTGCGCTGCTCATCATATGTTGACTTTAAAAGAGCCGCACAAGACAGGGAGAAGAATGAATGTAATTGCTGCCAGCCAATCCCAGGATTGAGACCAGAGAAGAAGAAGAATATCTGCTTAAGCAAAAATGATCCAGCTCCATAAATAGGCATATAAGTCATAAATGAAATGTTAATTTTGGATATATGAAACATCATTGGCAAGAAAAGTACTATTTCCATCATTAACAATAATTTTCAAAAATCAAGTAGTTATCTGTAATTTTATATTAGGGTGATCTTATATTTCCTCAAATTTCTCAAAACTGTAATTTGACGGTTGGATCTTTTCTGCATATATACGTCCAATTATTCATGGGCAGATCAATAATCTTACAATGTTGACTGGGAAAAATCTTAATTTTAAATTAATCAGATAAACAAATTTAATTGGGTGATCGTATATGATTACAAGGCATAAAATGTGAGACCATTTATACTTAATGCCCTAACTTGAGTTTTTGAATTTTAATTAAAGAAAATAAACAATACTTGACAGCCTAGCTGGTAAAACTCCCTGTATTTATTACTTTAAGTATGTCCGAATCTTTGTCGACAAAAAAAGTATAAAGGATAATTAAATTTAAGGGAATCTATAAATACGATCACCAACTATTGAAATTTTGTTTTTATACATTTAAGGAAATTAAAGAATATTATTACGGCATTTAAAAAATAACCATTTAGAGGTAAATGTTTTAGTGACAATATTAAAAAAAAAATTCTCTTGGCTTATTAAAAAAAACAATTTAAGGGTAAAAATATTGTGATAATAATACTTAAAATAAAATAAATAATAATAAAAATTAACAAAGATAATTTTCATAAAATAAATAAAACAACTTTGTTTTTAACCAATAATTTTTATTTTCAACAGACCGGTTTCAAAGCAAACAAGCTTCTTCGTCACAGTTTACGTAACTAATGAATTGATTCCTTTTTTATTTTTATCATGTTAACTAAATACTTCACGTAGACCTAATAAATCAAGTCGTTTTTTCCTTACACGGGTGGTAATTTGATTTCACTATTTTTGAAGTTAGACAGGAGAGGACTAAAAGAAATATTGTTTATTTGGTTATTAATTATTGTTTTCTTGCTTAATCGCTTTTTAAATTTCTAGTGGTTAAAAACAGAGCTGTTTTATTTATTTTATTATAATGAATAATCACAAAGTTAGTGCTTCAAATATAAAATTTATAGAGAAAATTTTGTTTATTTATTCATTTAAAATTACATTCGTTTAAATGTTAATGAGCTTATTGAGGCCTTTTGGGTTGTGCCAGTCAAGCCAAATTAAATTAAATTATAATGACATGTGATGCCATAGAATAACAATCCAGAAAAACAAAGTATAAAATTCCAAAGAAGACAATGTAAAAAAAATTAATTAAATATAAATATTAAAATACAAATTAAACAGATTTAGATTCATACATAATCAATTCTAAAAAATAATAGTATCTGTGAAATGAATAAAAAAATTTCATAATAAAATTATTGAAATGATAATTGAGATTCCCTTAGAATAATAAATTTTAACAGACAAAATTAACTCTGATTTAGCGTTAATACCATGAGAATAAAGCTAAAATTCCTGTGCCCAAGTATAAGAGACAGACGCAATTAATCAACTCTTGAGTATTTTTATAAAATATTGAAATTTAGCACTATTAGGATTTTATCTAGAAAGACGAAGGAGATAAATGTGATATAAGAGGAAGGAATTATTGGCAGATGTGGAAATCTAGGCATTTTCTGAGTCTATGACCTGTCATCGGCTGGATAGAATGATAAATTTACACGCCGTATAATATTCAACATTTGACAGAATGTGAAACTTAAGACTTGAAAACTTTAAAACGATTTGGGAATATAGAGATAGTGCTTTCACTGCCCATGGGGTCTAGCATATAGTTTTATTTATTTAACTTTATGTAAATAATGTTATTTGTACATCGGCGGGCTTATTGCCAAATGGCAATTTCTTCCAAACATCCAAAAAAATACAAAAATTATTTTTAACATTCAAGTTCAGAACATATTCAATAGAAAAAAAATTAAAAAGCTAAAGAAATATAAAATAGAAATAATTGTATTTGTTTATAAATTACCCGTAATCAAAACTATTACTCAACGGGAAAAAGGAAAAAGGAGGAAAAAGGAAAGAAGGAGAGATTAAGGAAGAGAAAAAAAATGTTCCTTCAGACGTGATTTAAACAGAGATAATGTAGTAACATCTTTGATGGTGGATGGGAGATGATTTCACAGTCGAGCCGCATGGACACTATATGAGTATTAAGAGAATGCCTTGAGAATTAGAACAAAGAGGTAAACCATGAACTGGTAAGCATTGAAAATTTTCACGCAGGTATATAGAAGCGTTAGGACAATGAAGTACATTGAACAGAAGTGAGAGGGAGTGATAGTCTCTCCGCTGTCTAATGGGCCTGCCTGCCTGACGAGTGGTATGGGAAGTAGCGAGGAAAGGAGGCAGAGACAAAGTGTGGCAAAATTACTCGTCATGTCACACGTCATGCTCCTGGTCGTGCCCACTGCTCCCTATTTTGTCGGTTTTTGAGCGCGAGTCAAAGGACCGGCAATATGAGCGCGATTTGGTGACCACATAATCGCGCGGTCGCAGTACGCATCGAGCGCTCACACAAGACGCGTCATTTTCGAATGATGTATATTTCTTTGTATGACATTCAATTTTATTTTTTTTACAATTTACATAAGAGGTGAAATAAAGTATCAAAAAAATTAAGAATAATTACATAGCAATGAAATACATATTAACAGTAAAAATAGTAAACAAAAATCCCACAAAGGCATAGCCTGTTCGTGGGTATACAAGAAAGGATTACGAATTTTTGCTCCCATAATAAATAGACAGGTATAGTATTTTTGTGTTATATACGAAAAAAAAAAGAAAATATTCTGTAAAAGATTATCAGGTACTTTATTATTTTATAGTAATTAAAAGAGGAAATAACAAACATTAAAATATTCAATTATTCCGTATTAATATACATTGATATAATTATGTGTACTAAAAATGTATAGCGCGCACGCTGCCACAGTTTCATGGTCCATTGTATAGCAAAGACAAATGACAAGTGCGATTAATTGTGCGAGTAAAGCAGTGTGTGGGCGGAGAGAGCAGCATCGGGCGAGAGGGCGGCAGCGCGAGTAGCATAAGCATGAGCAGCGCAAGGAACATAGTGTGGCGGGGCTATAATAGATATAGATATACCAATCATATTAATTTTTTTTAATGTTCCCGATGAAAAGCTTGTACAAAACCTATGAAAATTGGAACTAAGCTGTGGTAGAGCGTGGTTGGAAGCTAGAACCTTTAACCAATTCACCGCGACCGTGACGTAGGGACTTTAGGACCACAACGCGGTTCTAAATCATTAAAATCAAATTAAAGTTAATGGCGAACATTATATTTTTATAAGGGCTACTGGGAGATATTCAAATAAAACAATAAATTATGTATTATTATTCAATAAAACTTTAAAGCACGTCCAGGTGTTTGCAGTGCCAATTTGATGCCTAATTTACCTTAATCGATGAGTTATCACCTGTATTAACATACTCACCTGTAGCAAATCTAACACCTGATCAGCTGATCTTAATATTATGTTAATGCTATGAGTGCCTACGGCCAGCACTAAATCACAAAACCAAATTTATAGCTGTGTTTAGTCAAGGAACTTCCTCAAGCTACTTCCTACGTTCGTGACAACATTATATTTATTCTAACAAAATAAAAATAAAACAACTTCGTTTTTAGGACTTATTTATTAAATTTTATTACCGATCGCTTTCAAAGCTACACGAGTCTTTTTATCAAGGTATTTATTTATTTATTTTACAGAAACAAACAGTCAACAATAATATAAAATGATTTAAAAAATACGGTTTAAAGACAGACCAGCGAAGTTTCGTAATAAAAATTATACGTACATATCAAATTGTGGCACAACAAAAGAGTGTATTTGTGTGGGAGTAAGTGTTCATGTGTATGGAAGCGTGAGCATCATTAAATATCAAGTGGGAGTGTATCGCAGCCAGAAAGAATGAGTCTTAATTTATTTTTAAATAGATTAAGGGGCATGTTAAATATATCAATAGATGAAAAAAGCAATATAATTTGAGCAAGAACAATAGAGAAAAGAGCGTATAATAATTTATTTTTATTTTTGTAATTTACTAATCAATAATATTCATCAATCATAAAAATCAATCGATTGGAAATGATCACAATTTGTATGGACATTAAGGTTTTACATGTTAAAAATAAATCATTAAAATTAGACACAAAATAATAATACTTAAACAATATTTTCTTTAGTTAACTCCTTCAGAAATAGAAATACAAATAATTAAATTACATCCCCGCGTCCTTTCACAAAAACTAAGACTCATTCTTTCTGGCAGCGATACGCTCCCACTTGCTATTTAATGATGCTCACGCTTACACACACCTGAACATTTACTATCACACAATAAATACGCACAAACACACCTCTACACTTATACCCGTATGTAGAGACAAAACTTAAGGTAAGGAAAGTACATTCTATTGTCTTCACCTTCAGGTTATTCTTCGAATTCGAGATTAGAATGTACTTTCCTCACCTTAAGTTTTGTCTCTGCATACGGATATTACTCTCGTACAAATACACACAAACACACGTTTTTGTTGTACCACAATTTAATATGTATGATTTTTATTTAGACATTTCGCTGGTCTGTCTTCAAACAGTATCTTTTTATGTTATTATTTCAATGTTGACTGTTTGTTTTGTAAAAAAAATGAATAAATAAATAAAAGAAAACACTGCACAAAATAAAATTTTGACATATTACCTCCATATCCAGATTCAATATTTATTATTCATTGTATTTATGTCTAAATTAAAAGTTATTATTATAGAAACGAAGAACATATTTCGGAAGGGAAAATGAATCATTTACATTTTTTATTCGTACATACTCTGTTCAAAATAATATTTTTTACACCTTTTGAAATGTTTTTCTGAGTCTTTTGTTTAGATTTGTCTGGTAGTTTATTGTATAATTTCAGTCCCTGGTTTATTAGTCTCGACTGTCCTTGTCTTGTTTTAGAAAGTTTAATATGATATTTTTCTGATATTTTCGTATTATGTCCATGGTTACTATGATTTTTTACAAGTTTTAGTTCTTCGTCTACAATAACATTAGTGGCTAATTTGTGGATAAATTGTAATGATTCTATTTGAAAGAGTTCAGTTATATTTAACAGGGAAGGTCATATACTAACTTTAATATTTTATTTTGTTGTCTTTGTAGTCTGTTTATGTCATTTTGATATCTCGTTTCCTATAATAGTTGCATATAAAATAAAAATAAAAACTGAAATGTATGTTGTTTGTTTACTAATATTCTATATAATTTATATGCATGTAAAAGCCGTGTGGGCGTAAAAATTAATTAAAATAAAATTTACAAAATACAAAACAGAATCTTAAAACTTATTGTACAAGGGGTTGAAGTTGTAAAACGAGTTACCTGAAGAAATAAAGGAAATAGAAAAAATCTAAATATTTAAAATTAATTTGAAAAAATATGCCATTTAAAAATTTTGATAAAAAAAATGTAATATTATTAAATGTTTATACTAGTTCTTAAGATGTTATGAACTAACTTAATAAGGCATAAATAAATAACGTAAATAATAATGTGTCGGAATAAATAAAAGAATATAAAAAATCATTTCTTTTCTGGAATATTTGCATTATTAATTTTTTTTTATGGCGGTACCTGTTTGTAAACATGATGTCCGTTCGAAATTTGAAAAAAAAAGACAAATCCACAGGTGTGTCTGGGTAGGCAGAGGAAGAAGTCAATGTCCGCTGCTTTTGTACATCTGCATAACCTAATGATACAAGTCGGTGCCTAATTGTTATTGCATGTTATTATAACGTAAACTACATGTGCTGTGAAAATGAACAGTATTAATGCTTTATTTTGGGTATCGGGTTGTGGTCCCGTGGCTAGTGTCTCGGACTCACGGCTCAAAGGTCTGTGGTTTGAATCCTACTCTACTCCAATTTGATTCCCATTTTCTAATAGTGAGTTATTTACATCTCGTTGAAAATTTCTTAAAAAATTTTTTTTTTTTTTAAATCGTTCTTTACATAGAAACGGAGTACAAATTTTCCTCCGAGCAGATTTTTTTAGTGTCAAAGTGTCATCAAACTCGATTGGTAAAACAAGCGATCAAGACTTACAAACATCCCAACAATATAAAGAGAGGATGCGATATAGTGATGGGATGTGATTAAAATCATCCTACCACCTAGCAGTGGCTAAATCACAAAAAAACTATCGACTTGCTTAAAAACATGCTAAGCATTTGAGCGATCACAATAAACAATAATGAACATGCTTAAGTTATCGCAGTCATAAGTCAACGCGTGTGTAATCTCAAAGTCAACGCTCGTGATGGTTTGTTTTTTGTTTTTCTCGTAAATAAATATAGTTCATTAGCATAATCGGCGTTTACTATAAAAAATAATACAATATATTGCATTTGCAAAAAAGTAATGAGTATCTAATACAAAAAAGTGAAAATTAAATTACAATTACCACAGCGACTGCTATTCTTGACAAGCTTGACAAGGCTTGTTAAGCGCCGCGCCGGCTAAATGCAATAAAAAGCATGATAAATATTAAATAAATAAACTTATAATAAAATAAATCAAACACTGATTCGCGTTTACTGAACACTTTATTTTAGTTTAGCCTTGTTAGGGTATTTTCAAACGAATGTGTCATCAATTGACATTCGTTTGAAAATACCCTAACAAGGCGAAACAATTGTCACGAAATTTTTGATTTTATATTTGTAAAAATAAAATAAAGTGGTCAGTAGACTCAAATAAGTGTTTGATTTTTTATATTAAAAGTTTAAATATGGAGTTCTACAAAATGAACACCAAATAAATAAAAAAAAATAAAAATAAAAATAGTAGTTTTGAAATATTTTTTCATTTTTACACCGGTGAAATTCAAATATGTGTTTGCGCAGCAGGATTATAAGTCTAAAAACTTTTCGGTGGGACACATTTTATTTTTATGACAGGTTTATATAACATTTATTTTACTTATATTTTACAAATTTATTTATAAACAGGCACTATAAAGTATCTAGAAGATCTTTCTTCAGTTCTTTTTTTTTATTTAAAGATATTTCATATTGATGATGGTTTGTGGGAGATCATTGAACAATCTTGGAACAACGCAATTTAATGTTCGCTCTCCGAAGTAATTTGTAATTCGGGGAACAAACAGGGAGCCCTTAGTTTTTAATCTAGTGTTGTGAGTGTGGGAAACTCTTTTGAATATTCTCTTTTTGGAATCTGGTATTTCCAACATCATTTCTGAAGGACTATTTTTCTCTGATAAGATGAGTATCACATAGGACATGTGGCGTCCGAAGTGGTTGTTTTTGGCATTACTCATTTTAAAAAAAATTAGCCAGTGCGCAGTGTTGACATATCAACAATAATGGAAATATCTGCTGAATGTCATTGTGGTATTTTTGAATAAACTTTTTATTTATTTATTTTTATTTTATTTATTTACTTAAATGCCTTTTAGGCTTTAACATGTTTTACATACATATATACAAATAAAAACAGACATGTATTTCACAAAGAAGTAGCAAACAATAAATAAATGATTTTTAGAAGAAAAAGAAAAATATCAAAAATATCATCTTTACATATTAGTATAAAAGTGGAAGAATAGAAGTGCATTTTAAATATGAAGACAGAAATGCATTTAACACAAAGAAAAGAGCAAAAATAAAAATGAATTAAGAGGAGAAAGAAAAAAAAAGTACAAGTGTTGCATTAAAATAGTGTAGAATAAAGTTACCTACTCGTATATCGTGAAGTCAAAAATAATTCAACAATGTTTGATTATGTCCAAATGCTTGCAGACTGGCTGGATTTCCTCCCTAGGGAGTTGTTCACATTTAAATTTATTTCAACAGAGAGGGAAAATATTTTTGAGAAGGGAATATGGAAGTCTAGGCATTTACAGGGCTTATGACCTGTCATTGGCTGGTTTAAGTGGCCACTTTACACACTGTGTAACATTCACCATTCTGCCCATGTTTAAACATCCACATTTCCTCAACTCTTCCATCTGTTGACTTTTGTGAAGTAAAAGAGCTGAAACCTTTATCACGTAGGTGAGATTCATCCGGCTGAACCAAATCACCTACTAGGCAACGCCTGAAAACAATTTTCCAATTTTTATACTCCTTTTTTTACCGGGTAGTAATTCAACAATGTTTGATTATGTCCAAATGCTTGCAGACTGGCTGGATTTCCTCCCTAGGGAGTTGTTCATATTTAAATTTATTTCAACAGAGCGGGAAAACATTTTTGAGAAGGGAATATGGAAGTCTAGGCATTTACAGGGCTTATGACCTGTCATATTTTGTACTAGTATGTAGGTACAAATGAATGAACACTTTTTGTAGATTACCTATAAAATAAATCACTGCTCGCCACTGCCACTCAGTCATAAGGAATCACACAAAAGCGTAGACTATGAAACGTCACAGATTTCAAATAAACAAGTGTAGAGCGGTCCGTCTGGCACACGGTGTAAAAAAAAAATAGAACGATCGTAAAAATATAATAAATCTTAGGGTTTAGGTTATTGAGGGCCGGAGCTCCTACCCCAGTTGGAGGTAAAAAGGAGACACGAGTTTGAGACTTTTTACATGGCGAATAATATATAAACACCAGGAATAAAAGTAAATTGAAAATTCCATTAACGAAACAATCATTTATACAGAGAAGCATACATGCATTGTAGTCGAAATTCATAATGAGCTCCCGAAAAAAAATAAAGAAATAAATGTTATTATTTTGAAAAATTTTCAAGAGTGTTAAAAATGTTTCTTAAAATAAATGTTTCCAAGGAAAAAATTAATATTTGGAAGGTGCTTTGTGATTGGGATAAAAAACAAGGGTAGTTATTTGAGTTGGTGGGGGAATATTTAGTTTGATCAATTATTTATTTATTAATGAAATCATACAGTCTTTATTTAAAACAAGGAACGAAAGAACAATTAAAAAAGTAAGACCAATTACAGATTTCACACTAATTTATTATGAATGCAGGAGGAGAGGGGAAAAATAATTTAATTCTAAAAAAGTTTTTAAAAAAATATTACATAAAAGTTCATAAAAAGGAGAAGACATTGCATAGTTACTCTACTTTCCTCCCTCTTTCTCTGCTTCCATGAACATTTAAATTTAATTGTAAAAAATCACAACCAACAATAAATTATTCGATGCAGGTAGTAGATGTAATAATAATTTATCTTTGTATTCTGTGAATGGACATTAGAAGAAAGACCATACATTTTTTGAGCATTGTAGTAGAGCAGATATTTGGATATTAAAATATTTAGCAGATACTGTAAGAAGTTAGTTGAGATTGTTGAGAAGCATAAGTTTTTACTACGTTTGACATGCAGTGCTCCCGGCTAGCCAAAAAATAAATATTTATCTTTGATTGATAAACATCTCACAGAGTGCCGGCACCTGAAGCGTAAGACTGATCACCTTGGTGCCCGCTAAACGTTTCCGTGTTTGCCCGCAGAATAACGAATGTGATGCACAACGTATTACTCACTTAGTTGATCTGTGGACGCCCGGCAGAAAATAGTCAATTTTTTATTTAAAGACATAAATGGTTAGAACTTCTTTGGCGCTGAGACAATACTCCTACGTAGGACAAAAGCTATATAATATAATGCCAGAATCACGGAAATGTAGCAAGACGCACAAGCTAAAAATGTTACTGACTGCTTTTCTGAGAGAAATTGGTCGCAGAGAGTCTGAGGGGTTGATGGTGGCCACACGTTTTAATGTGAATTGTTAATACATATTTTTAGTTTTTTATTGATTGAATTTTTTAAGATCTTCATGAATTTTTAATCTGTTTTTCTATATTTTTTAAAATAAGAGTTGTTAACTTTATACATATACATTTTTTTATTACATCTTTTACTTTGTTTTTTTTTTCTTTTTTTACTCGGTATTTTGCTGTGTTTTTTAAATATGTCTTTTGCTACACATACATTTATTTTTTACTTTAATTTTAAATGTGCTTTTTACTATGTATTCTGTTTTTACTACGCATTTTACTGGGTTTTTAAAAAAAATAATTTATTACAATGTTTTTCTTCATTTTTTACGATGTTTTTACTACATTTTTACTATGTTTTCACTACAATTTTTAGTATGTTTTTACGCCATGTTTTACTATGTTTTTCACTTTGTCTACTACCCTTATAAGTGTTGTAATACTTATAACTGTTTTTTATATATTTTTTTGACTGTCTTAGAACGGGGTAAATAACCCTAGTTAGGCAGTCAAAGCAACTTTGTATAAATTATAATTTTGTGTATGTAATAGGTATATGATAGTTTATAAATAATAAAAAAAGGCAAATAAACGCTGCTCTGAGGCATTGAAAGTGAAATATTTTTTTCTAGTGGTCGCGTTCCCCCTCAAACACTGATTAATTTTTATACAAGTTGGACGTTAGTACGCGCGCGCTCTAGCGATACTCTGCATGCGGTCATCAGGGTACATTATTACCTCCCGAGGGAAGTGGCAATTACCTGACAAATTATCGAAAGTGACTCGAGAGGGCTCTCTTTTTCGATGGTTATTATTCGAGGCTCGCAGCGAAAGGGTTTTCCTTTTTTGCAGCGATCGGTTGTCGAACTCGAGAGACGCGCGGCTACTTCATGCGTAGATACTCGTGGCTCTGCAACTAACGTTATTTTTTAATCAAACGAAATGATACAATCACATAATTCATGACAATTATTTTATCAGGAAACTAGCAACATTATCGAGTACTTTCTTAGAATAAAAAATAAAAACAATGTTTCGTAAGATCTAATGGGTGAAGCCTATGTAAAATTTAAAATACTCGCTTGTTAGATGCTACAACTACGTAGATCTGGAAAAAAAAATGATATAAAAAGACTACGACAGCAAAATAAAATTTTAAAGTTAGTATTTTTATGACCTAAAGAAAACACTAAAGAACTATTTATTTTTATTTATTTATATATACGCCCAATGGACGTTTTTAAGGACATAGAAAATTATTATAAAGGAAAATAGAAAGACACAATGGTATAAAGTAGACTTGGTGGGAGTGGAAGCGGGAGAGAGGTGTTTATAATTAAATTTGATTCAGTGATCGTTTGAAAGAAGACAGCTTGTTATTAAAGAAATTAAGTTTGGTATTTTGTTGGCAGACCTAAGAATTCTGGGCATAAGGGAATGAGAACCATAGTTAGTTCTATGGTTATCGCTATGAATGAGTAAGTTTTGTCTGAGGTTTCTAGTTAGGATATAGAATTTTACTGAGCTCAGTAGTTTAGGCGCATCAAAGAGTGAGTTGAGAATTTTAAATAGAACTAAGAGGTCGGATTTTTTTCGACGGTCTTGAAGAGAAGATATATTAAAGCTAGTTTCTTACTCGTTATACGTATATTGGTCTCTGGATAAGCCCAACCTCCAGCCATCTTTTTCAAAAATGGATGTTGAACTGATTCAATATTCTTGATGTGAGCATCATTATATGGAGACCAGATAACAGAGGAATACTCTAGGTGCGGTGCCTATGTAAAATTAAAAATACTAGCTTGTTATATGCTACATCTATGTGGATCTGGAAACCAAAATGACAAAAAGACTACAACAGCAAAATAAAATATTAAGTTTAATACTTTTATGACCTAAAGAAAACAAAAAAAGAACTATTCAAAAAAACTAAACAATCTAATTGAATGTTACTGAACTTTTTCAACTATAATCAATCAAATTTATTTATAAATTGGCCACTGATGTGATTGTATACAAATAACTCAAACTATAAAAAAAAGTATTTAACACGGACACAATACTTGAATATCAGAACAATATCACATACAATATTTTTAAATGAGACATGAAAATTCGAGACGATACAATTTTTTCTTCTAAACATCTTTATTTATAGGTTACGGACAAAGATACTTTAAATTTTTATGGAAGTATACTCATTTTCGTACACAAATATCGGTTTTTCTTCATCGACAGTCAAAGATAACTCTGATAACTTTCCTTTGCCATCGAGGCCCAGGGTACGTATGCTAATGGGAAGATAAAATTTATCTTCAATTTTATCTACAAAGTAAAATTAAGTTTTCAGTATGAAAAATAGCAAATGTTTACAATTTTTTTCTAAATATGTTCAATTATCGGTTACCGACGATATTTTGAACTTACATACAAATATACGCACTTTCCTAAATATTATTATTAAAATATATTATTTCGTAAATAACGGCTAAATGACTGATGCGCCTAATGATAAAGTGAAGTTTATCGGAGAGCCAATATTTTTTTATTTTTTTTAGTAAAAGTCAGCATATTTTTTATTTGTTTAGAAGCAATTCTAAAACTATTTAGGTAAGATTTTTTTTTTTCTATTTTTTAAAATATTTAGATTACTTGTAAATACTTGAGTTTCTTAAGTACTGGTTATTCAGCAAATTGACCCTAAAATATTATATGGATTAATTGCTGATACGAGGTCTATTTTTGTCAACCAATCTTTTGGTTGCAAAAATTCCGGAACTTTGTAGTGGCTTATTAGTTTGAAGGGAGCAGGGTCTAAAAACAGATTCAGAGACTTCAAGTTGAAGATTACACGTAGGGAGCCGTCCGATTTTGGTGTTAGGAACATTTTTGATAGGAAGCTGGGAGATAAGTCCGCAGCTTCCAGAACACCGGTCTCGGTAAGTTCCTTTATTTGGAAGTCCATCTCGGCAGAGGGCGGTGTGCAAAATTGGTTTAAAGTATTTTTGTGTGGCATTATCAAAGGAGGTTTTGACACGAAGGGTATCCGTGTCCCCCTGATCATTTCCAGCATAAATGTTGGTGCTCCCAGTGTCGACCAAGCTAACTGGAATAACTTTAAACACCCCCCACGAAATGGATTCCTTCTGGCGTCAATTACGGGTGTGCCTTCCTCTAGGCTTGTTCTCTTTTGAACCAGCAGAGGTGGGCTTGCCTCCCCCTTTTTTCTTTGAACAATTTATTTTAATGTGATGAATACTTCTCAAACACCAAAGTTATAACAAATTACAGGGATGGAAAATACCTTAAATAAAGGAATATGGAAGTCAAGGCATTTACAGGGCTTATTACCTGTCATTGGCTGGTTTAAGTGGCCACTTTACACACTGTGTAACATTCACCATTTTGCCTATGTTTGAACACCCATATTTCTTCAATTCTTCCATTTGTTGATTTTAGTTAGTTTAAGAGCTGAAAACTTTATTATTGTGAAGAGATTCATCTAACTGAATTATCCACTTAAACCAGCCAATGACAGATCATTAGCCCTGTAAATGCCTTGACTTCCATATTCCCTTATTTAAGGTATTCTCCATGACCTGACATGATACTAAGGTATTAATCTTAATGACCCCCGAGGGGGTGAAATCCAGTCTTTTGTCTACGAACATTTGGACAAACTCAAATATTGTAACCAAGGTTATAGTTACGATGTGTGAAGCAAAAAGATTTAATTACTAACAGTGCTGTTTAACAATTTGCAGATAATTGGTGTAAACTCGATGGTGCATTCAGTATTTTTGATATATTTGCCTCAAAATCCAGCCGATTTACTTAAAAAATTGACTATATTGTTTTGGAACTAAATTATTTTTATTTAACGTATTCATACTATCGTAATGATAAATATTATTTAGGTTGATTTATAAGCTTAATTGTCAAAATGGATTTTTTTTTTTTTAAATTAATTTTAGTAATAAAATTACCTCAAAGGACTTATACAAATTAGCGGATTACCGCTAGTATTAACGGGTAAGTAGTAATAAAACGAAAAAAGGAAATGATTAATAAGTACACGTGGCCGCCAAATAGTTCAATCAGCCACTCATCTGAACGGCCAAGCTGTTCATAAAATGCCGGCATTCAACTAAATGATTAGGCTGTTCTTTGAATTCACGTTTAATGAAACGGTTGAACGCCACTTATCCGCTCTAAGTTTAACATCTCAGAAATAATTGTATATTTCAAAATTATTTTTTTTACGTAAAGTTTTTTCTTTTTTTTTTAAAGAAGGAAATATTTGCGTTCTTATTATTTACCCAAATATTTCGATTTTGGTGCCATTTTAACGAGTTGTAATAATAGAATCAAAAAATATAGACCTAAAACTAAGAATACTCCTAATCAAGACCTATGTATGGAGTATCTTGATGTATGGCTGCGAGACATGGTGCCTATCCGAAAGAGATAAACGGAAACTAGAGGCTTTTGAGATGTGGTTCTATAGAAGACTACCGGGAATTTCCTGGAGAGACCACATTACAAATGAGGAGGTTCTCCAAAGAATCGAAGGTGGAAGGCACCTGCTCAGGACCTTGTCCGAAAGGCGAGCGAGATGGATCGGCCATGTAATACGTCAAGAAGGCCTCCTGCATGTCATAATGAGGGGGATGACCGAGGGGACAAATTCTAGGGGACGCCCACGCCGAGAGTTCCTGGAGGACCTATTAGAAGACGTGCGCTGCTCATCATATGTTGACTTTTAAAGAGCCGCACAAGACAGGGAGAAGAATGAAAGTAATTACTGCCAACCAATCCCAGGATTGAGACCAGAGAAGAAGAAATAACTCACTATTAGAAAATTGAAATCAAGTTGAGGTAGAGTGGGGTTCGAACCTAAGACCTCTGATCCGCGAGTCCGCAACACTAGCCGCGGGACCACAACCCGATTAGTTAGGTTAGGTTAGGATAGGTTTGGCTTAGTTTCATAGTAATTAAAAAATGTTTCTTTACTCAACTTCATCCTTCATTTTACTTGATAATTTAAGTTAAAAAAAATTTTTTGATTATTCAACTCAACACAAACTATCACAATAATCCGACGGCTTTTCCAAAGGTCTAGCTTTCAACCAGCTAACACATTGAACGTTGAGTTATCTCAATTTATTTAACGAATAACCTAGCCATTCAGGTGAATGCCGGTATTTAGTGAACAGCCCAGCCACTCAGTTAATTTAACTATTTAGCGGCGACTTATACACTATTCACCCACCCCAATTTTACCGGAACGGGAAAATTGGCATGATACGTATGAAATAGGCCGTATTCTGTGGAACTGAGGGGTTCTGAGGGATGCTCGATTGGTGTAAGGGAGAGACAAAAGATCTGGCTGGCAAAAGAATTCCTAAAGGCGACGGGTGATGTGAAAAATAAAGAAAAGACAGGAATGTTATTTACTGTGGATTTTTACCAAAATCGTAGATATCTATTATCTATTTAACAAAGATAATAAAAAAAATATCTGTAATTTTTTGCTTTGGAAAATATACAGTTTATATTATGTATAATTAAAAAAAATCATTTCCTTAGCCCCGAGCCCCCAAAATATACTCACACGGTCACCACAAACTCACCAGCTTTTCTGTACATGAAAATATTTTTTCAATTTTGGGTTATAATTTTTTGTTTATCAGTAATTAAACTTGTTTTTAAACATAAAATAACATTAAAGTTAACACATACTGCACAGCGTCTACAATATATGCAAGTGAATCGATTTGCTGATTAATGTTGAAAAATTGATAAAATTAGTGTTATGGTTTTTTAAAAAAGTATTAACATCTTACAAAAAAAAAAAAAAAACATTCTATGGAAGAAAATATAGAAGTCCAGACATTTACAGAGCTTATGACCTGTTATTGGCTCGTTTGAGTGGCCACTTTACACACTGTGAAATTGAATGTAATTGAAGGAATATAGATGTTCAATCTTGGGTAGAATGGTGAATGTTATACGGTGTGTAAAGTGGCCACTTAAACCAGCCTCTGACAGGTAATAAACCCTGTTAATGCCAAGGCTTCTATATTCCCTTCTATTAAATGTTCTTGATCTTTATCGTAATACATTAATTTTGATTATTATCATATTATATTTATTATCAAAATACCTCCCACACTTAAATGTTACAGCCTATGTATAGTTTTAAATTCTGAAAAATTATGTCAGTCTGAAGATGTGACGAGAGCGATAAAACCGGTCATTCGTATTTCAAACTGTTTTCAAATGTTTTTTTACCTGTTAGCCTCTATTGTAGAGGCTTGTTAGCAGGTGGGAAAGAGAGGACATGAAAGGAAGTTAAGAAAAATACACCACAACACCCAAACGAATTGAGAAATAAATCTTTCTTTGATTTTTTTCTAGCAAATGCGGGAATCGAACCCGCGACGCTAGTTTCAAAGTTGGCCGTCTTACCAACTGCGCCACGGCGCTTGCCATTGTAATATTTATAGAACAAAAAGTACTAACTCGACGCATCCGAAATTTAGGGCCACCGTGTTCTGGCACACCCTTGAGCGCACATGTGGACATGATCGTATTACGGGCGACGCGACGCGACGTGAAGTGCGTGGCGCGTGCATGTCACGCGCGTGCGTGCGTGTGCGCGCTCCTTGTACTGCGCACCTTATATCGGCCACGCGTGCCTGTCGCGTGTCGTCTTCTGACCACCCGTGCGGGGTCGGCAACCAGCGATAGTAAATATGATGAAATAAATATGTCCGAATCAAGGTGCCTACATTAAGGTATTTCCACTGGGGAGGAATATCGGATTTAACATACTGTACTCATAAAGGAGTTTTTAAAAACTCTTTCAGTGTTTATTATTATAATTGCTACAGCGCTATTGCGCTGATAATTAATAATTTTATTTTCAAAATTCACCATCTCAAAAACGGCAGTTTCGTATGTTGGCAATAATTTTTTTCATATAAGTCTACGCGAGATATAAACGCGCTTCTCCTTGGATTATGACACTAGACTAGAGCAATACTTTTTTTAACACACTATATATATATATATCATTGGCATGTCCCCATAGTTTTTCTGTCGATACATTATATTTTACAGGAGCTAGGACCATCCAAACACCATTTAAAGCGCCTTGTTTTATATACCGTCTTTGGACAAATCAACCGTTTACTAAAATATGATAAGTATTTTTGAAAAAAGCAAAAACGAGCAAACACAGAAAATATTTAACAAATTTTTTTTTTTTTTTTTAATATCGGTTGAGTGTAAGGATGGGCGGAAAACGAGAATACGAAAACTTTATGTTACTGATTTTAGTTAGGCATAATAAGTTCGAGATGCAGTTGTCTTTTTCGCACAGCATTCAAGGAAACATCTGTGAGAGAAAAAGTATATTCAAATTTATATTCATTTCTTTTCAATAAGCGAGTCTGGTTATAGCTCTGTAAGCTGTCTTAATAAATGTTAACTTAAAAATCCCGTTAGAGAATTATCTAAAATTTGTCTGCAAAGAATTTCACGATTTTTAAATATTTTTTTTTATTTAGATAACCAAATATAAGTATGCAACACTACTACCCAATACAATTTTTATATAAATTCGATACATATATTTACTTTAACATTTCCCATTACGCAAAAGAAAAAACAACTCTTGTGTACATAATGGGGAGTGACGTCTTACGATAATTTGAATTTTTTTAAATCATATATATTTTTAGAATAACATATAAATTGCAAAAAAAATAATGTTTTTAATCAGAGCCATATAGGTACAAAAAAATATAACCTTTCCCTTCTTTCTCAAATATGTTGTATTCCTGACTGCACTTTTTATTTTCTATTTTCATTTCATTAAAGAAAAATATTCCTCTGTAAGTAAAATGATGTTGTGCTGTAGTTGTTTTAAATTTTGGAATTAAGATGTTACCACTTGTTCTAGGTCGCATACTTACGTTTTGTGACGTAGAAATACGACTATTTATTTTGTCTTTATGGATTTGAAGCAAACACTTCTTTTTATATAACGATTTTATATCTTAAACCCTATTTTTTTTAATAATTCGACTGTGGGAACAGTAGACGGTTTTTTTAAAATAACTTATATGGGTAATTTTTGTATTTTTTAGACCAATAAAATATTTATTTCAAAAGCACCACCCCATCCGATTATTTCGTACTGTAATATGAATTGAGCTAATGCAAAGTAAATTGATTTTAATTTTCGATAGTTAATATATTTCTTAATCTAATAAATACATGTCTATGTTTTCTCATTCTATTTACAATATTATTTATTTGCTCCTTCCTCCTACATACACAAAACATTGTTGTAATTATTATTTTTAATTGATTGAGGTTGGTGATCAATGTATTTTGATGACTTTTACCTGTAGGATGCAGCGGGCTCCACCAAAGCCTACAATCTGAGGGATGGGGAATTATCTGACGTTATTAAACCACCACCAGCGTCCTCCAAGCTGCTCTTTTTTTTCTTCCTTTAAAAATAATTCATGGTCTCTCGGTGTGCGTGCGCTAAAGCCACTCCTGCGCCGCCCGCGGTGCACAAATTCGCAGGTAGAACAACACTGCATTATGGATACAATATTCAAATAACCCCCCCATTAAATTTCAAATAAAACCGATTTTAATTTATCGCTTTATTTTATATCGCCTCTTGGAGTAGTGGTTAACAAGTCGGACTAACGTAGGTACATAAGACCGGATTTTATGACAAATATCGTGAGCATACAACGAAAACAGGCCCAGTTGAAATTCTTGTTTGTTGGTAAATCTAGATTGAAGTTCTTACAAAGTCACAAACTTATAGTTTCACTATTTAGTGCACTTTTGATTGTAAGTTTCTTTTGCTTTACGCATACAAATCACCAAATCAAATTCAATTGATTTATTTTGTACGTTTGTGTACATTACAAAAATATTTTTCAAAGCGTACAAAACACGAAAAAAAAACAGCGATACAATTTAAATGTGATAAAATGGTAAAATAAAAATAGCCAGTAATTAGAGTAAAAGAAAGCTACCGTCTCTGAACTTTCATTCAGTAACATGAAAGATGTCGATATCCCAAAAAATACGGTTCAGTGAAGACATTGCTCTTCTTACTGGCATTACTGTTTGTTTCAGTAAAATAAATAAATAAATCTGAAAGTTGTAAAAAATATTTGATGCTTGATAACTGATATGAAAATTATTTGAAAATTTTCGGTTTATTTTTTAAAATTTTATTTCTTATGGTTTAGAAGTTATTGCAATGTTCGTTTGAAGAGCAGTATAATGGGCAGTTATCATGGGTTTTTTTTGTTTGCTAACAAATTAATCTAAAAAATCACAAGCCAATCGGTATTATTCTTATTAAAATCTGTTATGAAATAAAGGAGATATAAAGGATTAAATTCTAGTAATTTGAATGGTGCCAAAAACAAACAATTCATGACGTCATCAAGTATGACGTCTTCGGATGTCTCGTGACGTCATCGGATTGTTTTAATCAATGTCTATGAATTTTATAGAGTATTGTAGATAGCTTCCTTTTTCTATGTGTCGTTTGTTTACATTTTCGGCGTTCTGTCACTTATCAAACGCTACGAGTTGTGATTTATTTTCATGATAAATTGATAATTCAATTTATCATTATCATAATAAACTAATAATTAAAAGGGGTTGAAAACCATAAAATAATAAAAAAAATTCGAGATGAAAGATGTAATCCGTTTTCACTTTCATCTGTCAGTGCCTGGAACTGGAGTGTGGAGTGGGTAAGGGGGGGAGGTTTAATATAATATGCATGGACAACTCTCCTTATATTTCTATCTTTGGCCTGTGGTATTACCAACATTAAAATGAATGCATTACTTGTGAACTTCTGTGATAAAATTTAATACCAACTTGAGAAACGATCGTTTTAGAAAGACCTTATTTTTGAAACGAAAATAATGAATGAAAATATTAATTAGAAGGGTTTTATATAAAAACTAGGAGAATCTTTAAAAAATCTTTTATTTGTAGAGTAGGTTAAATCCAATATTCCTCCCGAGTGATAATACCCTATTCTAAAATTTTTAAAATTTATCAAAATCACAATCACAAAACTCGTTTTACTTATAATGATAGTTTAGTGATCCCTAAAATTTTTAATAAATATTTTTTATACATCAATGGTTCAAAGAACCTTTTACAAAAAAATGATCTACAGAAATAATCACAGTAGTGCACAATAATTATGTAGTACATAATATGAAATAGCAGTAGAACATAAAATTATATTGTACCTTACATTTTTAATTTGATTCCTACTGAACACAGATTTAATAATATACGTAAGAATAATAAAATTAGAAATTGGCTTCTAACTCAAAAGTTCTTATATCAATTAATTTTCAACTCAACATTCAATACGGAAAGTCTATATAAAATATTTATGGTTCATACAGGTAGACACTCTTTATAAAATAAATTCTTTTATACAAATTTATAAAGAAGAAAAAATTAAAGAATTTAAGATGAATAAGTCACTCAGATACAAACATAATATGAAAATTCCTAAATTTCATACAAGTCATGTTCAAAATAGCTTTGTCTTCAAAGCTGTAAAAAAATATTATAATCTTCCCAATGAACTAAAAACTATTAAAATAAATATTTCAATAAATGAATATAAAGTTAATATAAAGAAATTTTTTGAACATATTAAATTTTAAAAATCACATTAAATTTTAATTAATATGAATGTATTATTGTTTTTTGTTTTTGCTTTATATATCCTATGTTTTTATTTTTCTTTCTCATGTGGTCGTATTTAAAATTATATAAACTCGTATAAATAAACAACTAAAACAGTGTAAGTCACTCTCCAAGTTAGTCTCTTTTTTTGGAGAGTTACAGTGATAACATTTACTAGATGTGTAAAAGTAGATATGTTTAGAATTTTACAAAAACATGTACTTTTTATGAAATTTATTAATAAAAAAAAAAATTTAAAAAAAAATGTAAATAGTTTTTTTTTCATGATATAAGTATTTGTTTTTCTTATTTTTGATTGAGCGGATACAGTGAAACTACTGCTCCTTATTTTGATTGTAATGGTTTGTGTGAAGGTATTTATTATATTTATTAGGGAGCGCGGCCGTGCAGTTCAGACTCCACTCTCCCCCCTTCTCATTTCTACCCTGCGGAAGTGAGCAACTATTTGTTTTTTTTTCTAGATTTTGTTTTTTAAGATTTTAGTTGTTCTAAAAAAATATTTTAATGTGCCAATATGTCTTCTTTCTCATACTAATCATCGTGGTTTCAGATGTGACAGGGTTTAAAGAACACCCTGATAATACAAGGAAACGTCTGAAAATACTTCTTTTTAATCCGTTTTTTACACAAACTCGCATAGGGTTTATTAGAAGCAAAACTTTAATAATTGAACCTGATATAAAGTTGATGAAAATTTTTATTGAACAATAAATAAAATTCCCCATAATAATTACATACTCGTACCCGTATAGAGCCACTGTTCAGGCGTTCGAAGTTTAAAACTCCCGGTTAATATATGGAATGCTGTAATTCGTTTGTTTTTATTATTTATGTGGGAAAATTCGCGATGGCAGCCAGACATAATAATGGCGCATCTGGTGTAACCCCTAATTTAAAGACCCTTCAATATTTGCCTTTTTGAATTTTATCAAATAAGATTCACCGATCCCGGCACGGAACCTAAATTTTATAGATTTAATGCTTGATTGAAGTCAAGCATCAAATCCATACGATGATCAGAAAAAAATACAGCAAGAGCAAATTATGTAATTATGTACAAAAATCTATCTTTATATATATAATTCCTCTGTACGTGTGATGTCACTGAACTCCTTCTTAGTGGATTTTTCCATTTATGTGCGATTTTCAGAGAAATGTTGATTTTTAAAATCTTCAATATAATTTGTAAAATAGAAGTTAGGAGCATAAATGTTTTATTCATCGATCTACCAGGGTTACAATAAGGAGAATGCATGTACAAAAAAATGGAAGAATATCGTATTTTTGTGTATAAAAAAAATATTTTGGAATTTTTACAAACAGCATTAATTTTTTGTGGATCTCAATCAGATTCGTTTCTTAAATTCCTTATAATTTCAACCCATTAATTACTTTTTACTGTATTTTCGGTAATGCTAAAATAATATTTACTGAAATTCAATGCATTTTTAAAAATCGTATTCCTACGATTGTATTTTTGTGTATAAAAAAAAAATATTTTGGAATTTTTACAAACAGCATTATTTTTTTGTGGATCTCAATCAGATTCGTTTCTTAAATTCCTTATAATTTCTACCCATTTACTTCTTTTTACTGTATTTTCGGTAATGCGAAAATAATATTTACTGACATTCAATACATTTTTTTAAATCGTATTCCTACGATTGTATTTTTGTGTATAAAAAAAAATATTTTGGAATTTTTACAAACAGCATTAATTTTTAGTGGATCTCAATCAGATTCGTTTCTTAAATTCCTTATAATTTCTACCCAATAATTTCTTTGTACTGTATTTTCAGTAATGCTAAAATAATATTTACTGACATTCAATACATTTTAAAAAATCGTATTCCCACATAAGTGCACCCCTCTGTTTGTGAAAAGAACGGACTTCGACATTTGCCAAAAGAATGCCATATATGAAAAATATTAATCCTTATGCTTTGGAATTCAACAAGTACCTATTTCAATTCAATGTTTGAATATTAACCATTTTTAGTATTGGAATTAAATCACAAACAAGTAAATGTCACTAAGTATATAGTTTATCGAAAATTCGGATATGGAAAAAACGTTTGCTAAACCAGGTAATTGCAGGCAAGCCAATGTTTGGGCAGGACAACGTCTGACGGGTCCGCTAGTATCGTATATAAAACGAACTTGCATGTGTAATATGCACTGTTTTTTTTAGTTATAATAGGGAAAAATCAGTTTTTTATAATTTGAATTCCCACGAAAACACTTCATTACATTAGTGATGTCCCTTATACGTCACGATTTGCTTTAAAGTTTAAATAAAAAATACACATTAAAAATACAATAAATTGGCTGCGATGGGCGAGAAAAACTGAGTAGAGAAAAAGTGTCCAAGAAGATACTTCACACAAAGTTCCAAGGTAGACATACCGTTGGTAGACCAAAACCCTGATGCCTGGATGGAGTGCAGCGAGATGCCGATGCTATTGGCATCTGGGGCTCGAAGTTACATGCCAGGATAGAGGAAGATACGAGCTACCAACGTCTAAGGTGGCCAGAGCCTACAGAGGGATGTTGAGCCAATGCTGATAATGATGACGTGATCAATTACATAAATACGACCAACAGCACATTGCTTCTTTTAAAAGTTAGTAGAAAAATAAATGTCAGTCACTAAAAACAAAATTTAAACATAAATTAAAAAAACGTATAGTTTAATATTGGAGGACACAGTGGAATTCTTGGTAATAAAAAGGGCGGATGAAAAGGATCGTGAAGTTGTAGTTAAAAGGACAGCTCCCGATTGTGCAGAATTTTCTTTGAGTTTTGCTAAAAGAAAAATTAGAAACAGAACTTTACAACTCTGGAATTAACGCTATTTGAACGAAACCACTGGACAGGCAACTAAAATGTTTATTTCTTCTATATTCATTTATTGCCTTTTATTTTTGGAAAAATCAGCGTGTGAGTTACGATCTCACACTAATCTCCACGGGCTATAACGGGTTTATGAGCTTTCTGCGAGGTTTTAGGCTTAATAAGATCAAGAGCTGTCTATGTGATAATAAAACCCCTTAAGATTTTTTCCACATCGGGCCATTTTCAGCGTCAAAAGACCTGGAGACGTTGACGACAAAAGCGTCGATGAGGATCGATGGCATATCGCACATTCATTCTGTATTAAGTCACAATGACTTATCATATTATTAGGTTGTATCTTATAAAGTTATAAAAGTAAAGGGTAAAAAGAACAACAAATTGTAACCGAACTATGAAAGTGAAACGGATGGCCTACTGATGTCTATCAATAGTCCGGATCCTCTCCAATTAGTTTTCTCTGGTTATCTCAATAAATTCGAAGAAGTTCCTATAAAGGTCCAAAGTCGAAATTCCTCCTCTTCCAGACACTACTCAGATAAAAATCGTCAGACAGCAAAATCCACTTGCGAAATTTAATCCTCGTGCATTGTAAGTAAGGTCAATACTGCAAAAAAACGCTGAGGTCTTAGGTGCGATTTCTGGCAAGGTTGAAGTGAAATGTTTGTTTTAAAGGTTGTTCTACACTGCACAATTACGTTATTTCTGTGAGTACTGACTAGAGTTTCTGTTACTTAAAATGGGTAGCAGCAACAGTTACCGTTGCACAAATCAAACTGTTTCGTATAAAGGTTTTGAAATAACAGTTCTCCAACATTTTTGTTTCGCTTGAGAAGTCGCGGTCATAAGCATAGTATTAAACGAAACTGGCCACAGGTTTTGTTTTGATCACACTGCTTTAAACTGTTTTTTTTACCAGTTAAATTTGAAAATTAAAATATCCTGACTAGTTTTTCTATAAAGTAACAGTTTTACTTTTTAATGAAAGTGTTTCAGCTATTTCGGGAGAATAAAGAATATAACGGTTGTAAAAGCGTATCGGGACCATTTTTGCTACACGTAATATAAAGCGATCCCGATGTAAGATTAAGAGGTACAAATACGCTGTAATTGGTCTAAAATTACAGTGCTCTATGCACCACTAGGGGCAGATAGGATAGTGATGTTTTTTTCTCTCCGGATACGACCACACGCGTAACACGGTAAAAAAGCGTAACTGAAAAAGACAAATTACAATTACGACATTTTTCTTGGTTCCATCGAATAAAGTTGAGTTGGTGGAAATCAGAACTAAGTAAGAAATAAAATTAAGAATTACACGGGTTTGTTGACCAGGAGTTAAGAATTTGCATGCATTCAATAATTTGAATACATTAGTAATTGGAGAGCTTTTAAACACGCAATTTGTGTAAGCTTTTGCCAAAGCGAAGCTTTTTCATTTATGCAGATTACGAAAACACCAAACACAGGTAGGTATCACAACAAAATGTAAATGAAATGTTAGTAAATATTTGTGTATGCTACCGGTTTAGAAACTTACCCAAGCCCACTAATTACACATTCGAGTATATTCAAATTACATTATACACGTTCACTGCAGCGGATATCCTAATCAGTCTTTTGAAAACATCCAATTGTCTTGTCCCTTTCCCCCTCTCTATGATGACTGAATGGAGCTTCTCGCTACTATCCGTGGTCCTGTTATAGGTCCTGTCGGACACACAGATCTGGTGGCTTCCAAAAAAATTTCAAGGCTTTTAAAAAGTTTTGCAATCATTCCGGCGAATTCATCATGTCCAATCAATTTATTCTCAGTCAGTGAAGAATTTTTTATTTATTTATTTATTGACACTTTATATACATAAACAATAAATATACATATAAGGGCGGGCATATTGCCTTAAGGCAATTTCTTCCTACCTACCCAAACCGTTCAGTTTGAGAAAATTATAAATACATGGACATATTGAATCTTACAATTTTATACAAAAATTAAAAGCAAAGATTAACAAAAATAAATATATGTATAAAAAAAAATAACACTTTACCACGAAGAGAGGAGAGGGGATGGGAAGGAAAGAAAAAGGATAAAAGAACAATTTAAATATTTAGATAGTGACATTTCAATCTCGACTTAAATGTAAATAAAGAAGGGGCGTCTCTAACATTAGTGGGTAGATCATTCCACAATCGAGCGGCTACTACTGTAAAAGAGGAGGCAAAAAAATTAGAGCGATGACAGGGTATTAAAAGGGTTCTCTCGTTACTAGAACGAAGAGATAGTCCGTGTTGTGAAAGAGGTTGGATGAGCTCTCTCAGATAAACAGGCGAAGTGGGATTATTTAAAATATTGTGAAAAAGTGATATAATGTGAATGTTTCTTCTATGCCTGATACTGAGCCAGTGTAGTTGCGAATTCACTTCCATCTTTTCTCAATTCAATGAAGTGCATATTATGTACTTCTGGATTACTTTCTTTCAGCACAAAGCTGCTAAGGCTACCAGATTACAGAGAGCTCCTTCGGGCAGCTTTTCTCGTTAGGAAACGAGCAACTTTTCCGTGTATGTGGGCACCTCGCAGGAAACTTATGTCCTCAGATGCGGTGTGCGGTATGTGGCGGGCAAGTTATACTCGTACACTTTCGCCAAAGTAGTTGAACGAAAATATAAAAACAGAGTTCTGATAGGACATATGATATTAGAAGCTAGCTAATGCTTGTGTTAATACGTGCACGGATTATAATAAAAAAAAGTTTAACATTGAATTTAATTTTTGAAAATATTATTACACAATGCTACGTTGCACATGTTTTTATTTCAAAAATACTGTTTGAAACTGTAGTTTTTGTTCCTTTGTTCCTCATTTTTTCTTGCGATATGTAAGCTTAACTCTTGTGTAGCTATGGTATAACACGAGTCTATATAGGATACAAGACTTGATATATCTCTCTAATTTTTTAAATGATGAAGTTGTATTTTTCGTAATCTTCAAATAGTTTTTTTTACACCGGATTTGAAAACTAAAATTAGTACAAATATGCAGGATTTAAAAAATATTTAGGACAGGAAAAATATTTATCCTTGCTACCTGTAGAATAATAATACGATTGAAAGTGATGGTAATACCACAATAAATCTGTTTTTCTGTATAAGATAAAGCACAAAAATAGAACTTATAACAAGGAAGACAGAGACGCTGTTCTCTGGCCGATGTTTGTGTAAAATAAGAAATTCGTTTTTGTAACACTCTAAAATGAAACTTTTGTCAATTTGTAATTTATTTATGTTGATGTAAATTTAAGTAAATTTAAAAAAAACATCTTCAAAATTAATGACACATAGTAAGAGCAGCAATATATAGATTTTATATGCATATACAATATAAGTAATTAAAAGTAGTTTTAAAGTATAAAAACATAAATGCAGCAGAGAAAAAAGAAAGAATAACAGATATATCAAGTAATCTTTAAAATTTGAAAAAGCAATTTAAGGAGAAGGTTTTAAACCAAAGGTCGTTGATAAAATTTCACTAAAGCGATTTTAGCAGTTATACAAATTTCAGTAGAGAATTTTGATTAAAAATAAAGTATAAAGTAAAAAGTAAGTATAAAGTTAGTTGTTTATTTCTAATAAGGACAAAATTAAATATACAACCTATACCTAAAATAAAAGAAACATCAAAGAAAAAAAATGAGTAGTAAAATTTCAGTTCATTGCATGCGTTACTCGGTTGAATCTATTTTTGTACATTTTAAACTGCATGAATAAGCAGTGTAAATAAATAAATAAAAATATTGTAGTAACGCCTAATTTTCGGTTGACACATTTTTATTCTACCCTCAATTTTAATAAAGGGTGTTATCTACCGTCCCAAACACTCGCCTTTTCATTGTCGGGAAGTCACAACCCCAAATTAAAACCATTAGATTAGGAAAGTCACTCTACAACCCCAAATTATCTTTTCTCTCTTCTACTCCTTACGAAAGCCTATTTCTCCATTTTACTGACCTAAATCTTGGTTATAAAATGGAGCCACTTCAATGCCCACACTAAAAGATCTAAAAAATGTGATATCCACCTGGTATTCAATTCATTAATATTATGTAAGGGATTTGATGATTGAATTAAAATTATGTCAGATCTCCTTCAGAGGGTAAAAAAAATCTAGGTATGTTCAGGGCTCACGACCTGGTCGTTCAAATATTGCCTACGTTAAAATACTTATATTTTTTATTTATTTAATATGCTATATTTTATTTTATTTTATTTTATTTTATTTGGGAAATCAACAGTTCTACATACATATTTTTAGTAAACAAACAGATATAGTGTATACACTCAGAACTAACAACAGATTTCCACATAGTATACAAAGTTAGTAAAGAAAATATTATATACCAAATAAATACGTAGAATTTATACATGTAAAAATGTTATTTTCATGTACTCAATAATCAAGGATTTTTTAAATATTTATTTTAAGAACATTAAGTTACTGTAAATTGGGCGAGATAAGGACAAAAATGCTTGAAGAGAGGGTAAGGAGGGGAGGGGAGAAATGTACATATTTATTATTATAATGTCTACGAAGTTACATAATACATTTTTAGTGTAAATTTTAAATCTGACAGAGTGATGTTTGTGTAATCTATATTTTTAAATTTTGTTTTGTACATTGAAAAAGTCCTACGAAAAAAAGCATTTTTAACATACGATGTTTTACTTATTGGTACATGAAACAGGTGGTACCGTCTACAAATCCTGGCTGGCACATGTATTGTTATTAAACCAAGCAGCTCTGTACAGTCAACCATTCCTGTCATAATTTTGTAAAGCAGTAGTTGGTCCGCACACACTCTGCGGTATTGTAGAGAAATGATTCCATGGAAGGTGGAGGCAGTGAGAGTAGATACATAAGAAATACCGGTTTTGTATTTAAGGTACTTTATAAATAAATACATATGTTAACATAAATAATACACGTTTATACAAAAAAGTACAAAAGAAAAAACAAAACGAAATACCACACCAAAAAGATACAATGTCTTTAGCTTGGAGTAAGATTATAGAATGTTAACTAAAGCACAAAATATATTTTTAAAAACCTATTAAGGTATGGGTATCCATAATTCAAAATTTTTAAACATGCATATATGTAAATATGTACATAACATGGTACTAAGACAAAGTAATAGACATTTCTTTAATTATAATAACCGTTAAAAAAAAGATTTGTCATCGGCTGGTTTTAAAAAAAACAATTTTGGTTGCCATTTTCAATTGAGTTGTAAATAACTCACTATCAGAAAATGGAAATCAAGTTGGTGTAGAGTGGGGCTCGAACCTCGGACCTCTGATCCGTGATTCCGCAACGCTAGCCACGGGACCACAACCAGACTCGTTTTATTGGTTACTTTAACTGAATACATAATATATATTATACGGTTACTTATACACTTTGTAAAATTTGCAATAAGAAAGTTCAGTGCAAAGAGAAATAGGGAAAAATTACGTTCTATGGATAACAATAAAAATATGTAAAATCGATTTAGAAAAATGAATCGTATTTTTAAAATCACGAGGCGAGATGGCCGGCTAACGAAAAGGTCTCCCGGAGGCGTCTGGTGATGTCCACATGCTCCACTTAGGAGTGGAAAAAAAAGAAGAGAATGAGAAAATTAACAGTTTCACCTCTAGACGCGCCTGTGCTCCGTAAATGTATTGATTTTTTATTCTAATGGACAACTTATATGGAGTATTAAATAATTCTAAATAATCCTACTAAAATTAATAACTTGATGATTTTTTGTCAGCATCCTTACTGATAAAAGTTACCGCACGCGCCTGATGTGTATAGGTGTTTCCTCATCTGCACCGCAGAGCCTACATCTGTAACCTTCATAAGTTTCAAAAAAGTTCATTCCAGAAAAGACATTTTGATGTTACAATGTTTTTTGGGTATCCGTTCCAAAATAGTAAGCAGAATACTTTCAGTTAATGTTTCATAACTCCATCTGCTCATTTAAATGCCTATCTATCAGTCTTGATTAATCTACCACCATTTTATGTCAGCCTCTTAGTTAGAGCATGTGGAGTCCACAAACAGCTTTCACTCAAACACCTAATGGTGCGTAGGGCACTGCATTGGAACACCAATCACGGCGGATCTTGATCATTAAAAAAAAAATATATATTATTTATTAAGAAAAAAAACTGTTGTTATATAAGAATACAAAAAACAAAAAATAGTACATACATCCAGTTAAAGTTTTTCACAAATATAATGAGAGAACATGTTACACTACTGATGAAAGAGTGAGAGAAAGAGGAAAGAGAAAGAGAAAGAGAAAGACTGAAGAGAAAAATAATATATTATTTAAGACATGAGAAAAAAAAGAGAAATAGAGTGGAGAAGTGGAGAAGAGGGATTTTCATAATATAGTTGACCAATTCAAAATTTTGATATTATAATAAAATAAACACAATTAAAGGAACATAAACTTATTACACACTGACAAATGTTTCATTTTACAGTGTTTCAAAAAGTTTTTTTTTTGAAGTCACAAAATTTTTTATTAAAAATATCTAAATGGGGACAAAGTAAATTAAATTTAGAGCAGCTACGATAAATAAACGAGTTTTGAACATATTTTTTTTTGATCAGTCTTACGTTTTGGTACCAGTCCACGGACTGTGAAATATTCTAGTGGGGAAATTTTCGATTGAACCATGTCGGGAATTGAATTTGAGACCTCTTGCATTGTAGCCAAACACGCTGACCATTACACCACAAAGCCAATATACTTGTACATCATTCCTAACATAGTCAAAGATAATCCTGCCCAGTGGGTTAAATTCATAAAAAAACATACTAAAAATATTGTTCGAAAATAAAGTTGTTTTTTTTAAAAAAAAAAAAGGAATTTTAAAACATCGTAAAACGTTAAATTGATCAATTTCTGCATCATAAATGAAGTGAAATAATGATTCAATGGGCCAATTTTAGTATTTTACGTCATTTTAGTGATTTGATGAGTTCATTAGAAAGGAAAATGTCATAAAATATGTGATTTGAAATACGATCTTATAACCACCAATTTATCCTGCCAAATGTGTCCTGGCATCGAAACATAAAAGGACTTTATAAAATTACATGATACATGTATGTAATCTTTTTTTTTTATTGTTATTAATTTCGTTATTTCTTTCTGCGTTATGATTTTTTTAACCACAAAAAGCTACTCCCAATTACTATGGTGAATTACAGCCCACTACACCAGCGTTGCCAACCGTAGCGATTTTTTAGTAGATCAACCGATTTTGGATGAAATCTAGCGATCTACCGAATTTCATCAAAATATTAAATTTTTTTCCATGGGTTTTTTTAAACTTTTTATTCATCCCCTATATCCGCTTATAAGTGAATAAACCAAATACTCACATTTTTCTGTTTCTTTACAAAGCTACTTTTTCTGCAAAATGTTTATTATTATGAATACTACTGATCCTTCTATCGTACATAATACTTGTTAAGATTGTTTAGAATTGGTAAGAAGTGAATCTTGGTTATTTTCAAAGTTGATGAATTAAAATTATATCACAAATTACAACAGAGATAGAGAACATGTTTGAGAAGGGATATGGAAATCTAGGCATTTACAGGGCTTATGAATAGACAACGTAAATAATTATTACAGCTGAAAATTTAAGCATAATTCAGGGGTTCATGTATACCAACATAGTAAAATTTTTGACAATCGGACTATCCAAACCCACGAAATTAAAAAAATCTTGTTATTTTCTGAACACACCTCGTAGGGTCAAAGCACCAGTAAATGACCACCCCCCAGTAAACGACCATTGGTTAATAAAACACAATTTAATAAGAATTGCTACATGTGTCCAGTCAAAAAACTTTTAACACTAGAAACTATGACGAAAGCAGTAGGCGAACACATATTTTGGAAGAAACAAATCTATTAGTTTTGAACTGTGACTTGTCAAAAGGTAATAGTGCGTCTTCCCGTTATTGTTCTGAGATTGATAGTGTTTTTATAAGGAAAGGTGTGGTAAGTGTTTTATTTGATGCTATTTCTTATGCAATTCTTTGAATATATCCACATTCTAATGTGTTAGGGTGTTTTTTAATGTTATGATGTAACTAAATCTGAGTATTATTTTTACTGGGGTAGTAGTGGTCATTCACTGGTGATTCTACATTTTTTTAAGAGTAATATTAATTATAATTGTAATACTCGTATTTAAATAAAAAAGTTAAAGTACTTAGAAAAATCAATGTGTTTTCTATTGTTTTCTTTTATTTTGTACGCTTAAATAATGAAATTTATACCTTTAATGTGGATTTCACCACAAGTTGAACCTTAAACGGTCATTCATTGGTGCTTTGACCCTATGTACTTATTATATAAATATTTTTCCTTTATATGTTGATAAGCTATGTATTTTTAAATGATGTTTTTGTTCTGTACAACACACACTCACACACACATATATATATATATATATATATATATGGTGATGTGTATGTTAAAGTGTTATACATACATATATTTGTCTTAACTCAACACAAGTCTTCGGTTGGGATTTGTGTCTCAATAAATGTGTTTATAAATATATTGTGAATAAAAATAAATGAAATAAATATTCGGAAACCAGTCGGCATAAATATATTAAACTGATTTATCAAAATAAACACTTATACTGTTGAACGTGGAAAATCACAAAATTAGTGCGTTAAATAAATGTATCAAATGGTTTTTAATTAAAACAATTTAATATTGATTTAATTAAAAAACTTTTTTTGACGGAAACTGAAAGATTAAGTTGAAAATGTATTTTGACAAGGGTTAGAGTAACGAGTAAGACACTTGACGCTTGATTCATCTGCTTTCTTCAGCCAATAGGGGAGAGATATTTATTCAATAGGGGTTGTAGAAGGCTAAACCATTGGTTGAAATAATCTTCCTAGTCGTTCCCCTTCATTGGTTTCTAGCAAATAGATAAGGTGCACAGGAGGGTTAAAATGTCTTGGTAGGTGAAACCAATGGCCAATGGCCGTTTTCACACAACAGTAAATCCACGCGGCACAATAAAACACCAAAGGGTAGATTGATTTTTATCGTATCATGAAATCAGTTTGTAAAATTATTTTATTTATTAAATGGCAGGTAAACGCACTCATTAGTACACCACCAGGTTGACTAATCACCACTTTATTTATTTTTGCATTCTCTTTTATCTCTGTCGCTCCTCAGTTCTAAGGATCGTGATCATTGGTACTCTCTCCAGCCATTTCATTGACAAAGCGTCTCCACCCTTCACGGCTCTGCGCCCTCCACAGCTCTATATAGGGTCGCCCGTGACGTTGTTTCACCTGGTCGATCCATCGAGCTGCAGCTCTGCCTCTGCTCCTTCGTCCTGGCACACTGCCCGTGATTATTATTTTCTCCAGATTTTCTAAGTCACGTCTAGCCATGTGTCAAAGAACTGCAGAATACGATAACGACATATGGCCGATAGGCGAACTTTTACGTAGGGTTCCGCCAGTATAGAGACATTTGTTCATCTGGCTGTCCATGGTCTTCTCAGCATTCGACACCAACACCACATCTCGAAAGCATCTATCCTCTCCTGCTTACGTGTTTTAACTGTCCACGTTTCTGCGCCATATAAGAATATTGGGAACACAAGCGTACGCACTATGAACATTTTAGTTTTTTTTCGAGATGCCCCGATCTTGCCAAATTTGGTTAGTCGAGTCATGGCATTTTTTGCGATTATGATGTGTCTTTTAATTTCTGATGTGCATGAACTGCCCGCAGATGGGATGTCGCATAGATCTTCACCCAGGCCTCTGCATCGCGCCTCCAGCTGTTGTCTTTGAAAGCTGAAAAAGGGGCATCCCATCGGTGATAGGTAATAAAGAACTCACACGAGAGGTAGTATCATACATGATAAATATAGCGCAGAAATTGGTAAAATAAACCAAAGTAGGGAACAAAATGCCGAACACTCCTCTAGTGGAACGGAAGGCCTGTTGACTACTGCCAACAGGCCGGCTTCTCCTGAAGAGTTTTAAGTGGTTTCCTCTCCACGTGAGCAAATGCTGAGAAGTTCCTGATTTGCCCACATTAATATATCCCTCCTGATCCCAATAGTAAGATATTTAATTGCAGAAAAATCCACTTTTTGAAATATAAACCTTGTATATTATAAGCAAGGTAAATAATAAAGCAACTCCCATATAAAAAATAAAATAAAAAACTGCCCGCAGAGACGGATGACCCCAAACAAACTAAATCTTGCACTTTTCAAGGCCATGGAGTCTATTTGATGGTTGTAGCATATTGGCTCTGTCAACGATCATGAGCTTCGTTTTAGTTCTGTTTATTTCCAACCCAAATTCGCAACTTTCTGCTGCTACCCGAGCCAATAATCATAAGGATCAGAAGATTTATTGATAAGGACTCCTGCAAAACTATTTACAAAGCAATTATTGAACCACACGTTAACTACTGTAGTAGCATTTTATTTTTATCAAACAAAGAAAACATAGATAAACTAACTGTATTACAAAATAAAGCCTTTAGAATCATTTTGAAAAAAAACAGATATACGAGGGTAAAGTCGATGGTAAATGAAATGAAATTATTAACATATAAACAAAGAATATTTTACAATACAATGATATTTGTTCATAAAATTATAAACTCTAATAAAAAAACAGAATTTTGGAAAAAATTGATCGGAACCAGCATGAACACGATCACAATACTAGAGAAAATAACAAAATTAGACTTCCATTTAGGAAAAAGGCAAAGTCACAAAATTCAATTTTATTTAAAGCAATTAAAAAGTATTACGAAATGGAAAAAAATATTTATGAAGAAAAAAACATATCAAAATTTAAAATAATGGTCAAGACATATGTGATAAACAATTTATAAATTAAATATATTTTCAATGTTATTATTAGAACACACATAACAATATGTATGATATGTGTGCCCTACTTTAAGATTTAAATAAATAAATAAATATATCTGCCATTTCTAGCTCGTATTTAGCAAATAATGTGGAATCACTTGCAACAGTGAGGTTGTTGATTAGGCAACCACCAATTTTGGATACTCCTTCCAGCCTTCCAGTGCTCTTCTCATTATGTGCTCCCTGTACAAGTTGAATAAAGATGGAGATAGAATATATCCTTGGCGGACTCCTTTTTTTACCCGAAAGTAAAAACTAAATAAATAAAACGAAAAAATAAATAAATACATTAGTATCCACCCACCCTAATTTTACCGTGCCGTGTGGATTTGGACGATACTTGTAAAATAGGGCCATAAGAACAATGAAAATTTGTTTCAACTATTTTAATTGAAATAATACTGAATGGATACTAAGAGGTTAATTATAAATTTAAATCAATAAAAAATACGGAGGTCATGAAATCACGGATCAAAGATCTCCATTGTACCCAAACTTGATTCCCATTTTCTAATAATGAGTTATTTACAACTTGTTGAAAATGAGCCCAAAATTTAAATATTTTGGTGAAACATGATCACAAATTAAATATTTCTTAAAAAGTTAGTCAAGCTTTTAACCTACTTACCAATTTCACAGCTGTTTTGTTTGTCATGCCGAGGAAACTCTCAGGGGTACCCACCCTACAAATTGAATTTGAAGATTGTCAAATCAAGGTTGCTAAATTATGTACGGTTGAGTGTAAATTATGTTTTAAAATGTCAAAATTAAGGAAGATTTTCAGAAGTTTAAGGGTAGGCTTTATTGGGGTTATTTATTTTATTCAATTTTAGTAAAATGTGTTTCGGATAATGAGATAATAATAATTATAAAAATTACGTCAAACATTTTTTTCTGCCAATAAGCGCAGTACTTCGGTACTGAAACTAAATTACCTACGAATTGAAATGCCATCTATTACGCGCTTGTAACATGTCTCGTTATTTAATTTAATTGTGAAAAAAGACTTAGGTACCTACGTATATGCTTATAATATAGCCATTTTTAAAACTCTCCGATAAAAAACAGGTTGTTAAATTAACCACAATACGCAATATTTTTTTATTATCATCAAATACGTTTGCAATTCCACTGCACACAAAACAATTATTACAACACCTTTTAATAGAACTCATTTTTCTTCATCAAAATATTACGCAGTTATCAATTTGTGATTTATGGTGAAGAAACGTAATCAAAGTTGACCTATCATATCCTAGAGTTTTCTATTCGGACACGCCTCTTCGTAAGTGCAACAGATAGAGTATCTGCGCCCTCGCTTACTCGTGTGTGATTTGTGCTTGGAATAAAGCGGCTTTCCAGTGTGCCATCTCGCTCCGACAGGCGTGAAGCAAGCGCATCGAGCTTTTCGCTAGAGCTTCGCTTATTGGCTAATGGGTCAGGACCAACGCAATTCATTGACGTAGAATAAAAACAAACAAAAAAAATACCCAAAAACTATAAAATTGGTTATTTTTTAAATATTTGCCAACATATATATATGTAGGATTAGAACAGTGAATAGGAATAAAACGAAAACATTTCTTATTAAACTTCTTTATTAGACTTGATTCATACAATCACTTTTAAGATTTCAACTGGGTCTCCGCACAACGCCGCTCGTACATTGACTGGCGTCTCGCATCCGCTTCCGCCCGGTGTTGCCAGAATTCCCCACAACTCGGTCATCCTGCAAGTCATCCGCCTCGGATGAATCATCATCGGTGCGTCCACTCTCCAAGGCTTCATCAGGTCTGCTGACGCCGTCGTCTCCCGTGAGCCTTCAGTTCCACCAACTCTTAGCAGGTTATATCTGTCTTTCCCACATACTTTGGTGACCTTGTATGGTCCAAAGAACTTAGCACAGAGCTTTAGACCAGGTCCATATTGACTTCGCTTCACTGCAACTAAATCATCAACAGCATACTTGTTACTAGCTTTCCTTTTCTTATTAAATTCGCGCCGGTTCTCTCTTTGTACTTTTTCGATTTCCTGCCTTGCAGATTCACGCACTTCTTCCCGCTCACTCATAAATTGTTCCAGAAGCTCAGTGCTGATTATTTCTTCAATCTTGAAGTCCTCCTGACTCCTTTGCTTTTTACCTACCAATACTTCAAATGGTGTGCGACCAATACTTCTTTGGAATGTGTTGTTTAAAAACTGCTGTGTCCTACTGGTAAATTTGTACCACTTAGTGGGGTCATCTATGCTAAGCTTTGATATGACAGCAATGATAATCTGGTGCATGCGTTCTACTTGCCCATTCGCACGTGGTTGTTCCAGTTGTTATGTTGATAAGCTCAATATTTTGTATCTCACAGTATTCTTTAAATTCCGTGGACGTGAATGCAGCACCTCTGTCTGTTATAATTCTTCTGGAATTCCCGAACGTCTGTTGCTGCAGGTTCAGGGCATTTAAACTTCTGTAGTATTTGTAGTCTTTGTGCTATAGATCCACACAAACTTAGTAAAAGCATCTACTATTGTTAGAATATATTTATAGTTTTTATTTGTTGAAGGCAGCGGTCCTAAGTGGTCTATGTGATAAGTGTCTAATGGGCTATCACCTTTGTCTATAGGATGTAGGAAACCTTCCCGCTTTCCTCTCTTTCGGTCTACTAATATACAGGCCACGCAATTTTCAATGCATCGTTTTATTTTTGCTGCACAATCTTTTATCCAGAACTCTCTCTCTAGAAGTTCTCTTGTCTTGGTAATGCCAAAATGGCCACGATCATGGTACATTCTTATTAATTCAGTCTGCATAGTTTTTGGAACTACTATAAGCTTATAGCCTCCTTGTTCCCTGTAGACTACTCCTCCATCTAAGGTGTAGTCTTCGTGTCTCTTCCCAAGAGTGAGTAACTCTCGTATGGCATTAAATACTCATCGTTGGATTGGGCCCTTCTCAATCGCGCTATTAGTTCGTTTTCAGAATAAAGCAATCAACAGGTGGCGGCTTAGTGAATCAGCGTGTCTTAGTCTCTCGCCAGCTCGATGTTCCACGACGTAATCATACTCTTCAATAAGTAGTGCCCACCTGGCGACTCGTGGTGCGAGATCCTTCTTCTTCAGGGTAAGGACAAAGGCCTTACAGTCTGTCACAATCTTGAAGCTCAGTCCCAATAGGTAAACTCTGAATTTCTTTAAAGCATTTATAATCGCAAGTACCTCTAGTTCATAGCTGGGATATTTTCGTTCTGCATCTGTTGTCTTCTTACTCATATAATATACGGGATGCATCTTATTATCGTACGGATCCTTTTGAAGTAAAAACTGCACCGTATCCCTCGAGCTTGCATCTGTGTGTAGTTCAGTTGGTAAATGAGGACATAGATCTTTAAAACGGGGTCATTTGACAAAATCTTCTTTCAACA